>NC_140166.1:43762451-44362451 GCF_963971535.1 Notolepis coatsorum | reverse complement strand
TGTAACTAGCTAAACATCATTCCATTCATTAAAAAGATGCTGCGTGACTGCAGCTTGACGAGGTGAGAGGTTTAGTATTATTCTGAAAAGATGTTGTGTGACGCCAGCTTGACGAGGTGAGAGGTTTAGTATTATTCTGAAGAGATGTGTGACTGCAGCTTGAGGTGAGAGGTTTCGTATTATTCTGAAGAGATGTTGCGTGACGCCAGCTTGACGAGGTGAGAGGTTTCGTATTATTCTGAAGAGATGTTGTGTGCCCGCCAGCTTGACGAGGTGAGAGGTTTAGTATTATTCTGAAGAGATGTTGTGTGACTGCAGCTTGATGAGGTGAGAGGTTTAGTATTATTCTGAAAAGATGTGTGACTGCAGCTTGAGGCGAGAGGTTTCGTATTATTCTGTAAAGATGTTGTGTGACTGCAGCTTGAGGTGAGAGGTTTAGTATTATTCTGAAGAGATGTTGTGCGACTGCAGCTTGAGGTGAGAGGTTTCGTATTATTCTGAAGAGATGTTGTGCGACTGCAGCTTGAGGTGAGAGGTTTAGTATTATTCTGTAAAGATGTTGTGCGACTGCAGCTTGAGGTGAGAGGTTTCGTATTATTCTGAAGAGATGTTGCGTGACGCCAGCTTGACGAGGTGAGAGGTTTAGTATTATTCTGAAAAGATGTTGCGTGACGCCAGCTTGACGAGGTGAGAGGTTTAGTATTATTCTGAAAAGATGTTGCGTGACTGCAGCTTGACGTGGTGAGAAGTGTAGTATTATTCTGACCTGCACCGTGTCCAGATCGCCAGCTTTGGCAGCTTCCAGGAAGCGGTAGTCCACATCAGAGTTCCGGGTGGGAACATTTTCTAAATCAAAAAAAGAAAGCATCACCAATTGACCTACCATTAATAACAAACCCATGGCTCAATAATAATGGCTCAATACCAACTTAAAGTTATTCCTCTTTAAATCAAAGCCTGGTTTTTACCATTGAGGATCTGCTGCACGGCCTCGTTGCCCATCTGGGAGGCGGTGAAGCCCTGCAGGGAGACGATGGAGGGGTCGGCCCCGTAGCTCAGCAGCAGCCGGCAGGTCTGGATGTGGCCCGCGAGGGCGGCTCTGTGGAGCGCCGTCTGGCCCAGGGTGTCCACCGCGTTCACCTGAGGACGAGACACGACGCCGGTCAGTCTACACTAGGGACGTTTCAGAAGAGACACAGCGACGTAGGGCCGGGCGATTCTTGCTAAAATGTGAATCACGATTTTTCTCTCTTAAGAATTGAGATGACGATTCTCTCACACAATTCTTATTTTTTCAATAAAATCATTTATTGCACTCTCTTAAACAGACAACGTGCTTGACTTAAACTTAAAAGTCTCTTGTAACATACACAATAACTCAAGTCAGAATCGTCATCATTTTAAAAAAGTAAAGTAAAAAGTTTAAAAAAAAAACGTAAAAAAAGAAAATTGTCATAATTTAGAAATGAGATTGCATAGGTCTATGAATCGAGATCGCGATTTTTTTCCCCAATTAATTGACCAGCCCTACATCGACGGTCAGTCTACACTAGGGACGTTTCAGAAGAGAGACGCGTCGACTGTCAGTCTGCACTAGGGACGTTTCAGAAAAGAGACTCATCGACGCATTCTCATTTCCTCTTTTGCGTCACGTGGGGTTATACAAGGTTTTTAATGACCTGGCTGGAAGTTTGAAAGAGATAATAAACAACTTCCGAATTTGAAAGTCGATCGTGAAAGCTCAATGAAATGATGTAGATGAAAAACTAGCATCACTTCACTGAGCTGTAATTAACACAACACGTGGATTCAGTGTCCTATGATGACATCACGGGGAGGAGATATGCAAACTCATTAACTCTAAATAACTGTGCGCTTGGCCCCTTTAAGAACATCCAGGTGGTGTGAACCTCTGACCTTCGCTCCATGCTTTTGCAGCACCTCCAGGATGTCGTTGTGAGCCCTCTCTGCTGCGACATGCAGGGCAGTCATGAAGCTACAGAAGAAATGAGAAAAAAAAAAAAAAAAAAAAAAAAAAAACACAAATCAAATCACTACCACGGAAACCGGCGACTAGAATAGACACGATTGACGGGTGAGCCGCTGTGTTTGGGGGGGGGAGCTCTTACTCCTTGTTCTTCTCGTTGATGTTGGCACCTTTACGTAGCAGCAGCTCAGTGACCTGCTTCCTCTTGGGGTGCGGCGAGGCCACGGCACAGTGCTGCAACACAGATCAGTTCAGTCAGACTACGCTGCCCTGTCGAGGCTAACCGCAGTAACTTCCAAACAGTGAAACTGAGAAAAATGGCTTTCAAGTTTTTTGACTTGCCATCCAAAATGTGTTATAGGTAGATAGATGATAGTACCCAGATTTATGAAGTAATCTTTAGGCATACTGCAAAAATATGACGTAATTATTTTAATTAACCCCAAAAAATCAGATACTGCACTCTGCTGCACGATTTCCTTAAATAATTATACAGGTAATGTACAGGCAAAGTGCAGTAACTTCAAATACAATGTTGTTTTCCCTCCAGCTTTCATAACTTAACCTAGCCATTTTATTTGGATCATCATCATTCCAATATATTCAGGTGTTAAATTTCATTTTCAAAATGGCTAGGTTAAGTTATGAAAGAAATTAACAATAACAATCACTTATTACCTCAAATTTCTCAAGAGAAGTTGATCTGAAATATTTGAGGGAATTTCCTTTGGAAAAACCAAATGTTTTTGGTTTGATGTCACACTTTACATTACCGCACAGTTCAACGAGATCAACTTGATTTGCATAACCTGTGATTTCAAATACGGGACAAGATTCATGATATTAAATCGATAGTAGGGATGTCCGATATTATCGGCCTACCGATATTATCGGCCGATATCGGCATTAAAATGTGATTTCGGAAAATATCGGTATCGGTTAAAAAAAAATATATATAACCTTTATTTACCCAGGCAAGCAAGTAAGAACAAATTCTGATTTTATTTATTGTCAAAAGTATGCATAATGTTGTGTTAATTCCACAACAAGAGATATGTAATGTTAATTACCTGAAATTATTCAATTTGGGGGGGGGGGGGGGGCACCCTACATATATCGGTATCGGTTGATATCGGTATCGGAAATTAAGAGTTGGACAATATCGGTATATGTAAAAAAGCCAATATCGAGCATCCCTGATCGATAGAGAAGAAGTCCTCCTGATTATCGAGATATAAATCTGCCATATCACTTACCAAATTTAAAATGATCTCTTTTTCAGAATTCTCTTGAATTCTTCTTTAACCCTTTCACTACCAAATGGTTAACCCTTTCACTGCGACAATACAGAAGGTTAACCCTTTCACAACCACACTACATAATGTTAACCCTTTCACAATCACACTAGACGGGTTAACCTTCTGTAGTGTGGTAGTGAAAGGGTTAAAAACCACACATGTGGTTCCATTATCAACATTAGGTTTACAACAAAGCCATGGCACTGACCAGAGCGGTCTCGTTGGTCTGGGGGTGTTTGAAGCTGATGATCTCCAGCGCCAGGGTCTTCTTCACTTTGGCCATGTCAGCCTCGCGGGCTGCCTGGAGCAGAGAGTGACCTTTGAACTCATCTACAAGTCAGGGAGTAGAAAAGACGAGGGGAAACCATCAACAGGAATGCCATAGATAGAAAGTATGACCGCCCCCCCCCCCCCCCCCCCCAGTCATGTTGTTGTTTCAGTCAGTGTCCGATGGTGTTCATTAGGAGTGTGATATACTGTATATAGATATATACAGTATATATAGTCCGTCACACTGTCCATGTTGTCCAGTTGTCATAGACATTACGCGTCTGTTATGGTGTAGAACATTGTGGGCGGTCACCTGTATGTTCTGTTCATCTGGTGAATAGCATTTCTGATTCAGATTCTTGTGCATTTTGCATGCGTTTTGTTCCTCTTGCATTTAACCTCTTACCCCTGTAAGAGGTTAGTGAACATTTTTCACTTTTGGTCAATGTTAGCATGGTGTTATTCACCGTCAAAGATGGAAAACGAATAATAATAATTTATATTCTCCTTTGGTTCATTACAATTTACTCAAGCATAGTAACAGACACAATATTTCTGACACTGGGAATACATTCCCTGAGGTCCATAGATGTCCCTAGATACCTAAAAGAACATGCAAATGGACCTTGTAGAAGTGGAGCAATATTCCATTTACTTGGGTATGTACTTTTAGGCGAATATTCTGAAAATATGGCTAGGGCTTAAGAGGTTAATATGTTTGTCCCTTGCCCTCTTCTTGACTTGTTTAAAGAAGACGTGTCCGGCCCATGGGGACATTAACGTGGGGCCTTAACACTTGTGCCAGCCGCGAGAAATCTCGTAATTTCATGCCATGCGTTGAGTGCCAACGACGAGAAATCTCGTTATTTAATCGTTATTTTTTTTTATTAGCGATTTCCATTAATTCTTCATCAATCTAGCCTCACGTTACCATTGGGGATCTCTCTGAGCCCGAACAGGGAAAATACCGCCCCCTATCGTCTCTCCGGATGGTATTGCACCCATTGGATTGGACTGAATGAAATGGATGGGAAAAAAAGATTCCGGAATCCACATTTTACTTATCAGGCATGTAACCCGAGCCGATTGCATTCATTGCCGAGCCACAGAACAGCGTGGAATATGTGTTTCCAGTACCCAGCGTTGGATCAATAAACTCGATCGATATTTGGAATGGCGATCAGGAATTGGAATAATCTTTTTGGAGAACATCTGATCTGAGGTAAGGAATCTATTTGACCAGTCTTGGGATAATCAGTTTTTTTTCACCTATATCTCAGCGTGTCCCATAGTGTGTGTGTGTGCTGATCAGGAAATGGATAATCGATTTTTCAGCCCGCTTCTCTAGCGTGCATAAGTACACATATACTATCGATAATCTACCGTTTATTTGAAAACTATTCATAAATAGGCAGAAAAATTACAACGTGTTTTGTGTATTCCACTAAAGGGCGATTCCTGCAGAATCACCTTTTTTCTGTAAGTTTCCAAAAACGAGCGTTTTTCAAAATGGTATAAAACGGAAATTTACTGATTAAAAAACAATCTGTTTCGACAATGTTGACTGCAAACAAGTCATTGATAAGCGACGGGCGTATTAGACACATAGCCATAAGTTAAGATATAGTAGATATAGTTTATGCGTTCGCAAATGTGCTCGCCCTCCCATTGACTACAGAGCTGGCACTCAAGCTCTAAATCGTGCGCCCCCTGCTGGCACTCAAAAGTGTTTGTAGCCGTGTGTGGATGTGGATAAATTATTCAATAGTGTGTGTGTGTGTTTGGGCTGTCGATTGCCCCCAAGAATATAATTAGAGAAATGTCTAATGAATTTTTAATATTCATGATAAAATCTACATATGATTACTACATCAAAGCAGGCGTAGAATTGTTACAATTAACAAGTTAAGTGTTGAATTGGCTATTATGGGTAGCATAATTAGGCATTGGGCTGTGCTCTAACATTTGTTCATTGCATGCCCATTTTTCCAAAAAATCTCAAAAAGTGATGCATTTTTACATCAGGAGTTTACCTCATCAATAATGTTTTTTATTATTTATTTATTTATTAATATAAATAAATACATTTACATTTGACTGGCAGTTTTTGGTAGTAAAATTCATGTATTATTTTCAAATGAGAGAAATGTGTGTGTGAATGAACGCTCACAGGTGAGCCTCTCCTTCAGCTCCGGGGTGGGGGCCATGTCCACGGCACTCTTGCTGTGACAGTTGAGCAGGGTGGGGTCGGCCCCGTGGCTCAGCAGCAGGGAGCACACCTCAACACGGTTCTTAGACGCCGCCTCGTGCAGAGGGGTGAACTGCCACAGGTCCATGGCGTTCACACAAGCTCCGTGCTAAAAGAGGTCAGAGGGGGCAGGGGTTAGGAGATCAAGGGTGTGGCTTGGGGTCTGCGACAATCGTTTGATATTAAGTAGGGCTATCAAAATATATGCTTTAACTTTGGAGATTAATTAAAATGATTTAAAGCATTAAAATAAATTAATCTAGATTAATCTATGGAGTGAAAAATCATCAATCTTAGCGCCGCGGATATAAGAAAGAGGTCTAGCCGAGTCAATGTTGATGGTTTTGTTGAACATTTGTATTTCACAGGAGAGAAACTGTATTCAAAGAAAGCTATTAAAATAGTGTTTGAATCTAAATATGCTTTCTTTGTGTTGATTTTACATTAATTCTATGATTTTACTCAAGTAAATATCTGTTACAAGCTTCGGTCTTAACACTTTGACTGCCTAAAAACGATTTACAACGTCTTTGCTGGCGATGCTAAAGTTGCCGGGGGACGCTGTACGTCGTCTTTATATCAATATTTCAAAAATCTGCGATCTGATCCATAATGTCCCTCCGCTGGCCTGAGAACCACCAGCAGGACCCACTGAGCTCTCTGGTGGTTCAGGAGCGCCATCTGGTGGCCGATCGCGCAACCGCTTAACAGGAAGCACAGTGGAGGTTGTGCTAGATGTCCGTATTGCTTCCGGCCACTCGGGATAGGTTCCGGCACTCTAGCTCGTCACACTAAATAGCGATCGATTGCCAATAACTCGATAAACAACATGATTTGGACGTATATACCATTATACAAGCTGGAGATGGACCGGGTAATAATATATCCCATAATGATAAAATTTCTACTCGACGATGATCGCCCAACGGCGCGCGGACACTGGGGTGAGTTTCAGCGTGTAACGTTACCGTCTTCGATAATAACTGATATTATCAACATTTGACCCACATTAGATGATTGGTATAACGCTGCCCACGGAATTATAAACGCCCCCTCGCCCATCCGGTCAACATCAGATGACGTGTAGTAACTTCTAGAAGTACGTCTAGTTGGAATTTTTTATATCGCGCGGATTGCCATCAAACTGTATTTCATCATCAATATAATGCATTTGGGGCTATATATCACGTTCTGGAGAAAGCTGCAGAAAGAGATGAAAACATACTTATACATTAGACCATACTTTACTATGAATATGTGAATGAAAAAGTTTAACGTTGCTACACAATGAACAATACATATAGGACTTTGAATGGGCCCTAATAATGGCAATGTAGCAATAGAATTTAAAAAGTTATAGCCCTGCAAAGAAGGGGACTTTCTCCATAGACAAATAGCGCTGGCAATCTATGGTATATCATTAATTTAACCCATGGCAGCCAAAGTGTTAAGTAGAAAAATGCTATTTTTAATCTAGATTAATTACAGAAAATTGTGAGATTAATTAATTAATTTTTTTTATCTATTGACAGCACTAATATTAAGATAATTTCTTGTAGAACTGTGTTTTCAATGAAGACCTTGTTGTGTTTTCAATTATTGATTATAAAAACGGGTAGCTCAAATCAAGCGATCCGATTGGTTCATATCTGTGGTATAATAACTGTATACCACGGCTATGACGTCTAATTCCTCTGCGTAATTCAGTATCACTCTGTGTCTGGAACAAAGCTAGCCGACTGGTTTGTTAGGGTAAAGTTAACAAACATCTACAGTGCACCTCTGTGGGGCTATTCCAACGAGCTAACTGGTTAACCCTTTCACTACCACACGACAAAGTGTTAACCATTTCACTACCACACTACAGAAGGTTAACCCTTTCACTACCACACTACAGACGGTGAACCGTCTGTAGTGTGGTAGTGAAAGTTTAACCTTATGTAGTGTGGTGGTTAAAGAGCTAGTGCTAAATGCCTGCAGGAGGGATCTGCTGGAACGGAATACAAGACACCAGAGGGATTTATGAATGGTTGTAATAATAACAGGATGTAATGCAGGAATGCTAAATTAGCGTGGTTAGCCGTCTGGTAAGTTTGTCTGTTGGGCTGCTAAGGTTAGCTAGCAAGTCTAACCAGTTAACGTTGGGTCATTGGGCTATTTTAGGTCTTAGGATGTACATGTTCAACCATTTATTGGCACGTGTTGCTGCGCAGTACATCCAAAGAAGGGAAGTGACTTCCACTTCATGGGGTCTAGAAAAAGAAAGGGGAGGTGCACGCCTGTCCCTAGAGCTGCCGCGATTACCGCATTACCGCGGTATCGCTGTTACATCACGGCCACCGCAGAGTAGGCTGAATACCGCGTCACCGCTGTTTTTTATAATAATAATAATAAATTACCCTCCTCTCGTTGGGCTTGCGGCTCTGCAGATATACCCTACTCTATCGAGGTTCCAAGCGACCCTATTGGGTACCAGAAAAGTCACGTGAAACATTGCAGACCACTGATTGGTCAGAAGAGACGCGTCACACGTTTTTTACGTCCTGAATGTCAGGTCATCACAACACGGCTAATAACGTTAGCTTTAACTCTCCGCCGGAGTGGACTACCATCGCTCTTCAGGAGTACTAAACGAGACATAATGATTTTACTGTCTGCAACGAATGTTATAATAAAAGCCCTTCGTTCTATACACTTGTCTGATTGAAAACTTTATTAACAGACCGCAGAATGGGACAACTCAGCACGCTCTGAGCAAAGAAAGGAACTGAGATATGAATAGAGTATTGCTTGCCTTGTTATGGTCCGGTAAATACGCTGATGTTATTGAACGTATAACTATATAATGTTAATGCCACAAAACGAATGCCTTTATTATAAAGTAGTAACTTTATAGTAATAATAATAAGAAAGGGTCGGGGGGGTTAGGGGTAACCACCCCTGCCCGCGACACCGAGTGAACGGCGCACGACCATAGGGGAAACTTCGAATCCGTGTTTCACTTTCAATAACTAATGCGTGCTTGCCGAATCCCAAACAATATTCATGCTGCAAAGTCATCCTCTAAAGATAGACATTTAGACTAGAGGCAGGCTATATGCTATAAAGAGTAGACTACTACTAAAAAAAAAATGCATTCAAACTTTTTTTTTTTATTTTTTTTGTGCGCGTGCGGTAATAACCGCGCGGTAGGAAATATTTTGCAAATTAGTGCGGTAAGGAAAACATCAATACCGCGGCAGCTCTACCTGTCCCTCACCTTGAGCAGGAGCTCCGTGACCTCAAAGTGACCGTAGGAGCAGGCGTTGTGAAGAGGAACCAAGCCACTGCGGGGGGGATGACACAAGGCAGGTTAGAAGCATGAGCTGCATTTATTATGACACATTGAATATTGATGATCCCCCAGTATAAGTTCTGGGGCTCGAGCCTCAAAAAGGCCTTGAAAGCGTGGGTGCTTTCAACAGGAGTCCAGGGCTCCCACAGACATTGCAAAAATAAATCCAATCCAATATTTATGGCTTAAAACCAATTTCCGACAATTTAGATTAAAAAAAAAAAAAAAAAAAGCAATGTCTTAATTCAGATTTTTTTTTAAATCATGGATGAACAAAACTTTCAAATGCGAATGGTCGATTTGAATTCCAATGACTTTTTAAGCACCTTGTTAAAAAAAATTGGCTGTTTCAAAAGGAATTCCAGGCCTTGACCTTTTTGTGTGTTGTCAAAAACAAAGCACTTTAAGCACTTCAAGGACCTTGTGCGAAGCCTGAATACTGATGATCCCCCACTAGTATACGCTCTGGGGCTCGAGCCTCAAAAGGCATCGGGTGCCTTCAGCCGGAGTCTCACCCCTTGTCCTTGGCGTGGACGTCGGCGCCGTGCTGCAGCAGGAGCTGAACGATGCGCACACGGTTGTACCCGGCAGCCAGGTGCAGAGGGGTGGACTGAAAAGAGAGGGACGGTCGTGAGGACACACAGACACGGGCCTTGGGAGAGAAGACACGGGATGGGGGGGAGGGAGTGAGCAGCTGATTAGGCTCAGAAGCGGTGTGTGCTGCACGCGGGGGGGGGGCTCTGTGTGAGTTGCGGTTTGAATGGCAGGATGATGATGCAATGTAGTTATGATTCGGGGGGGGGGGGGGGGGCAGATCCGTCGGCTGTCATTATTGTGCCTGACCTGTGTAAATGACAACTGTACTGTGCAAAATGTCAACCTCAAAACCTTGTATTTACAAGGAATGGGAAATAAAAAGAAGTGAATATTGTACGGTTAAAATGAGTATTCCATTAATACAATTTATGATACCAATAAACAAACAAAGAAAAAACTTAAAAAAGGGGGCACTTCACCAAAAATCAATGCAGTTTTATTTTGCACATAATCTTAAAACACATCCAAAAACTATTTTGCACACATCAATTTAGTTCGACAGTTATTGAGACTAAACACGTTTGGATATGGGGACACTGAATCCTTGTGTTGTGTCTGTGAAATTATGTAGATGAAAAAATAGCAATGCCTCGTCTTTTAGGGACTGCTACCTTATTACATCGAGCTGTAATTAACACAACACAAGAATTAAGTGTCCCTGATGACACCACTGGTGGCCATATTCAAACAAATTCACTCTCAATAACTGTCAAACTAAATGTATGTGTGCAAAACGTTTTTTTTAATGCATTATTATGTGCACAATGAATCAGTATTGTTTTTTTGGTGAAGCGCTTGCCCCTTTAATTCCAAAAGGCTATGTAGGAAGTAAGTGTGTTTTAGTGTCCGTCTGTCTGTGCAAGCCATCTAAATGTCCCGTGGCTCCAGCTCAGCCAAACAAAGCAATGTTAGTTTAAGCAAAGCTGTGGAACAGATTACAGTTGTACTCATTCTCTACTCCAGACATAAGAGTCGAGCTGAAAGCGTAGCTCACAATCAAAAGAGCAACAAACATTCATTTTCTACGGTCCCATGCACTTGTATCAAACACAAAATCAGAAATAAGACCACGGTATTAAAACTTAAAAGGCATACCGACAGCATCTGCATCTTGGGACAGTGTGCAAGGAAAAATCAGGCCAGCGTCATTCAAGTCTCAAGATGATGAGAGCAATCACAAGGCGACACACGCTCATAACCACGGATGATGACGGCACAGCGATATGACGAGCAGCGGTGAAATGATTCCGTTCGTTATGTTTTTCTTTATTGTTGAAATACCAACCGATCAAAACAGAGAGTGTGAGAGAGGTGGACACACATTTCACAAAGACAACACATACGACAAAAACTGTTGGGCAAAATGCAAGGGCAGGCCTTCAGTCATGCATGAGTGATCATCAAATACGTGTCAAATAATAAACTAAAAAAAGATCAGATAGGTGATTTGAGAGCAAGTGATGTTGAAAGACTGGCGGAGGTGTGAGAGTTGAAGAGGGTGCAGGGAGAGGGAGGCACTGAGCAGGCAAGGAGGAATTTTGAGCTCCTCTCCAATTCTAAAAAAGGTGAAGGTCGTCACCACAACACCAACCCAACTCCCGACGCACTCACTGTGCACGTGTCCACTCGCACTGCGCACGCGCTCTCCCTCTCTCTCTCTCAAACACACACACACACAAGCACGCTTACTAACACACACACACACACACACACAAGCATCGGGGTGGGATAGATGACAGTGACCCGTACACCCAGGTCCAATGATGTGCAATTACAAGTGAAAGCCAGCTTATTGGTCAAATAAAAAAAATGGATTAAAAGAAAAAAATCACAACAGTGCACCAATCAAGTGGCTGTTATCAAGGTCGACTTACCAGCATTTTTTGGGATGTTGACTGATCGACAAATGTTGCCAGAGTCACACAGAAAACAAAATGAAACAAAATAAATTACAAAATGATACCATTTCCTTTTTAAACCACAAATTCTGTCCACCCTCAATGAAACACAGGCCTACTTATACAGTCCAATCTGTCAGCATAGTCTATATTCAAAGTGGCACCAGGGTACAGTGAGTAACAAGATTGGGGTTAATGTGACTTTTCATTCACCAGGTTGTCTGTAGCATTCTGAAAGACAAGGACTCCATAGTGTTGCCCAGCCAGGTCTGGAGGTGCAGGGCGTGCTCTGACACTGACCCCGATCTGCCTCCCTCCGCACAGCGGCTTAGTTCATGCAAATTCAAAATATGCTACAAAACAGAGGGTGGGGATGGAAATCCAGTGTGAATACGAGGGAGAATTTTGCTTGGTAATTTATCATTTTTCAAAATGCCATGAAATAAGCCTTTGGGATCACATTTATCTAAAAAAAAGGACCTTGTTAGCCATTATGAATTAGTATCCAATGCAAAAATACAGATTATGCTAGCCGGTCCTATGAATATGCAATTAACGTCTCGTTGATGTTACTGAAAATGAAACGGCTAAATGCTGAAGCCTCTTTGGTATAACTCCTAGCTGATGGATAATGCATGGAGGGTGAAAAACAGTAGGAGTAAATAAAATAAAAACCAGGGCCAAAACGGGACGAAGGAATGAAATGCAAAGAGCAAAAGATAAATAATAACCTAAAACTACTCCAACGTTTGCTATGCAAAGCAGCAAAACACTGACATATGAGTCAAAAGGTGGTGCCGAGTGCACTCTAAAAAGCACAATACTGAGTGCACTCTAAAAAAGCACACCAGCCTTCTCCTCTCCAATCAATGAATCCACAAAGCCAAACACAAACAACACATCCCATTGCCTCCAAACACGGCTTACATTTTAAGGTGAATGTACTGAGGAGTCAAAATAAAAACATATAGTTCGTTTTCTACCCTGGCTGAGCTCTCAGTCCAAGATGGGCTTGTGTTTCTAAAATTATTTAAAAGATAATCGCTCTCAATCTGTCCATATCATGGAAAAGCAATTACAGTGGAGAAGAGAAACTGCCACTGCTGGAATGTCTGTTGGGCTGAAGCTAAATTATTTAAAGTAACGTAATCTATTCTGCAGTCATATCCTATTATTTGTCCTGTAAGCAACTGCAATCACACCGTAGACAAAATGAAAACAGGATCGGTTGTCTACTTCAGTTTACCAAGTTAACAAGGGATCTTCACACTATTTGACAACGACTAAAGTAAATGCATGGAAACGAGACTGCAGCAAATGAGGGTTTGCTGCCACTTCCAACAGAACTGATCCCTTTACTGCCCGTTATTATCATGATTTAACAACAGTTCACGTCCAGAGAGCAGAACGGTGCCTTCTCATGCTTTAATACAGTGAAAACAACTATGTTTTTTGGTGCTAATCCCAACGTTATAAACAAAAGAGGAAAACGAAACCAAAAAGAAATGAAAGTAAATGAAAATGCTGAATCCACACATATTAGGATTAATAATGCAGGTGAGATTGGAGGAACAGATTTCATGACAGAGGCTAAATGACATTAGAGATGGGTCCCCTGTGCCTGTAGCCTATATGGTGCAATCATTTACCCACGTTAAAGCAGTCCCAGATAAACCCCCCCCCCTAACCCTTTCACAACCACACTACAGAAGGTTAACCCTTTCACTACCACACTACAGACGGTTAACCGTCTGTAGTGTGGTAGTGAAAGGGTTAACCTTCTGTAGTGTGGTAGTGAAAGGGTTAATCCAATAGACAAGAAATCCTCTTCATAATGCACTGTAGGAACTAATCCGGCCACAAACAAGATAGTGTTTTAAACCCTCAAAAGGGTGTGACATCACACACATACTAGTCAGGAGCAGTCTTGGTATTTTTGGTCACATACAGTACAGTCCATATGAACAGTCAAAAACAGTTTTGCTCTTGTTTCGGCACCGGCCGGCACATTGGCTTTGTAATGGAACAATTTCAGTTCGTTTTTCCTGTCCAGTTTTACTATGGAAGTCAATTGAGAAATCAGATGGGAAGAAGAAAATAAAAAAAGTCACAGAAATTGCACATATCTGTACTTTCACTTATAGTGACATGAGGGTGATGCCATGGTTTATATTTTCTATGCACCGTCAGGGACTGGCCAAAACTACATATCCCATACTGTGTTTGAGTCCACACTACAGTACACTTAAAATCCTATTACATCCCATTAAAATGTTCTGAGGGGCATTGGTCAGGAAAGACAGAATAATTCTATATGACAGTCTGTGACCCTTAAGTGGTCATTAGTGAAATTATTCTCAGTTAGTTCTTGATTGCAAATAAAATATTCAATATTTAACATCATGTACAATTACTTTTGGTCCCCTATAATGGTGTATATACAATTTATTAAAAGGGCTATAATTCCTACACGGCTAGACGTTAACACCCTCAAACTCAAAGTCTGCACTTTAACCTCATAGTCATTGCTCCATTTCAAATCCAATGTGCTGGAGTAGAGCCAACACAACACAACATGTGTCACTGGACTCAGACTTACAGACTACACTGTATATCTGAGGCAAACAGAATGTGCAACATTACATAACATAGTGCTGGTCTATAGCAGATAGTGGCTATGGTCTTACCTTGCGGCCATCACTTGCGTGGCAGTTGACGTTTAATGGAGTCAGCAGTGCCATCAGCTTTTCTTCATTACCACTCCTGCAGCATTGCATGTTAAGAGGACACAAAGGAGATCGGCACATTAGGGATTCTTTACTAAAGTCAATGCGTTTACAAGTAGGTTAATATTCTCGTTCTCGTATTGCTTCTTTTGAATTGGTAAACAAATCATCCCAATTAGAACAGATGGGATAAGCTCATATAACAAGAGAAGAAAATAGAATACTGTAAAACTTAAATTAATAGCCCAGGCTTTTATTTGTGTCCATCATTGAATTTTACTTTAATTTCATTTGCACAAGACTCTTGCTCAGCAAAGATGGAAAACACCATCAAATTGTTTATTTAAACCAGTATGAATATTACCTGTATAAAATGAGGCTATTGAATCATGTATCAATTACGAATCATTCATTAGACATCACATCTAGCGCCAACCTCTCACACCGAGAGAGAAAGAGTGTGAGGAGTCAGGAGGAATGGAGTGATGTTTTTTTTTATAATCAAGAGTTTATAATAAAACACAGGATACTTTTTTATCATAAAACATATCTTGTGTTTTTGTTGTTCTCAGAAAGTGTCAGTCAGTTTTACAAATGACTAATAATGGTGAGTAAATGACAGTTATCATGCAGGTGTGCTGTATTTTTGTAGTTAGCTAACATTATGCATTAGCAAGCATTGTTGTGATAATGAGCAGCAGTGATAACTCTTGGATGATATGCTGTGTGTAGTCCATGTTGTACAGGTGACTGGTAGATGTGCATTTGTATTTCCGTACTGAGAGAGAGGGGGGAGGCTACATAAGTGGAGTGGCCAGTACGTAGTAAGTTGTACAACAAACTAAATGGGCTGGGGGGAGAGACATAATGGAGATATGTATCGCCGCTGAGTTTCCCGAGTTTTGTTCAGTACCAACTTATTATTGCAAATGATGAAAAGAAAAACAAAACGGCACCTGTAACAAAAAGAATATATATTAATTTAGACCTGGCTTCTAATTGAGAATGGCCTTAATTTGTCTAAACGTGCAGCTATACCCGGCCGGTAAAAGGGAACTCGTGTTAAATTGGGACTCTTGCTTTTAAATGAAGGTTTACATGATATAGCCAACTGTTCCGTCTTCCATACAAAACAGTAAACACACTGCTTCATTCTAGTCTCAGGTTTTATAATGCCTGCCCTGTAGGTTGGAAACAGCCCATCACCTGCCATGTAAGGCTAAACAATCAATTCATGCAGTATAGGCTAAGTTAAAAGCCATGTATGCAAAAGCCTCCACCAACAAGTTAATTTCCAGTCTGTATTCCTATGCTGTGTTTGAGAAAACTGTCGGATAAGATTGAGTCATTTTACAGCAGTTCGGTAGGAGTTATTTGAAGGCTTGTGATTTAATTTCCTAAAACAATTTCATTTCAAGTCATCATTCTCTCTCGAGTTGGGCTGTAGCTTGATTACAATAGCCAGTACCAGTGAACAGGCAGTGCTCTTTTGTCACCATGGACAGAGGCACTCCTTTCTTACCCATTATGGCAATTTTTTTTTGCCGTAGATAACCCTATCAAAACAGCAGTAAAAGAAAAGTGTATATTTTCAGCACTACGTTTGTTTAGCAGTGATTATAAGTGTTATTAGCTAAATATGAGCTTATAAAAAATATCAGCGCATTGCATCGGAAAATCTGAGGATTTATACGGTTAGAACAGGAAGAACAGATAATGTCTCTCTACCACAACCACAGCTGTGAGTGAATTACGCGAAGGGGAGCAACATATGGCAGGAGACTTATTTCACAAAACAAATGTTTTTAACACAGGGTAGCAGCTAGGAAGTGACAATTTACCCGGTAAGTAAAATACCCGGAAGACTAATGAAAATGAAACACAACATTTTAAACAAATGTATTCTTTCTTTGCGGCCCGGTACCAAATGATCCACGGCCAGTTACCGGTCCACGACCCGATGGTTGGGGACCTCTGCTAGAGAGCCCTCTCTCTATCCTCCATTATGCGCAAGCTTACAGACTTGCGGAGCGTGTACTGGAGTAATTATTCTATGTGCACTGCCAGCCACCAGTTGTATTACGTTTTGCAAATAAGGAGACATATAGAGAACATTTCAAAGCACTCAAAATTGCCAATATCTCCATTTCAACCTATTTCTGAATTGCGCAACATTTTTGGGGTTTTCTGAGGAATCGTGAGCTCCTTAACAAGACGGCCTAGAGACTGTGCCACGTCACATATGGCTAGGGCTTAAGAGGTTAATCCCCTTGGGAAAATTCAAGCTTGGGGGGAGGGGGGTCTTGGGATGGGTAAATTGTATACAACGCTTGTAAGCTAGTATGTGTGCATGTGTGTACAAGTCATTAGTACTTGAAATTTAATCATCTATGAAAAGCAGTCATTAGAACATAAAATAAATGTGCAAATAGGGCTAGCATGTAGCGTGTCACAGCAACTTGACACCAAGCTACTCACCGTGCAGCCTCCAGGAGTTCATCCTTCTTGTACTCACCTGAATTAAAGCAAATTTTCACATTAGAACAAAAAAATAAGTTGTACATGACAACGGCCCAATAGGGGTTGAAATACTCTTACTGTTTAACCCTTTCACTGCTGCACTACCTAACGGTTAACCCTTTCACTGCGACAATACAGAAGGTTAACCCTTTCACTGCCACACTACATAAGGTTAACCTTTAACTATCACACTGTAAAGGGTTAACCTTCTGTAGTGTGGCAGTGAAAGGGGTAAAGAAAACAAGTGTATTGGGATCAAGTGTGTGGGTTATACAATTTGTTTTCATTCAAGGCAGAGCACAGACATATTCCATCTCTCTCCAACAAGGTAGGGGTGGATGGGAGACACTAACCAGTGAGCACAGCCTTGGCAGAAGGATCAGCCAGGTCCAGAGCAGACTTGCCGTCAGTGTTGCGGATGTTCGGATCTGCCCCATGCTGGAGTAGCACTGAGTGGTTACAGATAATATTCACAAGTTAGAGATGCATGTTGAACATAATTCATTGTTTAGAGCAGGTAGCCTCTATCAAGTTCTTAAAAAGATCTATGCTGAACTTATGTCAACCTCTACAACTGGCAATGTAACTCGCTCATTCAATAATTCATTCACATGGGGGCAACAGTGGCTCGGTAGGTAGAGCAGTCGTCTGGTAATCCGGAGGTTCCCGGTTCGATTCCCACTCCTCCTGGGCAGCGTGTTGAAGTGTCCTTGAGCAAGACACTTAACCCCTAATTGCTCCCGATGAGCAGGTTGGCACCTTGCATGGTTGCCTCCGCCGTCTGTGTGTGAATGTGTGAGTGAATGGGTAAAATGTGAAGAACAAATTGTAAAGCGCTTTGGATAAAAGCTCTATATAAATGCAGCCATTTACTATTTACATTCATTCACACTTACTTTAACTTTTCTGGGCCTGCTGTACTTCTCAAGGCGACATTTTTCCGGTTCAGAAGTGCCGATAACGAGAGTGTATGCATGTGTATGTATGCAAATCCACAGCTAACATTAAAAGGAACATGCCAACATTTGGGGAAATTAAATTAGCTTACCGTCTTCTCACGAAGCGGACAGTGCCGGTTAGCCTAGTAGGCATTGTCCAACTAACACCTCTCCCGAAGGCTAATTCATTGTGCTAAGCTAGGCTAACGTGCAGCCAGATAGCTTTCTACTGAACGCACAGAGAAGAAACTGGTATCTCCATCTTCTTATCTCTCTCTCTGGAGAAGACGGTAAGCTAATTTCCCAAAATGTTGGTGTGTGTTCCTTTAAAAGATTTAACTCTTTTGGGCCTTACCGATGCACACGTCGATCTTGCCCTTGATGGCAGCCTCGTGTAACGGAGTGTAGTTCCAGTTGTCCCTGGCGTTGGGATCGGCTCCCTGACACAGCAGGAGACTGACCACCTCGGCGTGGCCGAAGGAGCAGGCGTTGTGCAGGGGGATGAGGCCTCCGTCGTCCCTAGCGTGCACGTTGGCTCCCGTCTGCAGGAGGTGCTCCACCACATCCTTCCTGCCAAATCCTGGAGGCCACAAATAGATCAATACAGTCTGCAGGGCTTGACATTAAGGCTCGTCCAAGACAAGTAAAAAAAATAATGGTCGGACAAGCTAATACAGCTTTTTCTTGCGTGCCAGTCATGCTTACCAATCAGAAGTGCTGTGCTCTCATTGCTCACAATTACCAATCAGAAGTAGCCCAAGGTAGGGTTACATGTGTATGCCCAACAACAACAGCTTGTGAAACTCCTGTGTGTGAAGACCTTACTACAGGGCTCCAGAGTGCGTCGCATTTTGCGACCCGAAATAAGTCCCAGCTTTTTTTTTGCGCTGTTTCCATGTGCAGTGAAAACTCCAATGCGTCTAACAAGCTTTGCACTCTCGTCATAACGCTAGCTAAGCGAGCTAACCCTGCTGAGAAAACAGCTGAGCTGAGTAAGGAAAGGGTGGGGGGAGCGGGGTTCGGTGGGGTGGCGTCTCTCTTTCTCTCTACTGGTTCAATTCACGTTTAAAGGACGACTCCACTTTTTTTTGGAAATTAGCTTATTTAACATCTTCCCTGGAGTTAGACAAGAAGATGCATACCTTTTTTGTCTCTGTGCGTGCATTTTAGCTTTGGGAATAGACGCTCCGTTAGCATAGCTTAGCTTCATCACTGGAAGTGAGGCAGGACAGTAGCCTTACAGTGCCTTACAGTGTATTGCAAGGTCTGACATTGACCAAACTTGATATGCATGACCTTGGTGGGCTCTAGGTCAACTCCTGAAAAGGGGGTCAATGTCAGACCTTGCAATCAAAAGTTAGGGGGCGCACTGAAATTATGGCAAGGGTTATTAGCCCCCTAACTTTGATTGCAAAGTCTGACATTGACCCCCTTTTCAGGAGTTGACCTAGAGCCCACCAAGGTCATGCATATCAAGTTTGGTCAATGTCAGACCTTGCAATACACTGTAAGGCACTGTAAGGCTACTGTCCTGCCTCACTTCCAGTGATGAAGCTAAGCTATGCTAACGGAGCGTCTATTCCCAAAGCTAAAATGCACGCACAGAGACAAAAAAGGTATGCATCTTCTTGTCTAACTCCAGGGAAGATGTTAAATAAGCTAATTTCGAAAAAAAAGTGGAGTCGTCCTTTAAGTAGCAAAACGTTGCACTATAAAATGAACTGGGTAGTTGATGATAATAAACATTTAACTTCATTAGCTGAAATATTCTAAAATCATTTAAGCCATTCTCCCTTTCTCTGTGTGTGTGTGTGCGTCCGATATCTGGTCTTTGGAAAGACCAGATGACGTCAGTGGAGTTTGATAGTATTTACTGTGAGGATTGCCAGATAATGTTGATATTTAAACATAAAAAAATTATAATACATAATAAATGTATACATGATCATGCAACATAAAAAAAATTGTTGTAGGGACGGTTTGGGAGAGAGAGGTAGGGAGGGGTTTTAGATTGTGTGTTGTGAAGTTTAGACTTCAGAGAGAGAGAGTAAAGTACCGAAAAAAGGTACCGTTGGGTACCGGTATCGATTCCCAGGTAAAAATAAACATTTCCAGACTCGGTGTCCCAAGCAGACCCACCGCGTAGGCCAGATGCAAGGCGCATTTTACAATAAACCTCTGTTGGGCTGGTTTTAAAAAAAAAATGCAATTATAATCGCAAATTGAACGCAGTTGCAATATCTGTCCGAAAAATCGCATTTAGATATTTTCCCAAAATCGTTCTGCCCTAGCGTAGACCAGGGTTTAACCCCTGGTCGTCAAGAGAGAGGGGAGATGAGGAAGATGAGCTGATGCTGATGGGGAGTGAAGATGAGCTGGCGGACTGGTCATACAGTATATACCCCTCACACAAAAAAAGTGATTACACGGCCATTAGAGCCATTTATAGGCGTGGCATTTTATATTCTATATTCATATTTCATATTGCATGTGTCCGCAATCTCCGGATGGCAAAATTCAGTATGGTATCTACAAAAACGGTAAATGATCTGCGCTTTGTTCATTTGCTTAGCATTTTACTATACTTGCTTGTTCTCAAGAAGTAGCTGAATGAGCTTGTGGCATCTTTTTGCTTTTAATCATTGTTAGCAGCATGGTGTTATTCACCGTCAATCCGAAAAATCAAATAATAATCATTTATATTCTCCTTTTGGGCCATTACAATTTACTCACGCATAGTAACAAGACACTGGGAATACATTCCATGAGGTCCATAGATGTCCTTAGATACCAAAAACATGCAAATGACCCTTGTAGTTGTGGAGCAATTCTTCATTTACTTGGGTGTGTACTTTTAGGCGAATTTTCTGAAAATATGGCTAGGGTTTGACAGGTTAACTTAACTTTAAAAATCACAAAATCATGCAACATATGGGTGTAAAATATGTGGAAAATGTACTGCATTAATCTGAAACTGGAATAAAAATGATTCATGCTTATTATTATACTATACTAAATTCCAATCCTAACACTTAACCTTTTAACTAAAAAAAAAAAGGTACTGAAAGAAATAGAACCATACCATCAGTCAAGATGACTAAAGTAGATTTATTGGAGTAAAAAGTGTAGTATTGTAACTTAAGGTTGATTTTATTATTTGGGGTCTGGATCTATTATAGGTCCACCCCATTTAGTTAATTTATTATTTGGTTGTAAATCACTAATTATCCCCCATGCTTGATCATATCTTTGGATGTCTATATTATTAATCGTGAGTGACATGTTTTGTAGTTAGTTAAGTTATTTGATTTCCCCTGTGACCACACTGCTGAAAGAGGGGGAAAAAATAACAATAAGCATGAATCATTTTTATTCCAGTTTCAGATTAATGCAGTACATTTTCCACATGCATATCAATGTTTATGCATGAGTAGAGCTGCTTGCTATGGCAACAATGGGGATGTTTTCATAAAACCTTGGCCTCTTGATGACAAATTCCTCGTGATTTTGATGAGTTTTAACATTATTCAGTCGGACAGTCACACAAAAACATAGAAGTTGTACGATATAATGTGTCCATTTTAATGTTTTGGACTACTACTACTAATGCGATCTATGTTTTTAATGTAACATTGCAAACGCTCAGCCTAGTATTAATGATGAGCTTTTAAATGTATGTGTTGTGTTATTGTCGTGTTTTTGTAGTGGCCTAACAGCCCTGGGACCATGACGGAAATAAGGGGTTTACTCTCTCATGTTATCCTTTGGATCCTTGTTGTGTGTTTTTAACCCATCAATAAAATAAAATCCAAATCAAGCTGTTTTGTTGCACACGATCACACCGAGCTATAGCGCTAAACCCGGCCTACACAGAACAGGGTTAGCTCTCCGTGTAGCTGCCTAGCTCCGCTCATGTTGACCGGCCAACACAACAACAGTGGCCGCCATCATCATCACCATCAATGCCCGTCGTGTTGTTGCCTCTTTAACTTAGAACTCACCCGCAGCGAAATGAAGCGGGGTGGACTTTCGGCCGGCCATATCCTTCGCGTTCACGTTCACGGAGTCGACGAGTCTCTTCACTCGAGACACGTCGCCATTGCGGCAGGCCTCGAACAGCTCCCTGAACGCTCCTCCTCCGCCGCTCATCCCACCGCCGCCGCTGCTTCCATCGCTGCTGCTGCTGCCTCCGGAGCCGCCGGGGCTCGTGGCTCCTCCTGAGCCGGGGCTCGAGGGCGTGGTGGCGGGGCTGGCGCTGCACGCGAGCACCGGGGCCGGCGGGACCACCGGGGAGGCCGCAGCAGGAGAAGAAGAAGAAGAAGCCAGAGTCTCCATTCCGGCTCCGCCGCTACATTCTCGCTCGCTCTCCGGCGGCGGTGGCACTGCGACGACGACGGGCGAAGTCAGCAGGACCAACGACGACGACGACGGCGGAGAGCCCGGGGGACTCGCCGACAGAGAAGTGTTGTTTCGTGGCGGGGGGGATTGTAAAGTACTTTGTTGCTGCTGCGAGGAGCGACGAGACACCGCCATTATCAGCAGCTCTCTCTCAGTCTCTCTCTCTCTCTCAACAATAACAGCAGCTAGTCGCTTCCGGTGAGAGTGGTGGTCGTGCTTCCGGCGAGGAGGACTGCTGCTGTCAGCTGTGTTTGTCTGTGACTTCACACTTAATTGACACAGACAGATTGCATTTGCAACAACCAATTTTATATATCCATATTCCATGGATATTGGAACCTATTAACGTTAGTCTACCCCACCCCACCTGCCCAACCTCCTTCAATGTACAGTTTCTTCGTCAAATGTATATACTCTCACACTTTGACAACCTAGGATGGCTTAGAGTAGACAACAGAGTACAGCAACTTGCAATGGGCCTGGTCTACAAGATACACTATACGACTAAGGTACCCATGTACATGTCAAAATACTTCCCAAAGGTCCCCCATTTTCAATTCATCATATGACACACACCACACGACATACAGATAGACAGTACTGCTACATCTATACATTTATGACATACCAGATTTGCAAATACAGTACTGTTTGTGATTAAAAAAAATGTGTCCAGAAAAAGAGTGTATATACATTTGACATAGAAACTGTACAGGTTGGGTAGGTGGGGGGGGGGGGGGGGGTATTGAGCCGTACTGTATTGTGTGTATTGAGCCGTACTGTATTGTACCCATTCTGCAATCTGTTAAATAAAGTTTTCATTCATTCATTCATTCATTCACAGTACTGTATTTGTAAATCTGGTATGTCATAAATGTAGCAGTACTGTCTACCTGTATGTCATGTATGTAATATATGTTATGATTAATTGAAAATGGGGGACCCTGATGTAAACAAGACGAAAGTCTTTCTCTGGTCTGCATCGCCTTAACAATTGTGTGTATTGAGCTGTACTGTATTGTACCCATTCTGCAATCTGTTAATACAATTTTCAATCAACCAATCAATCAAACGTGTGTCTAAATTTGGAAAGTCATCAAGAGGCCAAGGTTTTATGAAAACATCCCCATTGTTGCCATAGCAAGCAGCTCTACTCTTCCTTGAAAAACAGAAGAAAAATATTAGTTTTCTCAGATTTCTAGTTAGGAGAGAGTGGCGCTAAATGAGTGTGTTAAATGTCCTGGGGCACAGGAAGAACATATGTGATTTTTTTTTAATGGCGGGCGTAGTATTGCGTTCACATCAGAGTCCCACTTATGGTGACTGGTTTGACCGGCCCTATAAAACTTTTTATAAGAACAGTCTATTTACCCTGTAATACCCTACCCAGTACCATAGTAACTAGTACCCTCTAGTACCTTGTACCCTGTCGCCCATTTAGTACCCTGTACTTCCATGTAGACGTAGTACCATGGCTTGTAGTACTATGTATACGCTGTAGTACCCTGTAATACCATGTATTATCATGTAATACCCTGTCTTACTATAATAGTACCCCAAACTACCATGTAGTACCCCATACTACCACATAGTACCCAGTAGTACCATGTAGTACCTTGTACTACTGTGTAGTACACTGTAGTAACATAATGCTTTATTATAGTCTCACCCATTCATTTTCTATTTGGTCAGATTTGACCGTACAAACACAGATGTTTGAATAAAACACTTGAAATTCAATGAAAGTGGTGATAATTAATTTTATATGATCCTTGCCATGGAGTCCTGTCTGTCTTGTCCATGAGATGGGGTGAGTCCGATTTGTGTTGACTCGTATAACATTGATGATAATAATAATGATGTTTAAAAAATACATGTCATTATAAATAAAAGCCATAACTTAGGGATAGTCACTAATCGTCACAGTAGCCTAGTAACGGTTCGGACTACAACTCGTAGCTACTATCTCTAACTTATAGGCACAGTCCCAATAAAATCATCTGTTGCTACATCTTCTAAATTGCTAATTATTTCACGTGAATCCACAGTCAGTCTGAATCCACTTACTTTAAGGGGAGACACTGCAGGTGAATAGGGTAAAAAAATTAACTAATAGATATCACAATGAAACTTCCCCACTTGATTACTTATATTAAGACACGACTTTTTTGTATTACAAGTTTTCTGAAATTGTATGTTTAAATATGCAAATGAGGCATGATCTACTTAAATATGCACTAATTTGCATATAATTCCAGGACAGAAATCTGAACATTGGATAAAGCCATTTTCAAAATTATAGTTTCATTTTGTTGACATATTAGAGCCAACGGTTATTACAGAGGGGATTTTGGATATCTCTTTTTATCACTCCATAAATCAGAAAATACTCCATTCAGTCCATTTTTATGGTAAAATTCCATATTTCGCCATGTTTTTAGGAATAAAATGTGATATAAATCAGGGTATGAATGCGATATCAACAAACCCTTCTGTAAATACCTTCAGAACATATATATGAATAGAACTGGAAGGTTTGGTGTATGTGAGTGCTACTGAAGTGGAGATTTCTGGCTCAGAGTATGAGGAAAAACTCTTAAAACTCATTTTTGGGAAAACGCCTTCAAAGTTCTGTATTGTAAAATGCCATACTTTTTTTTTAAACAGATATTTACAAACACAATACCTAATCAAACCATTAGTAATAGACAACCTAAACACATGCCTGATAACTGAATAATAATAATAATGATGTTATTGAATTGAATGGTGGAGGTAAACGGTACCCTATCCCCCCCCCTCACAGTAAACTGTGGTGTTCCACAAGGAAGCATACTAGGTCCGCTACTGTTCCTAATTTATGCAAATGACATGTCGTCAGCTTGTGACTGCAACTTGTTCCTGTTTGCGGACGACTCAGCCCTGCTGGTCTCTGACAAGAACAAATTACAGGTTGAAAAAACCCTCAGCTCAGAACTAAGCAAAATCTGCATATGGCTCGCTGATAACAAACTATCATTACACATGGGCAAAACAGAGTCCATTCTCTTCGGTTCAAATAACAAACTCAGCAAGACCGACGGCTTCTCAGTTACAGTGGGTGACAATATTGTCACAAGGAAAGAAGATATTACCTACCTGGGTTCCATCCTAGAGGCAAATCTTTCCTGTGACAAAATGGCATCCAATGTAATAAAAAAAGTCAACCAACGAACTCGTTTCTTGTACCGGATCTCCTCACTGGTAAACAAGAATACCCTGAAGACTCTAGCAGGAGCACTCATTCAAGGGTACTACGACTATGCTTGCACCTCATGGTACCAAAGCACCTCAAAGGCGCTAAAAACAAAATTACAAACATCTCAAAACAAACTGGTCAGACTACTGCTTGACCTTACTCCTAGAACCCACCTCACCCCTGCCCACTTTGACAACCTAGGATGGCTTAGAGTAGACGACAGAGTACAGCAACTTGCAATGGGCCTGGTCTACAAGATACACTACACGACCAAGGTACCCATGTACATGACTAAATACTTCCCAAAGGTCAGTGAATACCACGATCACAACACCAGAGGGAGCTCCACAAATCATGTTAAACCCAGATTCGGCTCAAACAAGGGACTAAACACGTTTCGCAATTATGCCACATCAATGTGGAACGCCCTACCCAAAGCTGTAAAGGAATGTGAATCACTACCCACTTTCAAAAACACTCTCAAAAAACACCTAAGGGAGACTGCAACTCGAAACTGGCCCCTGTAAATGTCCGAACACAACCCCCGCCAATGTACAGTAAATTACCAAGTATGGTCTTGTCAATAATCCAATGTACAGTGTTGTTTGTACAGTTGTACAGTGTCCCCCACCCACCCCTCCTACCCACCCCCCCCCCCACCCACCCAACCACCTCCAATGTACAGTCCAATGTACAGTCCCATAATCCAATGTACAGTGTTGTTTGTACAGTTATACAGTGTCCCCCACCCACCCCTCCTACCCAACCCCCCCCCCCACTCCTACCCAACACCCCCCCCCCCCCACTCCTACCCCCCCCCCCCCCCCCCCCCAACCACCTCCAATGTACAGTCCCACCCCCACCTACCCAATCCAATGTACAGTTTCTACGCCTAATGTATATACTCTTTTCTTTCTGGACTCTTTTTGTATCACAAATACAGTACTGTAATTGCAAATCTGGTATGTCATAAATGTATAGATGTAGCAGTACTGTCTATCTGTATGTCATGTATGTCATATATGTTACGATGAATTGGAAATGGGGGACCCTGGTGGAAACAAGACGAAAGTCTTTCTCTGGTCTGCATCCCCTTAACAATTGTATGTATTGAGCTGTACTGCACTGTACCCATTCTGCAATCTGTTAATAACGTTTTTCATTCATTCATTCATTTCAACAGAACTACACACAGGCTACAAACAGTGTAGTACAGTGTAGTACCCCCTAATAGGCAAAAAATATTTGAATAGATATCACTATGAAACTTTCCCAATTTGTTATGTACATATAAACTAAGAAAAAATATATTGCAAGTTTTCTGAAATGTATGTTTATATATGCAAATGAGGCACTTCCCCATTAAATATGTGCACAATTATGGATGCAATAAGGCAAAATGATGTAAAATAAACATCTAAATGTGTGTTATTGACGTTTTATTGCCACTAGTTTCATAGAAGACATGTTTAGGAAGCAAAATATAACAAAATCTCAAAATCAACAAAAAAAGTATATTTGACTATTCACCTGCAGTGTCTCGCCTTAAAAAAAGAAATGGCATGGGTTTTATACATTTAAATGTGAGGAGTAGGCCTATATTGCAACATCAAAAAGTAGACCACCTAACCCTTTCACTGCCACACGACAGCCGGTTAACCCTTTCACTGTGACAATACAGAAGGTTAACCCTTTATTATCACACAACCGACGGTGATGCTCCATCATTAGCTCCGCGGATGCAGAGCTAATGATGGAGCATCGCCGTCGGTTGTGTGATAGTAAAGGGTTAACCTTCTGTTGTGTGGCAGTGAAAGGGTTAAATATCCTGATATCTCAAACAGATCCTGATGTCATGGTAATAACAGACTCATGGTTAAAATGGAAGGGGGGGGGGTCATGTATGTGAAAACTTGTTTTTCTGTTACCATTCTGCAATCACACTATTGTCAAATGTTGTGAAATGCTTGTTTTAAAAATGAACTTGGGCACAAATAATTCACTAATTGTCATTGGAGTGTATAGACCGCGGCTGACGCTAGCTCTGTTGATAAAATAGCAAATGTTTTATCTCTGTATCCTGATACTGAAATGCTCATAATGGGTGACTTTCATTTAGATTGGCTGGGTAGTAATTCTGGGTATCTCAAGGAGGTTAGTGAAAACCTAAACTTAACCCAATTGGTTACTGAACCAACTAGGCCAAACCCCAAAAATCACTCAAAATCTACTTTAATTAATTTAATGTTTCCAATAGATTAGACAGAATTATTGCTAGTGGTGTTTTTGATTTAGGAATCAGCTATCATTGCCCAATAGCCTGCATCAGGAATACTAAGCTAAAGAAAACAAAATCACACAATATTATAAAAATAAATCTAAAACATTTCAGTGATCAAGCTTTCCTATTTGATCTACTCAACAGTGACATCTTCCCAGGAAGACTAGTTGTTGCTGCGGTGGTGACTAATGGAGATCCGTAATAAAGATAAAGATATACTTACTATTATATGACATCTCATATACTGAAATTCCGGATGTAGAATTGGCCTTAGATTTCTTCATTAAAACTCTCCTATCAATCATTGATAAACCATTCAAGAAATTCAGAGTGAAGGATAGGTCAACCCCTTGGTTTACACCTGAGCTATCACTGCTATTCAAAGAAAGGAACAGAGCCATGGGCGATTGCCAGACGCTCTCGCGATCCATCCCATTTGTTATCTTTTAGACAGATTAGAAACAAATGTACACCATCGGTCAACAATGCTAAATCAAGCTATTATTTAGATTTAATCACAAGTTCATTCTCAGACCCAACAAAATATTTATTTATATGCGGATGACACAATTATTATCTAGCTACTGACAACATTCATTTAATGCTCTGCGAGATGAGCTTATAGGCCTTAAGCTTGTACTAAATGCAAGCAAAACTAAATTCATGGTGTTCTCTCGGGCCAGAAATATTGATCACAACAGTTTGCATATATCGACTAGGAATGGGTCTGACATAGAAAGGGCAACTGAATATAAATATCTTGGAATCTGGCTCGATGATACATTTTTGTTTAAATATCATAGTCAACCTTGCCAGTAAATTGAGGAAAAAAATTGGTTCCCTGTACAGGAATATATCTAGTTTCCCAATGATGTGTAGAAAGAGGGTTATTGAAGCAGTCTTTCTATCTGTCTTGGACTATGGAGACGTGATTTACAGAAATGCTGCACAGATTGCCCATGGAGTCTCTGGATTGTCCAGAGATAGATAGGCATGCAGGGTTTGGGGAGTAGGTGCGAAAAAGTGACTATAGCTTGGCCGAGAAAGTGCCGATCGACTTGGGATTGGTCTCTCCGTGTTCAGGAGACTCAGGCGTATACAAGTCTATTGGATCATGTCTCCAGCACCCCAACAGCCGTAGCTACAACCACTTCATGTCAAGACATTCATTAATTTTCTCCCCCGCTCTCTCTCCCATGATGATTTCAGAATACCGGAAGTGTTGCGGTACATGAGATTGTGCTTCATTTACATTTATTTAATTTGTATCATTATTATTATATATATTTTTTTTCATACAGTAATAAAAGTAAAAAGAATAAAGACCAAACACTATACAAAATATACAATATACAAACTAAAGTACTTTGTATGCACAAACGTTTTTCAATGGAAAAATGCTGAATAATATGTTTATGCTTCACTTACTCTGTTTCAGTAATACTGAGAGTGAATCTGAAGATAGCTCTATGTGTACCCTTTCATTAGAGCCAAAGACTTTGACAAGCGTTCAAGAGTTATAGCGTTTGGAGACGTATAGGGTCATTGTTATCAATTTTGGACCTGTACTAGTAGATAAGGATTCAGGTTATGGCCCCATTGTGTTTTCCAGCTCATACCTCTTACAAAACAACCTGTAAGAGGCATCTGTTTGCAAAATAATTCAGACAAAAAAAGAAAACTTTTATTTCAGTGTGTTCAAACCTCTGTAACTCTATTACAGTAGCACTCAGAGTGATTCCTCCTGTTGTGGAAGAAACGTCAGAATGTTTCCTTTCAAAAGACACCAGACTCATGCATGTGCTATATAAATGATTCAAGAATAGCTTTCAAATTACTTTGGGTATGCAATCGACAGGCGTTTTATGCAAAATTTGCAGGACTGTTAAGAGGTTTTAAACTGCTAGATTCAGCTTATCGTTCTGCTCTTAGATTTATCACTGGTGACAGATATGATACACACCACTGCATCTTATATGAGAAAGTGGGTTGGTCTTCTCTGGCAGATAGGCGAAATCAACACTGGTATTTATTTATCCTTAAGGCCATTCATGGGAAATGACCTCCTTATCTCACATCATTACTAGTTTGGAACTCTAGACCCTATATAAACATGCTCAAATTATTTAGACTCTTATGTTTAATTAATCTGGATCTCTGGCAAATGGTAATTATTCATTTAGAATAACCACTGAATAGTCAAATATGAAAAATGGGGCAAATGCACATCCCTGGTGCACAGCCTGAGTGCCCTTGGCATCAGTTACCCGAGCAGAGAGAGAGAGTAGGGCTTAGGGATGACCCATTTGCAATGGAACACAACCAGAGACAGGTAGTTTCTTTTTAAATTAAACATTCAATGTGTCCCTGTATGGCGGACACCATTCCTTAATGAGCTCAGAATAATATACACAAGTAGCTGTCCCTGATAACAGTAGTTTAGGACAGTGCATATCAATCAACAGTTTATTTTCTTTTTTTTTCTTTTTTTTGAAGTCTTTATTTCGAACATGCAATGAATACAACAAACAATAACAAAAAAGAAAAACAACTCAATCTGCATGTTCGAAAAGGAGTAGGAAGAAGTATACACTTATTTAATCCTACCCCTTTTCCTTTTCCTTTTACATTTATAAATGAATACAAATTAAAACTGTAAATATGCCAACATTAGCAGGGTTGCTATAGTTTTCAGTTGTAGTCCCTGGGCTAGATGTTTAAGCCAGAAAAGAAACAGAAAAATAGAAGGATATTAAAGCTAATATAAAAACAGTTTAAAACATTCACTCTCTAGGCATTTGTGCATCTATAACAAATAATAATAAAAAAAAAAAAAAAAAAAAAACAGTGTACAGGAACAAATCAAAGCTATACATGTATAAACACCGTATAGGCAGGCACACATATGGCACGCACACATATACATAAATCACATAACCACATAATCACAATAAGGACAGTCAGGCTAGTAGGCACGCACTGTTTGTTACGGTCAAGCTAGTAGTAGTGCTGCGGTTGACTCCACCCCTACTCCCAGCTACTCAAGCAGCAGCTGATGGAAGTGTCCCTGACAGCCTCCCTGGACCAGTTGACATCAGCCGCACCGCTGATGAAGGAAGCTGACAGATGGTCTCCAGGGGGGCAGGGCTCTGCCTTGAGGCGGCAGCAGCAGAGAACACCGACACACAGAGGAGTCAAGAGGTTGCTATTGAAAGGAAGCATCATAATAGCGGAAGCCTTTGAATGTTATGAACAAATCCATGGGACCAATGTGAACAATGCGTTGGCAGTTTGTCAAGTGTCACGCTGGCTGTGGGTGTTTGTAAACCACTAAAATGGACTGAATTGGAGTAAACTAGTTTCATTACTTGTTTTTCTACTAGCTAGCTGACATCCATTACTGATGACAATCTGATGAAGGTGGTAGTGGCTGAAGGCCACCAGAGGGCCCCCAAGAGTGCTTGAAATGTCCCACAAAAGAGCTTGGATTTATTTATGGTGATATATCATGTCAATGGTACTCATACAAAAACACAATATTCTGTTAACGGGCTGACTATCTAATCCTTCTTTTTATTGGACAAAAATCAATAGGCTACAATTATAAATATTTACAAAGACAACAGGATACAAGCAAAACGGCAGTAGGTGTGCGAATGATCAAACATTAACAATAGTTGATAGTATTGGCGGCAGGACAGTGGGGGCCCCCCAAATAAAATGATGCTTCGGGCCCCATGAAGGCGTGGGCCGGGTCTGGTATCCAATGGAGCTTTTGACCACTAGGATTTTGAAAACGTATGTTATGTCAGTCTTTTCATACGGAGCAGACGCATGGACGCTGAATGAAGAGGCAAAGAGGATGATATACTCTTTTGAAATGTGGACGCTGAGGAAGATGCTGAAGATAACATGGAATGGAAGGATAAGATCAAGAATGAGGAGGTACTGAGAAGAGGGGGTATACGCAAAGAGGACAGCTGCTGGAGAGGTTGAAAAAGAGAAAGATGGAGTTGTGCTGGCACGTGCTGAGAGGATCCAGCGGTGGTGATGGGGAAGGTGGATGGAAAGAGAGGAAGTGGAAGACCAAGAAGAGGCTGGGTAGACGATGTCTGTGATTGGAGCGGAGTGAGAGGCGGAGTCACAGAGTTGGAGAGAAGAAGTGGGGACAGAATGGGTTGGAGTGTGATAGGCAACCTTCGGAACGAAGATGCCACCTGATGATGATGAGTTTATGAAATTGGCGCTATAAAACACAGTAGGAAAAACGGGTCCCAGAAAACTGCATACAGTATCACATGCTCTTCCAACATGAGGACCCACAAGGACACCAAGAGCACAGGAGTCATGTAGAACACAGAATGAGTGCACTGGGGGCATGTAAGCGTGTCCCTGTGCTTCAAATTGATTGGTCTATGACCTCCCTAACTGCCTGTCAATCAATGGAGGTCAGCTAAAACTTAACATGGTGACATGCTATATAGACAATTCAAGAGAAAGGAGAGCAGTGAGAATTTACTTTGCAAAGATTATATGAGGTAAGAAATGTATTCAGCTTGTAGATTATAGAACCGGAATAGAAAACCAGCTATTTGGGTGAAAAGGTGAATATTCAAGTGAGTTATTCACAAGACAAACTTTGGATACCGTTAAGCAGCATCACTACTCCTCCTGGTTGTTTGACTAATCCATTACAGACATTTAACACCTGAAAGAAGAAGTTGGGGGTTAAGTGCCTTGCTCAAGGGCACTTCATTGGTAGCTGGTCGGAATCTCTTCACCCACTCTGCTTCTCTGACCTTTAGGTTTTAGGCCCTTTAGTGTGAAAGTGTGTCGGTTGTGGTGTGGGTGTGCTGCTTAGCGCTCATGTTTATAATATATGTATGGTCACGTCTTGCGATATGAAATATAGTCGTTCTCATTGATTCTATATAGTTAATAGTTAATACACCTATATTAACATAGTCCTTTATAGTCCTTTTTTCCACGCCGTGAAAATGGCAGCGGTGATACACATACGTCTGTCTCAAGACTTAGTCCTGCATGTATCAACAAATGCGCATGTTGGTGTGAAATTTATGTGTGCCATTATTACTATCAAGTAACTGTAATAATTGTGGAATATTACTATAATGAGCTGTATGTGTATGAACCAAGCATCTCACTGTAATGTACCTGTACTTTATTCGTGACAATAAACTACTACTACTACTTGTGGACTGTGGATGTAAAATAAATAAAAATAAACAGCCCCATGGGCAAAGCAGGCTGTACTGATATGACTTTACTGTACCTTCATGGCGTGAACGACATTTCTCATTTTGTCTGGGATCCCAGTCATGATGGAGGGCTCTGGCACAAGAGGGATCTCTCCTTTCATGCTTTTTTACATGGCAAAAGAAGTAACTTGGATTCATCGATAGGCCCATCTGATGAACTGCCAAGTTAGAACAACCAATGTCCACAGGGGGGCATTCTGCTGCAAGGATTCAGTTGTGGTGGGCTGGGGTGCTTTAGAGAGAATGCCAAACCTGTGAGCCTCGACAATCATTGAGTTAATCTTGAACTAATTGCCATTGAGAAGAAGAGTGTTACCTTTCTTACAGGCTTGGTTGATTGATTGATTGATTGAAAACTTTATTAACAGATTGCAGAATGGGTACAATACAGTACAGCTCAATACACACAATTGTTAAGGAGATGCAGACCAGAGAAAGACTTTCGTCTTGTTTACATCAGGGTCCCCCATTTTCAATTAATTGGACGTCTCTTTGTGCTGATGGACAAGCGTGGGTTGGTCCATCTCTATGATGGTGATGCAGTAGTCTTTGCTGTTCGGAGAGCCAACATGTTACAGCGTGAGCACATGTAATGATGGTGAGTTTAGCATGGATAAACCCACCTCTTCAACTTGGCCTTTAACCCCTAATTTCTCACTTTGTATGTTGTGTCTGTCCACTATGTTTGTTACGTTTGTTATTCCACCCCCCCCCCCCCCCCCCTATGTAAAGCGACCTTGGGTCTTTTGAAAGGCGCTATATGAAATTAAGCTATTATTATTATTATTATTATTATTATTATTATTATTATTATTATTATTATTATTATTATTATTATTATTATTATTATTATTATTATTATTATTATTATTATTATTATTATTATTATTATTATTATTATTATTATTATTATTATTATTATTATTATTATTATTATTATTATTATTATTATTATTATTATTATTATTATTATTATTATTATTATTATAGTGGGGCTGTCCTAAATTTAAGAAACTCCTAGTCACCAATTTGTAAAATGAAACAATTTGTAAAATGGTGTTCCCCACATTATTATAGTCCCATTGTAAGTGATCACATCATTAATAATTATACAGGACCTCTTCAAATAGTTTATTAAAGACAAAATAATATTTGTGAATTGTGATGGCAGAGATGTGTTTATAATCTTCTAGTTAATTATTCATTCAGCATCAACTGAAATAGACCACAACGACCATTTAGTCGACTAAGAGAGGACAGCCCTGAGATAGCACTGAATGTGAGGCCCCACTTTTTGATTTATTTACTGTTTTTTTTAATCAGGGACAGTGCATATCAATCAACAGTTATACATTTATAAATTAATAAAAAAAAAATTTTTAAATATGCTAATGTTTGCAGGGTTGCTAGTTTTCAGCTGTAGTCCCTGGGCTAGATGGTAAAGCCAGAAAATAAACATACAAATAGTAAGACATTAAAACTAATATAAAAACCATTTAAAACATATTCTTTTTTTTATCCACTTTTTCTCCTCTTTTTCTATTTGTCTCCCATCCCAATTCCGTTGTGCCAATTCTCCCCTCCCCTGTCTTCAACGTTGCTCGCATATGCCCCCCACTGGCCGGTTGTAGGGAGGATAGAAGCCATGCATCACGTGTCCCCTCCGATACACGAGGAGGCAGCCTGTCACATCTTTTCACCTGCCAGCGCGGACTCTCATTGGCGAGGTGTAATGTGTGGGAGGCTCACACTACCCCTGCCATTTCCTGTCTCTGCTGTGCAGGCGTCCCCAACCGACCTGTAGGAGTCGCTGTCCACAACGTCCAGATTACCACCCATCGACTTCCACCCGCTTACTCTGCCAATTGAGTTAGTATGACGGCCGGCCCAAGCTGGAGGCAACGCAGACAGCCGGAGTCGAACCCGGTGTATCTTGCGTTGGTGACGAGCGCAATGTCCGCTGCGCCACCCAACCGCCATAATTTTTTTTTATCCACTTTTTCTCCCTTTTTCTATATTTTCTCCCATCCCAATTTCGTATCATCCAATTCAACCCTCCCCTGTCACGAACGCTGTTTCTTGCCTCCCACAAGCCGGCTGCAATGTGGACTAAGTCATACATAGCACAAGTCCCCTCCGGTACTTGAGGTAACAGCAGTCGCATCTTTTCACCTGCGCAGCTCGATCTCTCAGTGGCGAGGAGTAACGCGTGGGAGGCTCACGCTGCCCCCGACACTTCCTGATTCTACTGCGCAGGCGCACCAACCGACCTGTAGGAGTCGCTGTCCACAACGCCCGATCCCCACCCATCAGTTTCCCACCCCCTAATACGGCCAATGTGTATTAGTATGAACGACCAGCTAAACTGAAAGCAATGTGGAGTGCTGGGCTCGAACAGGCGAACTCTGCATTTGTGGCGAGCGCCTTGCCCACTACGCCACGTAGCCGCCCTCAACCGCCATAATTTAAAACATATTCTGTACATTCACTCACTAGACATTCATGTATCTATCAGATCATGCTACATACAAGGACATTACATGGTCAGGCGACACATCATGTCATCAATGAAACATGTGCGGTTGTTGTAGTGGGTGATGACAATGTTGCCTATCAGCTTCTTGGTGCCAGGGTTATTACAGTTTTTGTATTTTTTTATAAAATGTTTGTTTTCAATTCAGTTTAGTGTCAGTTACGTTTCCAGGTTGGGTTTGCTAGTTTTAGTTTAGTTCTTATTGTTTAAAATGTTTTAGTTTTAGTTTAGTTTTTATTAGTTTCAGTATTAGTTATTATTACATTATTTTTTTCTTTTACTATATTTGTCAGGGGCAAAATGTAAAACACAGTTGTGTAGACACCCCAGTCTTTAAATTAATGAACATAATGTGCCAATGCCTCCTTGTGCTTATTGTTTTGCCAAATTTGATAAAATTGTCATAGACTAAACATAATAAAAATATAAATGTTCTGTATATCTTTTTATTTAATTGAGTACACAATATAGTTTCAGGTAGTTTCAGTTTTGTTTTCTAACGTCTAGTTGAAATGTCTATTTCAACTAGACTAACAAAAAATATTTTTTCACACCTAATTTTAGTTTTTAGTTTTAGTTAACTATAATAACCTTGCTTGGTTAGATTCAAATGGTTGTGCACTTGTCTTGGAAGCTCCGTCGATAAATCACCTTCCTGAAGGACAGTAGGGGTCAACGGTCACAGTTTGGAACTGAAAAAAGGTTTTATAAATCATAGCTAGCAGCTTCCCACGTCATTCCCCACTGCCCTCTGACTGCCCTCTGAGAGTCATCCCCAGTCCCAGAGGTAGTCTCACACATAGCTGTGGGATTCATATACAAATCTGTTGTGAGAAGACAGATGCACTCACTGTCATGAGAGCATCTCGCAAATGCGCGTTTAAATATATATGAACACATGGGAGAAGATACTGTTAGAAAAACTCTCCGCGCCCTGGTCATGCCATATTGCATCATATTATCCATGGTTACAAATAGATACGTTGTTGACGCCACGCCATGTAAAAAAGAAAAGAAAGGACAAAAACAAAAGAGAGGAAGGAGGGGACTGTCACATATGACTCAAAGTGCTGCCAGTCTTCCAGCGCATCTGTAGTCCGTGAGTGATTATGATGTCATGGTTCCTGAGGCCTGTGGGCTAGCGGAGTCGGATATATCCGGGACTGAGTTGTTCTGCAGACAGGTATAATTGAGTTGAGTTGAACCTTTATTAATCCCCTTTGGGGAAAGTCAAGCCATCCTAACTATTTGGGAGCAGTGGGCAGACACACACACAGTGGTGCGGCGCCCCGGGGACCAGCGTTGTGATGCCAGTACCTTGGTCAAGGGCAACTGCAGGAAGTCTAGCATGCATAGTCTTTTGTGTGGGTGTGGGAGGAAAACACACAAACACGGGGAGAACATCGGAAGTGGGCCGTCACTAACGACTATTTTGTTATCGATTAATCTGTTGATTATTAAAAGAAAATAAAAAATCAACAACAATTGATTATATTAGCAATTGAATATTTCAAAATGTTTAATGAGTATCCTCATCCTTTTTAGCTTTAGATTAAAAAAAACTACCAGCCAGAGTGATTTCTATAAATAGCTTTTTAGTATATTTCCATGAATTAATATATGTATTGTGTGTTATCTCTCCACTCCACGCTATGGTAGTGCTTGTGCCAGCACAGGAGATACGATTAAAATGTATTTTTTTTTTTTATATATATAGGCTCAGGAATCAGGATTGTTAAAGCTAATTAGCCTAATCCACGTCAAAAAGAGTAGCATAGTAAATGTATACACACACACACACACACACACACACACACACACACACACACACACACACACACACACACACACACACACACACACACACACACACACACACACACACACACACACACACACACACACACACACACACACACACACACACACACACACACACACACACACACACACACACACACACACACACAAAGACACACGAGAGGGAGAATAGCTTATAGCAGACTTAATGATTTTACAATATTTTTGCTAATGAAGTGAAATATTTATTATCATCAACTATCAAGTTCGTTTTTACTTCATTGATCATCATCATTGAACGTAGAGAGAGAAAGAGAGAGCCCCCCACCCCCCTTTTCCTCACAATAGGGAGGTGTAGTCTGACGTCACTTTGGACCGCCCGCAAAGTCCACCCGTATAGGGAATGGATTTATCAAGTATCCAAAATACTTGAAAAGATTATCTCCAACCAGCTCCACACCCACCTAGAGAACAACTCCTAGAGCCATATGAAATCAGTTTTATTTTTTTCCAAATTCCATTTTATTTTTTTCCAAATTCCATTTGTTCTGTTTTAATATTTCAGAATTCTGTATTTTGCTTTGTACGCTCATTTTACCATCAGAAATAGTGTCTAATAAGTGGGAATGAATAAATGTCCACAATTTAATAAGATATAACAGTCTGTTACGACCCTGGCTCAGGGGCACGCAACCTATGTGCAAACCAACACCAAAACCCTGTGCTCTAACTCAAAGTGCTACTAACTCAAGGAACTATTAAGGTAAATGTAACTAAGGTACTAGCGCAAACCCAACGGACAACGACTGAAGAACCTAACAGCTCTTTCTCCAAGCACAGACACTGCATGTGTGTTACTAGGTCTGCCTTTAAAGCTCCCAGCAGGTAACCAATCAGCACTAATTGGCTAATTGGCAGGCCTCACCTGCATGCCCGGTGACACAGGAGTGATCAGGCCTCTAGTACATAACACCTCCCCCACCAAACTGGTTGCCCAAGAGGCAACCACTACACAACAACCCATAAACAAAACAAAAAACAACTGTGACCCCTTAGTTGTCAGGGCCACTACCACAACAGCGATAACGGGTACCACAAACACCGGTACTATGATCGTGAGAGGGCGTCTGCTAGCACGTTGTCCCTCCCACGATGTGGCGAATATCCAAGTTATACGCCTGGAGGAACAAACTCCATCGCATCAAACGATGGTTCGAGTTCACCATGCTGCGAAGAAAAACCAAAGGGTTATGGTCTGTATACACAACAAGGGGTAAACTGGAGGATCCAACGTAAACATCAAAATGGTTCAAGGCAAGAACCGGGTCGGCCCCTGTCGAACACGACCACCGATACCGATCTGTCAAAATTATACTGCAAACCAAAATCAACCTGAGAACTGCGCTTAACAGAACAGAACACAGCACAACAAAAACCATAGATCACTGATACCACCACCGCACCCATATCCATCCCACCTGGCACTGGCAGTTCAGGATACTGCAAACCGTGAACATCCAGAGTAGGAGGTACCGCCTCAGGTACAGCCCCAGTGTACCGGGAACATGGCAGTACGACAGTCACAATAACGTCTGGAACACCATCTAAAATGGCGTCACCCAAAATAACATTGTCCTGATCAAAAACAAAATGGCTGCCACTCCACAGACCAGGTCGCGAAGGCGGCTCCTGCTCCACAGGACACAGGTAACTAGGTTGACCATCACACCTAGTGCATGGCAGAGAATCAGTGTGGACATGTGGATCAATGTCAGAATCATCAACTGACATATTGGGACCATCCCTGCCCACAAGTGAAACATTAGGGACAATAGAGCTACTGTGGGAAGGCTGGCAGCCTAAGTCAGGCTTAGTAGCCTCTCCAACTAGAACGGTGTCACATGAAACAACAGCACCTCTCATAGCATCCTTCCCACACTCATCCTCCAATTTGTTCATGGCCTCAGCCACCGTACAGGCTGGGAAGACCTTGAGACACTGCGCTGCCATATCATCTCCTGTCACATGTTTCTCCGGCACGCATGTCAACTCTGGTTTCACCACCGGGCCTAACACAAAGCCACAATCAAGAGAATCATTATGCAGAGGTACATCCACCGTGTGCTTTCCAAAATTCTCAACAGGTACACATCTTAATTCAACAAAGAATGTGTCACTAAGTGTAATGTCCCAAGTCGAAGTATCAACAACATCACTTTTGTCCTTTGACATTTCTCATGCCACAGCACACACAGGAAACACTCCTGGATGTTTCTGTGCCAGCTCATTAGAGACCTCAGAAACCACAGGAATGGGAGTTACAACCGGAGTAGCCAGCACTTTGTCACCAGCCAAATCATTCCCTAGAATGAAGGACACCCCCTTTATGGGAATGTGAGAACATACCCCCACAACAACATTGCCTGATACTAAGGGAGAATTGAGCGTGACCTCATGCAAAGGTGCATCCACAAATCCACCCCCAAAGCCCCGAACAACGACACCGGAATGCAAAGAAGAGTTTTCTGAAAACGGCAAAGCCCCCTCCAGAATGAGGGACTGAAAAGCACCGGTATCTCTCCAAATTGTTATAGCCTGTTTGGACTCTAGTGCATTAGTCAGGGAAACAAATCCATTCATCATAAACCTTGAGGAACCCTCGAGCTCTTTGTCCACACGTTTGATACTTCCCCCATCCCCATCTAACGTTGGCATAGGCGTTCTGCATATGGTTTCTACCAGAGCCACGGTTCTGAAATTTTTCTGCTCAAGCACCGGGCACCCAGCAACGATATGACCAGGTTCTTTACAGTAGAAACAGATAATCCCTTCTGGGAATGCACCAGCAGAACCACCCCGCCTAGGAGGTGAAGTTAACTGACCAGCAGACACAGGTTTTGGGAAACGGCCCCCCTGAACAGGACGCCTATCCCCGGACTCAACACGGTAGTCCTCCAAAAACACGGACTTGTGTGTCAACACAAACTCATCAGCGAAGACAGCGGCATCGCCTATCTTCGATACCTTACGCTCATTTAGATGTGTGGAAACGGTATCAGGAACACATCTTTTAAATTCCTCTAGGAGAATCAACTGCCTAAGCTGCTCTCTTGACTCTGCCTTCTGAGAAGTGCACCACCTGTCAAACAGGTTCTCCTTCTCCCTTCCAAATTCAACATAAGACTGCCCCTCCGACCTGCGATAACCTCTAAAACGCTGACGATAGGCCTCGGGGACCAACTCATAAGCCCTCAAAATGGAAGCTTTAACCAGCTCATAATCAGCGCTTTGTTCAAGGGACAGAGCAGTGTAGGCTTCTTGTGCCCTACCAACTAAAACACATTGCAGCAGCAGTGTCCAGGCGGTATCAGGCCACTTCAATGTGGTTGCCACCCGTTCAAAAAGGGGAAAATATCTTTCCACGTCTTTCTCAAAAAATGGTGGCACCATCCTAATATTCCTGCCTACATCAAACCCGGAACGTGACTCTGGATGCAGAGCACCCGCCTGTAAGGCAGCATGCTTATACTCAAGCTCCTTCTGCGCACGCTCGTGCTCCAGCAACATTTGTCTCTCCTTAAACTCATGTTCCTTAAATTTAAACTCATGCTCCTTAAGCTCACGCTCATGCTCACGCTCCTCTCTCCTCTCTCTCCCCTTAAGCTCACGCTCCTTAAGCTCACGCTCCTCTCTCCTCTCCTCACGCTCTTGGTGTAGCTGCCTCTCCTTAAACTCCAAGTCTCTAACCCTCCACTCACCCTCTGCACCAGGTAATAGTGGAGACGCGTCAGACGAAGGAGGCTCCTCCACCCTCTCCTCAAGCACCTGCGCTCTAATGAGTAACACCCTTAAAGCACTCAAGGCAGACGGCTTCAAACGTTTCTCCCCTGCAGAAAGCTCTACCCTATAGTGTACAGCAAGTTCTAGCAGTTGTTCTTTGGAAAACTTGTCTAACAAATCATGAGACGGGCGATCAACAAAGTCCCTGATGGAAGCCATTGTCACTGAACCAGCCACCCCAAGCACACACCCTACCTCACAGACACGAAGAACCACTAACGAACCACGAAGACCCCCCCAACGAACCACTGAAGAACCACGAAGAACCACTGAAGAACCATGAATAATGCTTAATGCCAATAATAACAACAAGAAGGGAACGCGGTGGAAATGTGAGCTCTACGGAGCGCACCTTTCTAGGTTGCACAAAAAAAAAAAAAAAAAAAAAAAAAACACACCCACCCTAAATAGACGTGTCATACACGCAGGGTGTTAGGTGCTACCAGGTATGCTCACCAAACACTCAAACAAACAAAATAAATCCAATAAACAATTCCAAACAGGTGCGCCTTCTAACCTGATATGACTACATATGCTTCTACGTCTAAACTGCAGAAAAAACCGGCCCACCACATGTCTACCCTAAGAAACACTAAATCAAGCCCTACCACACTACCTGTGTTTTCTGGCCGCCCTAATCTACCTACCCTTAAACTAATGCCCTGTAGACCTAACTTTCTTCAACCACACCTGCTACCAGTCAAAGATCATATACCAATCATTTCATTGACCGCCCCAGGAGTACGTGGTGCACAGGACGCTAACCAACAACCAGAAAATAATGTCCCTATCTACATGTGGTGCCCACTAAACTATATATTTTAACAGCATAAGTAGTCACATCAAATTACAAACAAATACGGCATACTCACCTGTTTGATGAAATGGCTCAGCCCCCACGTTACACCATATGTAACGAACACCACCCAAACCATAATACCATGACACCCTGTGTAACACAAAAAAAAAAAACACCAAACAAAGTTCTAGGGGTAAAAGATCCCGGACGAGCGCCCAACTGTTACGACCCTGGCTCAGGGGCACGCAACCTATGTGCAAACCAACACCAAAACCCCGTGCTCTAACTCAAAGTGCTACTAACTCAAGGAACTATTAAGGTAAATGTAACTAAGGTACTAGCGCAAACCCAACGGACAAGGACTGAAGAACCTAACAGCTCTTTCTCCAAGCACAGACACTGCATGTGTGTTACTAGGTCTGCCTTTAAAGCTCCCAGCAGGTAGCCAATCAGCACTAATTGGCTAATTGGCAGGCCTCACCTGCATGCCCGGTGACACAGGAGTGATCAGGCCTCTAGTACATAACACAGTCCATTTAATAGGGCTGTCTTAAATACTTTGAAGCTTCGTTCGATGGGCATGGGATTCGAATATGAAAATAAAATTTGATTATTAAAAAATATAAAAATATAAATGATATATATATTTATTTGCTAAATCAACTCTGCCTCTCTTTGTTAATTACAACAAGCAATGCTGTTTGTTATTTAAGATGAGGTCGGACTCAGCACTGACAGATTTGTGTTCATTGTGCTGCTTTTATAAAGCCTCAAATGACGGCTTACAATATTTCATGAAAGCAAAGTGTTTTGTTTGTCTAAGATTTAAAAAGGTTTAAACTTTACAGCACTGACAAAGTTGAACAAAGTGCTGTACAAGTCCCACAACATAAAAAAGAATTTTTTATTTACAGTTGATTCCATTTTTATTGCTCAATTCCGCGATTCCGTCCGCGATTCCGTGATCGCGGATTTCATATGGCTCTACAACTCCCTTTTTGAACCCTTTCAATCAGGCTTACGAAAACACCACAGCACAGAATCTGCTCTTGTTAAAGTCACCAACGATATCCTGCTAAATTCAGATTCCGGTTTTCTCTCCATCCTCATCCTCCTCGACCTCAGCGCTGCTTTTGACACCATTGATCACAACATCCTACTCTCCCGTTTAGAACATACAGTTGGCATCACAGGCTCAGCTCTCCACCTATTTTACTCTATCAGACAGACAGCAATTCACCATGGACAGTCTATACCTCAACTTCTTTCCCAGTTACATCTGGTGTCCCCCAAGGCTCAGTCCTTGGTCCCATACTCTTCTCCCTTTATATGTTACCAGTCCCGGCGCCATGGGCGGGCATTAGGGGGCCGGGCCCGCCCACTGAGTCAGCTGTACCCACCCTGGTACATTTTTTTTTAAATTTTTGTCAATCAAAGTCAACTATCCAAATCCTTAGTCGGGGACAGCCCTAGTGGGCACTGATGTCAACAACAACACTACTGAAGCTAGCACGGCACTCTGTGATAATTCGTTTTCTACCCTCAAGAACGTCTTTACAGAACATCGCCTTAGTATGCTTCATCGACGCAACTAATTTGAGAAGGACTTAACAAAAAGTTCAGGAATGAGTGGAGGGGCAGTGTTTTAAGAAGATTTCACTCTGTCCCCAAACGCCGCTTGCCGCTCTACTTATGATGGTGAGTAGCCTGTGGAAGAATTTTGTTTGCTTTTTTATGCACCTTATTTTTGTCAGTTCAGTTCAGTTTGTCAGTGAATTCAGAAGTGTTGAATAAATGGAGACTTTTCAAAGATATAGAATAGAATAGAAATGTATTATCCTGAGGGAAATTTGACACTGCAAATCACTCAACATTAAACATTTAGACAGAACAAGTCACAAATAAGAATAACAAAACAAATGGCCTAAGAATAGAATAAAATGAAATAGAATAAAAATAGAATAAAAGATACAGTGAATTAATACAGTAAAAATATACTGAAGTCTACAGTAGGTGTAATAATGCACAGTGCTGTTTAAAAAGTAAGAGTCCAGGAAGATGGTAATTGTCACTCTGTGCTCAGTGATGCAGTGAGGCACAGTGATGCATTGTATAGTCTGATGGCTGTCGGAATGAAGGACTTCCTGTGCCGTTCAGTGCTGCATTTCGGTAGTGTGAGCCTATAACATGCTCCTCCTGTCAGCCAAGTCTGTGTATAGTGGGTGGGAGGGGTTTTCCCTGATGGCCTGGAGCTTAGCAAGGTTCCTCCTCTCCGCCACCCTCGCTAGAGTCCAGCTCCACCCCAACCACGCTACTGGCCTTCTTGACCATCTTATCCAGCCTGTTTGTGTCCCCTGCTCTCAGTCCGCTGCCCCAGCAGCAGGTCTGTTATATATATCCGTTCAGTCTGTTTTTGTATAAGTGAAAGTTCTTAAGATAGAGAGAAATTAGATTTTTCAATTGCCTCTCTGCTGTTTAGTTCAGCACCGTGGGCAGCGCCAAGCAAGCCACAGCGCCGCTGTCCCAGCTGAAACGTATAAAAGGGAACCTGTGTTGAAAAACCATTGTGCCCCCCCGAGAACATTTTATGCCCCCCCACTAATTTGTTTCTGCAGCCTAATGTTACCCCTCTGCCACATTTTCAGAACACATGGTCTCCAATACCACTGCTACGCCGATGACACACAGTAATACATTCACTCCCCTCCCGACACCACTGCTGCTACTATTGCCCTCTCCTCCTGCCTCTCTGAAATAAAAATCTGGATGAATCACAACCTTCTCCAACTCAATAGTACTAAAACCGAAATCCTTGTAATGCGCACACCTCACCTTCTCCGTAAAAACCCTGACTGCTCCATCAACAACCACTCTATCCTCCCCTCCCCCACAGTGAAAAACTTGGGTGTTCTTTTTGACCCCAAACTATCATTCGAACCACACATCAACAACATCACCAAGACATGCTACTTTCACCTCAGGAACATTTTACGCATTAGACCACTACTGTCCCCCTCCGACACTGAAAAGCTGGTGCATGCCCTCATTTTCTAGATTACTAGATTACTGTAATGCATTACTCATTGGCTCAACATCAAAATCCCCCCATAAACTTCAACTAATTCAGAACACCTCAGCCCGCATCATCACCCGCTGCCCCAAATTCTCCCACATCACACCTGTCCTCTCCTCACTTGACTGGCTCCCTGTCAAGTATAGGATTGACTTTAAGATCCGTCTCCTCACTTACAAAGCCCTCCACTCCCTAGCACCTGATTACATCTACAACCTCCTTCAACACTACACTCCCTCCCACTCACTCCGCTCATCCAACTTAGACCTTCTGAGCACACCACACTACCGCCTTAAATCCACAGAAAACAAATCATTCTCCTCCGCTGCTCCCCGACTCTGGAATCAACTCCCATTACACATCAAAGAAGCCCCATCCGTAGAAACATTTAAGTCCCACCTCAAAACCTACCTGTTCAATCTTGCATAACCTCACTCCTGACCCCCCAACCCCTGCATCACTTTCTTACATTTTCATATCTGTACACACCTATATTTTAGTATTATTATTTATAAAAAAAAATCTCTCCATCTTGTCTCTAAGCTGTCTCCCTCTCTCTGTATTATCCCCACCATGTCGTCATTGGGAAAGTCCATGTACTATGTTTGTCCATGGTTTGTCCGTATGCTATAATGCCATGTATGTAAAGCGCTTTGAGATGCCTAATGTAAGGCGCTATATAAAATTAATTTATTATTATTATTGGGAAAATGGATTATCGGCTATTGTAACAATTCTGCCTCATGAACATTCTTTCCATTTTTGCACAAAACGAGTTCCCTTCTATCACTAACATTATTGTTTAACTCATTCTGCGGCAAACACGTAATATTAAGTTTTTAGATTGTTTTTTCTTTTTTTCGATTTTAATATTCTATACACTCTCACGGACCTCTGTGTTATCATTGGAACTCGTTCTGAGCCCCCGAGAGTGCAAGGAACAGTGTTAACCACTACACCACCGTGCATCCAGCTGTATGCTTGATGGCAGTTTGCGTAGGCTGGCCACACCTGCAGCCTGCAACAACAGAGACCAAAGGACTTTGAATGGTTAGTTGCTGTCACACCTCTCAAAGGGGCAAAGCTATCATCCACCCATGCAGGGCTTGACATTAACTTTTTGGCTCACTAGCCACTGTGGCTAGTGGTTTTCCAAAGTCACTAGCCACTCAGCATTTTCACCAGCCAAAAATCCCCACACACGCCGATCATAACCCAACATTGTGATTATTAAAATGATCATGTGAAAATGGGCTCCAGACCCTTTTTTTTTCACCACCGTGATGAATGAGAGAGAGAGAGAGAGAGAGAGAGAGAGAGAGAGAGAGAGAGAGAGAGAGAGAGAGAGAGAGAGAGCTTACTGTAGGTTCTAGGTTGAATGAATTGAAACGTTTCATTATAAGCGTCTTGCAAGTTGCAACGCTGGTTAAGATATGAAAATACTTGCCACTGTGTAAGGATGCATTAGCCATTAGCTAGCTTACTTACAGAGACTTGTAGGCAGCTGTGTTCAACGAGCCCAGCTTGGTCCATAAACGAATGTTTTAATCCACAGTACACCAGTATGTAAACAAACAGTATACTGCAGTCCAAATGTATTTCCGATGCTTGATTCTTCTCTGAGACCGACGCAATGTCTTGAAACTATTATGCTCCGAAAGCAAACTTGTGGTGTCGCTCAATGAGGAAGTGGGCACGGTGTCAGGTTTCACAGTACCACATGGCTTTTTTGTTTAGCTCGTCATTCAGCTAATATCAGAGTGATGATCAGAGCCAATCAGAGGCAGATCAGGGCTGGTCTTTGCATAATGAACGTGTTATAGCCAATCAAAGGCAGAGATTCTTTTTTTTTAAAGCACATGGCCATGGGGGAAAATACCTAAACACACACACATACACACAGACAGACCTTTCATAGAAAAAAAGTCACCCGCCACTGGGGCGGGTAGAATGACAGAGGTACACGCCCCAGGGGGATTCTACCCGCATCTGGCGGGTGGGCAGGTGCCAATGTCAAGCCCTGCACCCATGCTTTCTCAAGAATGACTGCACTTTTTTGGATCATAGTGATTCTGTCCCACTAACCTCAGTCCCAGAATCTTCATTACCCTTGAAAAAACAGGGGGAGAGAAATGTCACTCATTATATTAACACATCCACCGCCGTTCACGCTGTACAGCGTTATTGCCCGCCATGCTTTGACCGCCAGACCACGCTGTACAGCGATATTGAGATCAATATTTCATTTTTTTGCCATGGCATTCATAATTCATATATACACCTCCGGCGCTGCAGCTGGACCCTACGGCTCAATACAACAACGGCTCAATACCGCCGCCTGGTGGATGGTCGGGCAAGTTACACTGGTAAACAGGATATGGCTGCTGTGCGTCGATTAAATTCATCCGGCCGTCAGATATTGTTGCAAGGCTCCCGACAGACACTATGTACATAATGGATCGCTTTATAAACTTAATAATCGATATGATTTCGCGTTTATTGCGACATACAAACCGGAAATGGACCTAGGCGATCGACGTCCTATACCTGGGATATTTCACCGTCAGTCTCATTGGCGAACGGTAAGAGGACGCTAACTGTTATGGTTTGACACCGACCCCAAACGCAAACGGCACAGAGAGAGTAGTTTCAGAGTTAGCCAAAATCTAGGGCTTGTTTATTTTACAGAGTAAACAGAAAGAACTTGGTGGAGAACAGAAACAAACTGGGAAACAAGCATGTGAGGAATGTTTGCTGCTCTGCAGCTTCTCCCGGGGGGGTTACGTTTGAGGAATCTGTCCGTGACGTCAGAGCCGCTCTGCAGAATCCTCCCAGCATGTACTCCGGGGTGGTGGCGGAACAGGGAGAGAGAGAGAGCGGGTTAGCTCAGTGAACAGTTGGAAACTGACAGGTGACAGGTGAAGTGACTTGTCCAAACAGATAATCCAAGTGACAGAATCTTCGGTGTGAAACACACAGTGAGCAATGTCCAAACAATAAATCCAAGTGACAGAATCTTCGGTGTGAGACACACAGTGAGCAATGTCCAAACAATAATGAATCCAAGTGAATATCCAAAACAGGCAAAAAGGGTGAGAGACAGTCTGAACGAAAAACAGGATCTCTTCAGTGCATTACACACACGAAAAATGATTGAGTCCAAAGACTGTCTTGCAAAAACTCACCAGAGCGCTGTGCGTGAAGCGAGCAGATCAAACAGGGCGAGCGCTTCGTAACGGGAAAACAGGTTCTCCAAACGGAATACTCCTCGAGAGTCCTGGGAGGCAAAGCACAGGGAAAAGCAGCGACGGAAGGAAACGGCAAATGCAGAGAATACTTCAGAATGTTTCAGAACGATCCAACAACACTAAATGGGGAATCAGGGTATATAAAGCAAAAGGGATGCTTAATGACAAGCTGTGACAGCTGCGGGATGAGATTGACCATTGCTCCAGAAGCGTGTGGTTGGGGGAGCACCAATCAAACGGCATCTACAGGAAGAAGCGTGTGGAGAGGAGAATGCAATTAATTAACCGAAAATCTTAAAGGAACAGAGCGAGTGGGTGAGCAGCGGACAAAAACCTCACACTAACGTCATTTTCAGCCCAATTGTTTATTAATTTCACTGCAAACCGATCTGATCAATATATCACCCATACTACATAAAGCATTTACTGACGATCACGGAATTATAAACGACCCCCCCCCTTTCCTCCGCGCATGATGACGCATAACGTATAGGATCATATACAGTTGCATTTTTTAATATAGCGTGTATCGGGAATAAACGGCAATCGATAATCTATATATGCGTTTATGCCTATAACTCACGTTCTAGGAATTACTGCAGAAAACGATAAAAACATACTTATATTCTAGAAGGTATTTTTGTATGAATGTTTGAATGAAAAAGTATAACGTTCCTACATCCTGAACGATAGATAATCAATGTTGAATGGGCCATAGTAATGTCAATTTAGCAATACAATTTAAAAAGTTATAGCCCTGCAAAGAAGTTGAACATCTCCATATGTTTAGAGTGGTGGCAGACTGGCTATATTGATGGATATAACCAATGGCAGGGAATGTGTTAAATGACGACTTGATGCTGACTTCACAATTTAGGCGGATATGATTTGAATACACTTGATTTGAATAATTTGCTACTTTGGTTGGGCCTTTTAGCATTTAGAGTGAAAATGTGCCCGTTTTAAAAGTAGTCTGGGTTTGTGTTAAACAGCTGATATATCCCTAGAATAGGTTTTTGCTTGGAGCCACTGAGTGAGCACAATTAGTTTATTAGCCACAACAACAAGGCAGTACTTCGACACACACTCACAGTAGACTGGCCATGCTGCATTTCTTTATCAAAAGCTTTAAAGGGGAACTACACCCAATTTAAGAATTCACACATGTTATTCCTATGGTCTAAGACAGTTGACAAATATGAGTGAAAATGAACAACTTCTCCCACATCCAAAAGCTAGAATGCTAAAATTCAAACTTGAGATGTCATCAAGTATAAAGTCTTGTCATTCATAGACAATTCATTGGGAAAGATGGTAAGGATGACACTGAGAGCACCCAGGGGAATATTCTGATCATACGTGTACATTTTCAGTTTCAGAACTGAAATAGAACAAAATAGACAATAAAACAAAGCTCATTTGGTATTTAGGAGAGATTAGCTCATGTTCACAAATATTTATTGAACGTTCCTATAGGCCATGGAAATAACATATTGTAATAAAGACCTTTAATACATTGAAATGTCATGGTGGATGGGAGTGGATACAATTAATATTCACTTTATTCACTTGGCCGCCATATTGGTCGCAATTGATGCAATGAGGGGTACAGATGTTGAATGTTAAAACGATACTATAAAAATGGCACTTCAACACTAGTCCAAACAGCTGGTAGAAACAATTACAAACTCATGATTACCTGACCCCAATTGTTTTTCACCACCACCACTGATTGGTTTTGATAGTCAATCAGTGAGCTGAATGCAATCCTACCTGGAGGGGAGAGAGCAGATGGTGGAGGTAAACGGTACCCTATCCCCCCCCCTCACAGTGAGCTGTGGTGTTCCACAAGGAAGCATACTAGGTCCGCTACTGTTCCTAATTTATGCAAATGACATGTCGTCAGCTTGTGACTGCAACTTGTTCCTGTTTGCGGACGACTCAGCCCTGCTGGTCTCTGACAAGAACAAGTTACAGGTTGAAAAAACCCTCAGCTCAGAACTAGGCAAAATCTGCATATGGCTCGCTGATAACAAACTATCATTACACATGGGCAAAACAGAGTCCATTCTCTTCGGTTCAAATAACAAACTCAGCAAGACCGACGGCTTCTCAGTTACAGTGGGTGACAATATTGTCACAAGGAAAGAAGATATTACCTACCTGGGTTCCATCCTAGAGGCAAATCTTTCCTGTAACAAAATGGCATCCAATGTAATAAAAAAAGTCAACCAACGAACTCGATTCTTGTACCGGATCTCCTCACTGGTAAACAAGAATACCCTGAAAACTCTGGCAGGAGCACTCATTCAAGGGTACTACGACTATGCTTGCACCTCATGGTACCAAAGCACCTCAAAGGCGCTAAAAACAAAATTACAAACATCTCAAAACAAACTGGTCAGACTATTGCTTGACCTTACTCCTAGAACCCACCTCACCCCTGCCCACTTTGACAACCTAGGATGGCTTAGAGTAGACAACAGAGTACAGCAACTTGCAATGGGCCTGGTCTACAAGATACACTACACGACCAATGTACCCATGTACATGTCAAAATACTTCCCAAAGGTCAGTGAATACCACGATCACAACACCAGAGGGAGCTCCACAAATCATGTTAAACCCAGATTCGGCTCAAACAAGGGACTAAACACGTTTAGCAATTATGCCACATCAATGTGGAACGCCCTACCGGCCTACCCAAAGCTGTAAAGGAATGTGAATCACTACCCACTTTCAAAAACACTCTCAAAAAACACCTATGGGAGACTGCAATTCTAAACTGGCCCCTGTAAATGTCCTAACACAACCCCCCCCAATGTACAGTAAATGACCAAGTATGGTCTTGTCAATATTCCAATGTACAGTTTTGCTAGTTCAGTTGTGCAGTGTCCCCCACCCACCCCTCCTACCCAACCCCCCACCCACCCAACCACCTCCAATGTACAGCCCCCCCCCACCTACCCAACCTCCTCCAATGTACAGTTTCTATGTCAAATGTATATACTCTTTTTTCTGGACTCTTTTCGTATCACAAACAGTACTGTATTTGCAAATCTGATATGTCATAAATGTATAGATGTAGCAGTACTGTCTATCTGTATGTCATGTATGTCATATATGTTATGATGAATTGAAAATGGGGGACCCTGATGTAAACAAGACGAAAGTCTTTCTCTGGTCTGCATCCCCTTAACAATTGTATGTATTGAGCTGTACTGTACTGTACCCATTCTGCAATCTGTTAATAAAGTTTTCAATCAATCATTCAATCAACCATTTGACAGTATCGAAAGATTTGGGGCAAAGTGGTACATTGTGGCTGGTGCTATATGGCAGCTATGAGGCTATTGCAATGAGTGACATACATATAGGAACACATAATACAATGCTAAATAGGCCTTTGTAATATTTTTTTTATAATAATAAATAACAATGTAAACATGTCAAACCTGAAGAAAATAGAGCCCAAATGGACAAGAGATAGATTGGAATATTTGCGGGAATAATTTTATGGCAGGAAAGCCTTTATGTCATCTGGGACATAATTGACATGGCAGAAACAACAGAGCTAGGGTGCAGAGGGTAGGGCTGGGCGATATGGCCTAAATATGATATCACGATATTTTCTGACCTTTCGGCGATACACGATACGCATCACGATGTTTTTCTTTTTTTCCCCAAACAATTCATTATGAGGCTTACCAAGACAGTATTTGAGTTTGCAAGCTAACATTAAAGACAAAATAAAATACCCATGCATTTAGCATTTTTATATTATATATTAGATTTAGATTATTGGATTATTAGATTATATATTGCATATATTTAGCAATGAGATATTATATGATTTAGATATGAAATATGATGAATTGAAAATGGGGGACCCTGATGTAAACAAGACGAAAGTCTTTCTCTGGTCTGCATCCTCCAGTCCACTGTTGACTGTTGTTGTATTGAGCTGTACTGTATTGTACCCATGCTGCAATCTGTTAATAACGTTTTTCATTCAGTCGGCAAACAGAATCATTTTGATTGACAGTCGCGTCTGCCAATTACGTCACATCGCTTGCACCCGCCCTGCTGTTCTTAGCACCAATCGGCAAGCGCGTATTCATTTTTTACTTCCGCCATTGGAGAGCTCAATGATAACAACAATGGCAGCGGTAGCTCGCCGCGGCCGACGTTTAGCTCCGCAGGAAGACTAAACGACTGGAGGCATAATGATTTTACTGCAACGGATGTTATAATAAAAGCCTTTCCATACATCTGTCTGATTGAAAACGTTATTAACAGACCGCAGAATGGGCACAACTGAGTCAGCACGGGCTGAGATATGAACGACAATGCTTGCTATATCTAGGTCGACCTCGGTCGTTGCTATGTAAATACGCTGATGTTATTGAAAGTGTAACTATATAACGTTAATGCCACAAAACGAATGCCTTTGTTATCATAAGTAGTAACTTTTGATGCAGTAGTGTGTGTGTGGGGCGGCGCTGTTCAAAAGTGTCAACGTGTGGACCAGATTGACGCGACACAAGCCTCTTGGGCAAAACATCACGATATCCACGATACGTTTAAAAAGTGTATCGTTAATGAACTGTACCCGATATTTATATAATATCGTCATATCGCCCAGCCCTAGCAGAGGGTCAAGTCAAGTCAAGAGTCAAGAGTTTTATTTGTTACGGCATACAAGTATACAATGAAATGCGGGTGGTCTTGCCCGCAACGATGTGCAATACAGTAGTACAACATATAATATAATCCAATAAAACAACATTGTGCAATAAACAGGTAACATAGTGGGACATCTCGGTATTTGTACATAGTTATTTACAGAGCATGGAGGACATGCTAGGTCCTTTGGTAGTGCAGTACACTGTTACTGTTGCTATACTATTTTTAAAGTGACCTTTCCTTTGTGGCCATAAGTGTGGGCGTGTGCAGCATGAGTGTGTGCTTGCTCATGTTAAAGTGGCTGCTAGTGTGCGAGCGTGCACAGCGTGCGTGTCGTGTGTGTGCTTATGTGAGCAAACTACTAGATTAACAAAGCAGATGGAAATAATTGTATGCATACGTCAATGTAGTGCTGGGCCAGCGGTTAAAGTGAAAATTATGTTGAAATGACACGTATTGGCTGACACTGCCTCATATCACCCAGTATTAAAGTGAAAATGATGTTGAAATGACACGTATTGGCTGACACTGCCTCATATCACCCAGTATTAAAGTGAAAATGATGTTGAAATGACATGTGTTGGCCTCATATCACCTCTGCCTCATATCACCCAGTATTAAAGCAGAATGACTCCCACTCACACAGTCTAACGAGGGCTGAGGCTAATAAGTGACATTTGACTTCCTTCCCATGACACAATCTGACATCTGAGCGGCGTGGCGGTATCTTTAGGCATCTGAATCTTTATTTTGATTCCCTGGTTGTCGGTTCATTTCTCACTCTTCAGGACAACCAACACACACCACAGCCAGATAACACACACCAGTGTTGTAGTCGAGTCACTAAATCTCGAAGTCCCTAGTGTTCAAGTCAGAGTCCAAGTCCGAGTCACCAAAGAAGAGCCCGAGTCGAGTCTGAGTCGAGTTCCCATTACCCTAGTCCGAGTCCGAGTCCAAGTCATCAAGGTTGAGTCCACTCCACTCTGGCAGTCAAAGAGCTGACATACAATAAAAAAAAAAGCTCTACATTAAACATAAATGACACAGCGTTCACCATTTCAAAGGGAGTTTATTTACTTTGTGACACAATAGCCATCAATATTGTATGCCAAATTATTATGGCCTATTACAAAAGTAAAACTGTATTTATCAATTAACAAGTCAGAGTCCTCGGCTGCACCTTCCGAGTCCGAATGCAGTCAATGCTCGAGTCCAAGTCCTGTCATGAGTCCTGAAAATCAGTCCAGGACTAGGCTTTGCTCACTTCATATCACAGCCGGGCAAATTAACAAATGAAATTAACTTTATATCTCCCGGGAGACAGTATGTCATGTCATTTTATTTCACTTACTCAGAAGCAATTTATATTACCTAAACATAAAATCCGGGCTACTTTTTTGTCAGCTCCCAGTAAAAGTTGGAGACAGATTCAACAGAGAAAAAAAGAAAAGAAAAGATCATTCCAACTCTGAATATACAGGTTATAAAAAAAGAGCTAGTGGGTCCGAAGTAGCAACAGTAGATGGGATGGGATCTAGAGACGGGGCAGTGGGTCCTCTCTCTCTACACACACGCCGCTACTCTTCCAATCCCCACCGTCTGCCAGGTTAAGACCTCGGCCGTGGGAACTGATGAGTCTCCTAATTAGTAATTACTGAGAGGAATGAGTCTGCTGTGATTAATAAACTCTGCACTTATTCAATGAATACTTGTACATATATACACGCCAAACGTGCTTTTATATGACTATTGCAAAAAAACTTATACTGTACTGGTATACCGAGACATTCTGAACTGAAGGAAAGGAGTAAGATGTAGCCTACTTCTGATTACAGAGTGAAGTCAGATTACCGTCCTCACTAGTTCAGATGGTAACATAGGTCCACGCGCATAGGGTGGATATTTTTTCACCACCAGTTTTTTCTTAATCCTTGAACTGTCTATTTTAAGATTATGCAGGTAACGGGTTGAAATAATGTCCCATGGGGTTTATTTTGAACTCTTTATTACACCTATCCTGAACCAGAACCGGAAAAAGAAAAAGAAAACAGCAACATATAGAGACAAATTAAAACATTTTCCCTTTGACCCAAGGAATTCAGTACAATTGTTATTTTTAAGATTCAAACACATCTTGATTCTATTTCAGGACCAAAAAAGCTGAAAACATTTATATCACATCTCTATTTCCCCCTTTTTACTACAATGTAGTGCATTGGATGAGATCGATTTTAGGTTAATATTGGAAATAATATTGTAATAAAGATTGTCTCCATGCTGTTATTATTTCAAGCACAGAAAAGTGCCTCCTAGAAAATCTACAGTTGACTTCTACACCCCCGTCAACCAGCCCATTACAGACAATACAGGATGGTAACACTGTCTCCCACATTATGACCAACCTGCATGCAGCTCTTGGACCAGAGGATTTCCAAGCACCACTTTGTCTTCTCCACACATTGCTACCAGCCAGACTCTATCAAAGCATCACGGGAAATCCACTGTATTATTTTACAGATTACGTTAGTTTTTCTACTTTAAGTGTAAATGCCATAAAAATACAGTAAATTACTTTTGATAAAAAATATTAACCTAAATATTGAGGTTGTAATCTGTAAATAAGATAAGATGATCCTTTATTTATTAAATTGATTAAAAAAAACTTTATTATTCCATTGCTTAATTGTCTTGAATGTTAAATTACATTGAATTATATGTAAAACACCTCAAATAAACAAAATCTTCTGTAAATGACTTGCTTTACCACTTTATTTTTATTTGGGTATTTTACTGTAATTTGCCAGTAAGTATTTGGCAACCGTTGCTGCCAGACATTTACAGTTTTGTTATTTAATTTTTTTACAGTGCACAAGAGGCTAAATTGAATGAGACTATTGAATTATTTTAAGTCCTACACTGGGTATTTGGGTTCTTCTTAACTTGTTACACTCCTTCTGAGATCCATGCCCTGCGGTCAAACCATGAGGAAACAAACTTGTGTCATCTTGTACCTCTACCAGGCTGTCAAGTGGGGGTACTCAAGTCCAGCATGGTGAGGACCCCTGACACACACATATTGATTATCCTCCTCTACCATGCCAGCATGACCAACCTCTCCATATACCTTGACCACGGCACTGGCATGCATCGCAAGCTAATAAATGTGTCCGAACTGGCTGAGTCTCTGGTTTCCAAGTACTGCAGCCCTCTGCTATGATACTATGTCTTTTCTGGGGATGACTGTACCAGCGCCTTCAAAGGCAAGAGACAGGTGAATCCGTTGAAGAAGCTGCAGAAGAACCCTATAGATTCCAGAAGGCTTTTAGTCAGCTTGGGGCATTGTCGCTGGTAACAGATGAGCTCCAACAGGAGATGGAGTCATTCGCATGCATTATAGATGGCCATGGTCGGATGAAGTCAGTTGATGCTGTGTGAGCCGAGATGCTGCAGAGAATGGTGGGTGCTGATAAAATCCTGGATGCAAACTCCAAAGTAGACCTTGAACGCCTGCCTCCCCCAAAGGCAGTCTGTCTCATCCCACATGAGACTTCATAGTCGCCTGCTACAAAAGAGCAGACCAGACAATATTCAAGAGGCCCAAACCCTATGATCAAAGTATGGGCTGGGAAAAGACAATGGATGAGGGGGTGTTAGAGCCACCCTCCCTCCTTCTCTTGTTGAGGTACTGGCCCAGAAAGCAGGGGTTTAAAGTACTTGAGTAATTGTACTTCGTTATAATACTTAAGTACTGTTTTTGGGGATTTGTACTTTACTCAAGTATTATTAGGTTTGTATACTTGTACAATTACATTTCATTGTACTTTTACAATTACATTTCAGTGAGAAAAAAAACACCCTTTTTACTCCTCACATTTAAAATGCAGACCTACAAAGTACAAAGTACAAATCTCGCAGGTCCAACTATTTTAATTAGTATAGTTGTTTCTCTGAAAGCGGGGATCTTTGATTAAACACCTGCTATCAGAAGAAGACAGTCAGAAGTTTTTACTTTTACCTTTTTAGTACATTTAAAAGTAGAAACTTTTAAACTTTTACTCAAGTGTGTTCTTAGCCAGATACTCTGACTTTTACTTGAGTACGATTTTGAGACGGTACCCATACTTTCACCAAGTATAATTTCTGGGTACTTTTTCAGAAGAAGAGCAAAAACCTCTTGATAAAGAGGCAGATTACGCAAAAAAGAACATGGATGAGGAGGATGGAGAGTACAAGTGTGATGATGATGAGGAAGAGATGGAGATCGAAGAGATGTTTGGACCTTGAACGCCTGCCTCCCTCCAAGGCAGTCTGTAGGTCTGCATCTGAACTAGTGAGGACGGTAATCTGACGGCACTGCCTAATCTGTAATCAGAGTACATTTTACTCCTTTCCTTCAGTTCAGAATGTCTCGGTATACCAGTACAGTATACAGTGTTTGGCGTGTATATATTGTGACGAGCCTGGTGGGGACCAGACTCGCCACGGTTCAAACACAAACAAATTCAAAGGTCCACACAAGAGCAATATCAATCAATACGAATATTTATTGAATTAAAGGCAAAAATCCAGTTTGATAAGCAAGAGAATGGTCATAGACAGTCCGATGGTCAAAAACACAAAACAGGCTTGCCGACAGAAAAAGGGATTGTTCAATATTCAGGGTAGTCGTCCGGTCCAGGGTCAGTACACAAGGGGGAATCTCAGCCAGTCCAGGGTCCAGTACACAAAGAACACCTACTCGCTTTCTCCTCACCTCTCACTACCTCTCACCGTCACAACTCTGAATGCTCACATCTCTCTCTCGATCTCTCTCTCTCTCTCTCTCTCTCTCTCTCTCTCTATACCACAACTCCAACTCCTACTCCGCTCAACTTACTCCTCTCTAGCCTAGTGGTAATGTAGTGTGTGGGACTGGGTGTGTGCAATGTGCACGTGAGATGTGGGTGGACTAATGATGCGCATGTGTGTTCTATCAGTACTAATCAGCTACCTATTGACTCTACTCCTTCCGTGACAGTAGTATCTCCCATCCTTCACATATCCATGGGAGGGGGGGGAGGAGATCTGTCACAATATGTACAGGTATTCATTGAATAAGTGCAGAGTTTATTCATCACAGCAGACTCATTCCTCTCAGTAATGACTAATTAGGAGACTGATCAGTTTCCTCCAATAGTCCCCTGTTGAGTGTCGAGTATAATCCCATTATCTTTTAACGGCCATTGATCTGTGTCTTTGCAGTTTCCACTGCCAAGGTCTTAAAACCTGGCAGATGGTGAGGAGTGGAAGAGCAGCGATGTGTGTAGAGAGAGAGAGAGGACCCACTGCCTGGTCTGTCTGTAGATCCCATGGGATTGGGTGCTTGGAAATCATCTGGTCCAAAGAGCTGCATGCAGGTTGGTCGTCATGTGGAAGACAGTGTTACCATCCACATGTATGAAGAGAGCGTCCTTAGGTTAGGTCACGTCCTCGTCCCTCTCCTGTGGTACAGTATTTCCAGATTCTTCTCATCCAGGAAAACATTGATCAGCAACCATTCAAGCGTCTCCGTAACCACCTTCAGATTGAAGAGAGCCTTGGCATTATGATTTCACACTCAGAATACCACTGGTTGCAAGGCCAGCTTTAACAAGGTGTTATATGTATACCGGTATAATAATAATAATAATAATAATAAATCTATCTTATATAGCGCTTTTCCAGGTGCTCAAATACGCTTTACATGGGTATAGGAGAGACAAAACTATGGCAAAACAAAAAACATTGTTTATATACTGACCATCATACCGTCTTTTACTATTATGCACTTTACTACTAAGTAATCTACTGTGCCTATATTACTACCTACTATGCTAATTATGTCTATACTACTATGCACTCAAGGCTGTAGCACTCAAGTTCAACACTGTTTGACGAACAATATCTGACCCTTAGGTGCCAGAGTTGTGCCCTTCCTGCCGACCTGTTGTACAGAACTTGTAAGTTACTTTGTATAAAGGCATCAGCTAAATTAGTTAATGTGAATGTAAATGTAAATGTGAATGTAATATGTAATGTTAATGTAATTGCCTGAGCGGAGTTATAAGTTAAGTCTCCCACCTGCTGCCTCTGTTGATAATTTCCTACTGGGCTGATGGCAATAATGTGCCTGCGGCCTTTAAACTCTGCTCCCAAATCTCCAAAGGGGCAGGGACTCAAGCCCCCCTTGGGCCCTAACAGTGCACATGCATGGATGGTGATCACGAATAGGACCCTGAGAAAGGTGAATGCGTTGTGTCGTCGTGTTTGTCTGTGTTAGAACATTCGTACAAACGTACAAACTCTGTCATCGGTTTTGAATTGTGTGTTTGACGGGCTGAGCCATGTGGTGCAATCGAACCAAGTTTTATAGTGAGCAGCTGACATTTTATGGTTCTTCGCACAAATAGAGGCTGTTGCGCAATCATACTGTATCCTATATAAGACATCTATGTAGCCTCCCTCTATCCCCCCTCTCTGATGACTCAGTCATTTCTATGAAATACTGGCATAGGCAGCTTATTGGCAGAGTTGATTGATTGAAAACTTTATTAACAGATTGCAGAATGGGTACAATACAGTACGGCTCAATACACACAATTGTTAAGGTGATGCAGACCAGAGAAAGACTTTCCGTCTGGGGCGGCTGATTGGCGCAGTGGGCAAGGCGCTCGCCACTAATGCAGGAGACGCTGGGTTCGAGCCCAGCTCTCTGCGTTGCTACCGGCTGGCCGGTCGTTCATACTAACACAAGCGTTAGAGGGTGGGAAAGCCGGTGGGTGGGGATTTGACGTTGTGGACAGCGACTCCTACAGGTCGGTTTGGTGACGCCGGTGCGACGGAAGCAGGAAGTGACGGGGGCAGCGTGAGCCTCCCACGCGTTACTCCTCGCCACTGAGAGTTTGAGCTGCTGCGGTGAAAAGATGCGACAGGCTGCCTCCTCGTGTACCGGAGGGGACACATGATGCAAGGCTTCTGTCCTCACTACAACCGACCTGTGGGAGGCATAGTCTAGCAACGTTCAAGACAGGGGAGGGAAGAATTGGATAATACGAAATTGGGATGGGAGAAAAATAGAAAATGGGGAGAAAAAGTGGACCAAAAAAAAGAAAGACTTTCGTCTTGTTTACATCAGGGTCCCCCATTTTCAATTCATCATGACATTTATGACACAGATATACAGTACTGTTTCATCCAGACATTTATGACATACAAGTTATACAAATATACAGTACCGTTTGCTTTATTGAGCACAACGGATCATAACACGAAACTTGAAAAGGTGAGACAACTCAGTCTCCACAATTCACTAACGAGAATACACTTTAAATAGTACTACATGAATACAATAATGTCAAGCATGATACCGACCGCGGTATCAAAGTTACCCTCCAAGTGGGAGCGATAACACATGCTTCAGAAAGGTACTCACGTATGGTTCAGTGAATAACTGACAATGAGAGAATACAACAGGTGAGCATTATGAAGGAGAGTCAACTATACACAGCAGGCGTTAATTAGCAATCAGGACAAATTAGAAGAGAGGAAAGGGAGAAATACTCCAGGGGGGCGCTAGGACTTTTACGCGTTATTTCTAAACCTAGCCGCATTTCTGGCAGACACTCTCTGATTGGCACTGACTGACGCTCTCTGATTGGCCACTGACATGTTTGCCCAATCGCGTGACGAGCTGTGTCTTTGCCCATTTCCGCGTCGAACAGCCTGCAAACTAAGCTTAACCGTCTAAAGAACTTGCCGTCACGCTATAAGACAAACTCTAACCTTAACCAACTTCGAAAGAGTGCCTAAGCTTAACCAGTGTAGAAACAGGCGTCGGCCAATCAGAGAGCGTCTTGCCAGAAATGCGGCTAGGTTTAGAAATAACGCAACTTTTACTCCTAAGTGAGAGCAAAAACCCCAAACGTTACACTTACCCAGAATGCTATCTGTCCATCCAGATAGTTTTGGTGTGATTTGCTTTGTTTTGGAGATATCTGTCATAGAGATGTCTGCCATCACTCCAATACAATGGAGGTGAATGGCACTTTGTTTGTGACACTCAAAGCACCAAAAGAACACGTTTGAAAAACTCAAAAGCAATGTCTCTTTCCAGAAACCATCACACAGTTACTCAAGATAATCCACAGACCTGGCTGTGAACAGTTTAATTTAAGACTATAGGTGTATTTCGGTAGAAAATAGTTTGCACGTGAAACTGCTCACAACAAGGGCAGGTCTCCCAGCTCCAAGGCAATAACTAAAAGACAACGCGTACCTAAAGAGCTTTGAGTTGATTTGCCGATCAAGTCATGTTCAATACATGTACATAAAAACCTTGGAAAGCATTTTTCGTGCTAAGAGTAAAAGCATACCAGTTTGTATTCAATGTCTCTTTCAACCAAGAGAAGGAAAGTATAATTTAAGAGGGTTATGTATTCTTAAAACATGTGTAGCAGCCTGAAAATATTGTCTATTATTCAGAACTGCTGACTTGTGTTTTATATCCCCTTTGTACACAAAGACATCATTGATATTCCCACGAGCAATGATATGAGTTTCTCTTCCTTCTATCGGCTGGAGTATGGACCATACACAGTATCGCTGGACCATATTCAACATCCTTCCCTGTGTGACTAGTAGGCGGGACCAGCAGGGGGCGGTGTCTGGCAGAGAGTGTCGGAGAGAGATGGGACGTGATATATGGAGGCGGAAGATGGAAGGAGACTCTCTTCGGCAGTGAACTTGAACACGAACAGTCGCAACGGACGGGTGCTCGGGAGAGCCCTGTTGCAGAAGTTATGTTGGAGGGCCCCGTGGGATAGCGACGGGTGATAGGAAGTACTTGCTAGTGGACGCGATGTCCTAGAAGTACCAGCGATAGTGTGTGAGCAAACAGTGCAGAGCCAAGCACTAACAATCAGGTTATAGTAGTTACTGTGTGCGGTATAAGTAACGTGCGGCTAACAACATATCAAAGTCCTTAACAATCGGGTTATAGTAGTTACTGTGTGCGGTATAGAGTGCGAGCCCCGAGACGCGCGTGGGCCTACAACCGGTCTGCTCCGGCTGCCTTCAATCAGTCTGCTCCGGCTGCCTGCAATCAGTCTGCCCCGGTTACCTGCGACCAGATCTGCACCCGGCTGCCTGCAGCCTACGGGAGTTCGTCCCATCCAGCAGGGGTCGTCATCACTCAGCACACGCTCTCAGCCGGCGCTGCCTCTCTGCCCCAGCTCCGCCTGCTAGCATCCTCACCGAGAGCGTTCGACGCCATCTTGCTTTCCGGACAACAGTGGCGCGGCGAGGCGGCCATTTCGGATGAGTACAAATGGGCATTGATGCTCCCGAGCTATTATACAGTATACAGTGTGGTGCAGCCTGCGGGCGAAATTAACGTTGCTACTACCGTTCCATAGGGGTACCCCAAACAATACATGCCGGCATTAAGATAGGACTTTTACTGGTATTTTGTGGGCCCACCCTTTTGCTTTCTGTTTATTTCTTTTGAGTGTGATACCATGTTGGTGTAATAATATTTTCCCATTCAGTGAACCCTTCTATTCCTCCCCTATGTCCTCCCTTCTTTTCCCATATTACGGAGTACTAGAGCAGTATATGTAAACCCTTAGGGAAGGTATTGATACTGTGTCTAGCCCAGACGTGGGCAGCACTTAGTCTGGGTACAGCGAGAGCACTTGGTGCCTAGGGAGTAATTACATAATTACCAGACTGTAACTATCGTGTAACGATGACCATGGTGCAATAATTACCAGACTGTAACTATTGTGTAATGACAACCATGGTGCAATAATCACCAGACCGTAACTATTGTGTAACGAGAACAATGGTGCAATAATAATCAGACTGAATGGGAGCACAGTGTGTGTGTCTTTTATTGAGCCTAATCTTAACCCTTTTGATGCGGGTAACATATATATTATTAACCCCTTCCTATTTAACCTTCCCCTTCCCACTGTAAGGTTTCTGGTGTTAACGAGGGAGGGTACTGCTTGCGGGGGGAACCAAGTTATTTATTTACAATCCAGTCACTAGGTGTGGGAGGGTGCTAAGGGGACAATTGGGGAGAGTGAGGGCGTGTTGGGGAGTACTGCTGACTGCCCTGGAAGGGAGAGGAAGACCAGAGTACCGGACTAGGTTTGTAAATTCTGGGCCCCATCCACTCCCACTGCCAGCCTCCAGTTGACGCTCCTGACCCCAAAGACGGAGGTGCAGCTAGCCAGAGTTCTACTGTGTCTCGCTACCTAGTGACCGTGCACCACAGTTCCCACGAAGCAGGGATAATCCACCCTGCTACACATGTAAAAAGGTAAGAACTAATGTAAAAGCTAGATGTGTTTCAATTTTGGGAGTTAAATTATGGAATAGCCTTAGTGACGGGTTGAAGTTGTGTACTTCTCAGGGGAGATTTAAAAAAGCCTTAAAGGATCAAATTATTCAGGAGTACAGTTTTGAGTAAAACATCAAACGTTTGTTTTTTCTTTCAAAAGATTATATCTTGCAGCATATTTTAAGTTTTTCTTTCTTATATTAAAATATATTTAGTTTTTAAGAATTTGTAAGCATGAGCCTATTCCTTTTTTTCGGTCGTTGATTTTGGATTTTGTGTGTGAGCTTGCCTTGAATATGTACATTTGTGATTTATTTTAATTTTTAATTTCCCTTTTGTAAGTCCACACGGGTGTGTTTGATTTGTCTGTAAACAAGACCGAAATATTAACTTCATTCATTCATTCGAATACAGTAACGCTGGTAGTGATTGGCTGCGAAAACAGCATATTTTTTGGGGGGCCAATTTTAAATGTAATTTAAAACATTTTTCAATATGGGGTAGTATCAATATGATTCAATCAATACCCTGATGGTACTGATTGTCAATACCCTAGTTTAAGATAGTCACTATAGACAGTGAGCTATGCCCCTGAATCAAATAAGTGTCCATATTTTTGTGAGAATGCCCTGTTTTATTTATTTTGAACCCTTTGCTTCTTCTTAATGTCACAGCACCCATCCATTTCAAATGGTGACACAACATGGTGAAAGTGAAAGAAGCCAACTTCACTTTGGTTTTCAGGTCATTGCTTGGGCACATAATTGGCAATTAGTCGTAGTTGAGGTAATGACAAAAATGTTCCCGCTTTAAGTAGATTATTTCCTGCCCACACACCTTGTCTCTGCAAAAATAATTGAATCACTATTCCAGAAAGTAATACATTTCTACTGTCCATCTCCGTTCACTTCCACTGGCATTACTCAGGAAGTGGCCAAAACCTATAGCAAGTGTCTTGTTGCATTTCATATTGCATTTCATAACAACATTCTTTTAACTTACTGTAAAAAAGGCTTCTTTTTTTTGGCATATGGTAATGAGATTCCAATTTCTATGGAAGGTAATCCATAACAGTTTACATTTTGACCCTTTCCAACTCTGGTTATTACAAGTTATTACTCACAGAGGGTGAACATATAACTCAAGAGTGATTTGAATATCCTAATGAGTCATCCATGGCTATATCAGAGAACTGTGGTTTTCAGTAATATATTGACACATATAAGATATTATTTTATGTTGAGACTTGTGACCTATGATAATAATAATAATAATAACTTTATTTGTATAGCACTTTTCATACAGAGGTTGCAGTTCAAAGTGCTTCACAACAGCAAAAAATACAGGCATAAGCGAGCATAAAAAGATAGACAGGTAGAATCACAGTGTTTCACATTAGGATCTAGCATCCCAATAGGCTCTCCGCTTACAGTTTTCAGTAACACAAATAGTAAAAATAGTTTAAAATGATTCAGTTTAAAAATAGTCAAAAAATTATAAAATAGAACGGACATAAAAAATACAGGCATGAGCGAGCATAGCAAGATATGGCAAATCACAGTGTTTCACATTAGGATCTAGCATCCTAATAGGCTCTCTATTCAGTAATACTCCTGTAATTCATGAACAAATAATCACAGTGTTTCACATTTGGATCTAGCAAATAATAAGAATAAAATGATTCAGTTTAAAAATAGTCATAAATAATCAGTGTTTCACATTTGGATCTAGCAAATAATAAGAATAGTTTAAAATGATTCAGTTTAAAAATAGTCATCAGTAAGAAGTAAAAAGTGCAATAACCGACACATGAATTTGATAGGCAGTGTAAAAGAGTAGGCAGGGTAAGAATAAATACAAGTTGTGTCAGGATATCCCTGATGTTTCCTCTTGCCACTAGGTGGTAGCAGATATCTATCAGTGAAATGCCTGAGCAAAGAGATAGGTTTTAAGCTGTCTTTTAAAGATGTCTAGCGAGTTGGCTTCCCTGATGTTTTGGGGTAGTTTGTTCCATAGTTTTGGGGCATAGTTGATAAAGGCTGCATTACCGATCCTCTTTTGACTGCTTCTGGGAGCCTCTAGTAGTCCAGCAGCTGATGATCGCAGTGTTCTTGCTGGTGTGTAATTTATTAGAGTGTTGGCGATGTAGCTAGGTCCCTGTCCATTTAGAGCTTTGTATGTAAGGAGAAGGACCTTAAAGTCAATTCTAAATGTTACAGGAAGCCAGTGTAAAGCGGCTAGGACTGGACTAATGTGCTCTCTCCTTTTGGTTCTAGTTAGCAGTCGGGCTGCAGAGTTTTGGATTAGCTGAAGCCTCTCTATGGTTTTCTTAGGGAGACCTGTGAAAAGTGCATTACAGTAGTCTAACCGGCTAGATATGAATGCATGAATTAGCTTCTCAGCATCGTTCTGATTAATAAATGGTCGTACTTTTGCTATATTTCTGAGATGGAAGAACGATGTATTCGTCACTTTGCTAATATGAGAATTGAAGTTCAGTTCTGAATCTATGATAACCCCAAGACTAGTGACCTCAGATTTGATCCAAGGGGTTAGTCCCCCCAGGTTCTTTATTAATGTTTCTTTTTTAGTTTTGGAGCCGATAATTAGAATTTCAGTTTTGTTCTCGTTTAGTTTCAGGAAGTTCTTACTCATCCATTTATTTATTGCCAGTAAGCAGTCTGTAATGGAGCTAATCGCTGTATCATTTGGTTCAGCAGATATGTACAGTTGTGTATCATCCGCATAGCTATGGAAATCTACATTATGTTCTCTGATGATATCACCCAGCGGTAACATGTAAAGGGAGAAGAGTAAAGGACCTAAGCAACTCCCTTGTGCAACTCCATAGTTGTTGTCGTATATCTGTCTTATATATATGTATATCTGTATATCTGTCTTGTCGCACAGAACTTGTAAGTCGCTTTGGATAAAAGCGTCAGCTAAATGACTAAATGTAAATGTAAATGTAAATATATCAGACATGTGATCTCCTAGTTTAACATAGAATTTCCTCCCTCTGATGTATGTTTTAAACCAGCCCAGCACATGGTCTGAGAAACCGACATGGTTTTCAAGACGATCGATTAGAATATCGTGATCGATTGTATCAAATGCTGCACTGAGATCTAACAGGATAAGGATGGAGATCTTATTCTCGTCAGAGTTTAGTCTGAGGTCACTGATTATTTTGGTGAGGGCAGTTTCAGTGCTATGATATTTTCTGAATCCTGACTGAAATTCTTCTAAGATGTTGTTTTCTTCAAGAAAGGAATTTATTTGAACTGAAACTATCTTTTCAAGTACTTTACTAATGAATGGTAGGTTGGATATTGGACGATAATTTGCCATTTCATTACTATCCAAGTTAGGTTTTTTTAGTAATGGCTTTACAACTGCTGTTTTAAAGGCATCCGGGAAAATACCAGTCCTAAGGGAAGTGTTTATGATATCTATAGCACAGGGCTTGAAACACTATTAAATACCCGTTTGAAGAAAGCTGTAGGTATAGGGTCAATGTCTGAGGTGGAGGAGTTACATTCTGAGACAGTTTTGCAGAGTACATCTAATGTGATGCATGTGAAACTTCTCATGGTTACATTGCACGGTTTGCCGCAATCAACTTTATTTCCATCATGAGTAATGCTGGCCCTGATCAAGGTGACAACTGTGATGACAACTGTGTTGTACTTATACATGTAATGTGTTTTTAATGTTGGCCTGTGCTATTTTGTCATGTAACTATGTATTGTCCAGTCCATATACGTGTTTTTCGTCCATGTCAGACTCAGTTTGTGCGTGCATCAAGGAGGCAAAAAGGAACGTAATGCTGGTCAGAACAACGGGGCAGACTCCAATATATTTGCATTTGTTAGCCATGCTGGCGATCTAAACGTCAATCCATGCCAAAGCTAGATGTAAAAGGTGAAAGACAAACACTCACAGACATGCTGATTTGTCAAAATGACATCCTGCTGTTTTAGTTTGAAACTACTTTTAGTCAGGGCAGTGCCATGGTTCAGTCACGTGATTCAGTGGGTATTGCTGATTGGCTCGAACACGGTATGTTTATAAACCAGAAACCTGCCTATGGTACTTGCCAGATAATGTCACTGTATAAAGGTCATAGTAACAATTTACCACCCAGAAAATTGGATAAACCATGTTTATTGTCACAGGGCCTGTGTAGAGCTTCAAGGTTCTTGACCTAGCATTCCGTGCAACAAATAAAAGGACACTTCCGGCCTCCTGAGACCCACTCCTCTCTGTGGAGGATAACATAACTTGAGTTGTATTGTCCCCCTCTCTCCCGTGTCTATAAAGAGCGGTCCCCAAATTTTTTTTTATCTACTTTTTCTCCCATTTTAAATTTTTCTCCCATCCCAATTTCGTATCGTCCAATTCTACCCTCCCCTGTCTCGAACTGCATGCCTCCCACAAGCCGGCTGCAATGTGGACGAAGCCTTACATCACGTGTCCCCTCCGGTACTCGAGGAAGCAGCCGTTGCATCTTTTCACCTGCACAGCGCGATCTCTCAGCGGCGGGGGTCTGCGTGGGAAGGGGCACGCCGCCCCTGTCTCTTCCTGATTCTGCTGCGCAGGCGCACCAACCGACCTGTAGGAGTCGCTGTCCACAACGTCCGATCCCCACCCATCAGCTTCCCACCCCCTAACACTGCCAATTGTATTAGTATGAACGACCAGCCAAGCTGATAGCAATGCGGAGAGCTGGACTCGAACCCAGCGTCTCCTGCATTGGTGGCGAGCGCCTTGCCCACTACACCACCTAGCCGCCTGCGGTCCCCAATTTCCAAATGTAAATCGGTCTCTTTGTCCCGGGTTTCCTAGCTAGTCACCTTGGTGAGAGCCATTCAAGCCATATTCTCTGACTATTCTGTATTTGATACTTTCATTCTGAGTTAATAAATTGTATTAACCGGATCTCCATTGACTGAGTATGTTATTATATTCATCCACATCTCCTGGGGATCATTGAAACAAAGCAGGCTATTCTCAGTCCTCGCTCCACAGTAGTGGAATGCACTTCCAGCTGAAACCTGCTAAATGTTCTGCCATTGACTGAAAATACACTTTTTCAATCAATATCTTTTTTCTCCTGTTTTTCTCTGATTTTCTCCCGTCCCAATTTCGTCGTTATGCCAATTCCCCCCTCCCCTTCCTGGCCGTTGCTCGCATGTGCCCCCCACTGGTCATTCTAGGGAGTCCTGAAGTCTAACAGATGCTTCCGCCGTCACATAGGAGACAGCCAGCAACCTCTTTTCACCTGCCAGCGCGGACTCTCATTGGTGAAGTGTAACGCGTGGGAGGTCACACTACCTTCAACATATCCCTTCTTTGCTGTGCAGGCGCCCTGACCGACCTGTAGGAGTCGTTGTTTACAACGACCAGAATACCACCCCACCGGCTTCCCTCCCGCTGACACCGCCAATTGAGCCAGTATGATGGCCAGCCAAGCCGGAGGCAACGCTGACAGCCGGATTCGATACCGGTGTCTCTTGCGTTGGTGACGAGCGCTTAGACCGCTGCGCCACCCAGCCGCCTACTTTTTCAATCAATATCTGAATTAAATGTGCAAACCTTCTTACTGTCTTTTGTAATTGTAAATTATGTACTATGCTACTTGTCTATACTACTATCTACTGTGTACTATGCTACTATATTTATACTACTACCTACCATGCTAATAAGTCTATACTACTATGTACTCAGAGTGAAGCACTCAAGTTTGGCGCTGCTAGACAAACAATTCCACTTACCCTTAGCTGCCAGAGATGTACCCTTCTGCTGACTTGTTGTACACAAATGCTACGGTGCTTTGGATGAAAGTTTCAGCTACAGTAGATGACTTGTAGAGGCAGAATAATCACAAGCTGTCACTCACTGTGTCCGATTGGCCAGGACAATTATGTCAATTCATAATAGTGGGACTTGGATGGGCTCCAAACTGTCGTACATAATAGAGTCACCTGGGATACCAAATTAATTCACGGCACTCTCTCACAGAGCAGTTTAAAGGAATTGATTTATTCCCTCGAGTCCCTCGCAGAAAGCTATTGATTGCCCCCCCCCCCTCAATGTACAGTGTTACTTGTTTATACAGTATGCCCCCCGCCCCCCCCCCCCCCCCCCCCCAACCACCTCCAATGTAAATTACCCAGTATGGTTGTCAATATCCCAATGTACCCAACCCCCCCCACCCAACCTCCAATGTACAGTTTCTACGTCAAATGTATATACTCCCTTTTCTTGACTCCTTCTGTATCACAAACAGTACTGTATTTGCAAATCTGGTATGTCATAAATGTATAGATGTAGCAGTACTGACTATCTGTATGTCATGTATGTCATATATGTCTATATGAATTGAAAATGGGGGACCCTGATGGAAACAAGACAAACGTCTTTCTCAGGTCTGCATCCCCTTAACAATTGTATGTATTGAGCCGTACTGTATTGTACCCATTCTGCAATCTGTTAAATAAAGTTTTCATTCATTCATTCATTCAAAGGAGTGGAGGTGCTCCACACCAGTGGCGTCGTTAGCCCTGGGCTTCTGGGGCTTTAGCCCCGGATGTTTTTTTCTCCTAGCCCCGGATCTAAAAAAAAAAAAAAAAAAAAAATGTTTACATTTTTTTTTTTTTTTTTTTTATGTCAGCATCCCCATTGTCTGTGCTGAATGTTTGTTAGTGTTTGGTATTTTTTGTTGGTTTTTAGTACTTTTAAACATTTTTAGTACGTAGTTTTCATTTGATCCTATAATTCTTTCATTCACCGATTTGTGGACTTTTTTTTTAGTGTCCTGAAAGGCGCCTTATAAATCAAATGCATTATTATTATTATTATTATCATCCAGGAGGGAAAAGACACTTTGGATAGTAGGGACTGCATCTCTGCCTGTCCTGACCAGGAAACACTTTGCAACTGTGATCTCCTCTGGCAATAGTTGGATATTGTAATGTGTGGCGAGGGGTTGCAGCAATTTTTCAGATTCAGATTCAGAGAGAAACTGGTCTGAGGCTGGATAACATGCCTGTATGCCTCTCATAAATTGTTATCCAACTCATGAGAACCTGCTCTCAAGCTCTTGCAGCATTCTGTCGACGACTGGATAGAACAGTCTCTGTCTCAGCTGATCTCCTGAGCTGAGGTCTGAGCTTGTGCCACAAGATGACTCAACTACATACTCGTCCATCCTTTTCTGCTTCCTCCTTTGGCTGGTAGTATGTTCCTCAATCCAAAGGCCATTACATATGGCCTTTGTCCTGTCATACATGTCCACTGCCATCTCTGATGTGCGATAACCTTTGAGTGTGTCCTGCACTGTGCTTTTAAATAGTACAGATATTGAAGATGTGCACTTTAACGCAGCAGCACCTGGAGCCATCCATACCCATGTCCAGTGTCCTATAATAAGCTTTAATCGAACCTCGGATAGTCCGGTTGGTTTGGGGTGGTGTGAAAGCTCATTCACTCTTGCAAGTGAACCCTGCTGCGGTTCATTTGAGATGTGAATGCAAAGCGGACCAAAGGCAGGAAAAGACCCAAAAATCGAATCTTTTTTTAATGAGAAGACTGAAACATATGTATATAATGAAACACACAATAGTTTTTTTTTCGATTGCCTAAGCATGATTTTGAAAACGGGGCCCGGTGTTTCAAAACACACAATTAGCACAACCACACACACAATTATCAGAACACCTCAGATCCTTTGCTAAATTAAACACTTGTCAAAACCATACACTAATTTTGTTACCATATGAAACACACGTTACATAATGACTTAATTCTGTTTGAACCAGTTACACACACTGCTGTGCTTAACCTAAAACACATTTAGCAATTCTACTTCTCAGTGATTAGAGTACTGTAAGTGAAGTACGCAGATAATGTGCAAATATACAATAAATTCACCAAACACTACACAAGACCAATGCTGTAGACTGATAAAAATATAATTTATTTATCTACATATACCCAAATCAATGATGCAGACTGATGAAAAAAATAACATTTTCTCTCCATATAACCAAATCAGTCAACATTTCAACATGGAGAATCACAACAATACATGTTCCAGTTTTCATGCTACAGGCTGCAATTCGATACTGGCCACCGTAAATGCCCAAAACCCCCACCACCTCCTAATAGACAGTCTCCTCACCACCGCATGTATATATTCCCTCCCCGCCGTATGTATATTTCCCTCCCACCCACCCACCCCCTCCTAATGTACAGTCCCCTCCCCATCATATGTATATACGCTGTCAGGATCTAGGGGTAACAGTACTGTATATTTGAATACCGTTATGTCACAAATGTATCAGTACTAAATACCTATATGTCCATATGCCATAAATGTCATGTATGTTGTGTATGTCATAAATGTCTATATGAATTGAAAATGGGGGACCCTGATGGAAACAAGACAAACGTCTTTCTCAGGTCTGCATCCCCTTAACAATTGTATGTATTGAGCCGTACTGTATTGTACCCATTCTGCAATCTGTTAAATAAAGTTTTCATTCATTCATTCTATGTGCATAACACTGTAAGCTCAGCAAATATCAGACAAACATAAAATACTGTATCCAGTACAGGTTAAAATTACAGTAACACAATTTTTTTTTTGAAAAAATGTAAACAGAAAATACTAGACATTATCTCTTTGCCTAGCTGGATCTGGCAAGATAATTTTTTGTTGTGATTCTCCATGTTGACTGATTTGGGAAAATGGGAGAAAATGTATATTTTCATCAGTCTGCATCATTGGTTGTCTTGTGTAGTGTTTGGTGAATGTATTGTATATTTTCACGTTCTCTGTGTACAGTACTTCACTCTCCTTCCATTTTGGTTGAAGACAGGTGAACTCACCTGCTGCATTTTTATAGTGCTTAAACCTGATTGTGTATCTACAATTAACTGTGTTTTTATTTTGTTATTGGTGTATATGTGTATGTATGTACAGTATATGTATATATATTATATGTATATATATGTGTATATATGTATATTTGTACTCCTGTTGGGGCTTCTTGGACCAGATCAATGTTTTATCTGGCTAAATAAATAAATAAATAAGAAACTGATGATTTGGTCCTGTTAACTTTGAATTTTCTAGGGACTGCCCATATCCCTCTCATGGACCTGGACCTCACTTTGAGAACCTCTAATGATTCTAGTTATTCAGTATTCATCTCTAATTAATCTAAAATTGCGTATTTCTGTGCTTAAAAAAAAAAAAAAAAAAAAGGGGGGGGGGGGTGACCCCCCCCTCCACCCCCCTGGGCTGAAGCCCCCAATGTTTTCTAACCCTAAAAACGCCCCTGCTCCACACGTTTCTACTCCTTCCCTCTGGAATACAAAGGAGACAGGTTCTTAGGCGTTTAGGTCTAGTCTGTGGTAGTGATGTGACGTTCGCGGACGATCTGATTCTTTTGAACGGCTCTATGGTACAAACTAGGGCTGTCCCCGACTAAGGATTTGGATAGTCGACTTTGATTGGCCGAAATTTGCCGATAGTCGACTGGTAGTCGACTACCCCATAAAAAAAAAAAAAAAAAAAAATATATATATATATATTTTTTTTTTAAATACATTTTTTTATCATTCCATTTGGGCTGTGGGGGTGCTTAATGTCTGAAGGAGTCGACTGAAGGCTCCTTGCCCTCTGCGAAAGCATGCAATTGGTCCACTGATGGATACATCTTGATATTTGTCTAATGTGTTCATTAGATGGGTGAAATCCTCTTTCAGTGCCTTCAGTGTTTTCTCAGGCAGTTAGCCTCTATGGTATGCGCGCCATTAGCGTTAGCCACGCTTCTAGGCCTCTTTGCTTTTGGAAAGAATGATAAAAAAATTTAAATAAATAAATAAAATATTATATATATATATCGACTAAGAGGTTGGCAGTCGACTACGGCCCCTTTCGATTGATTAGTCGACTATTCGCCTAATCGGGGTCAGCCCTGCCCTAGTACGAACTAAGGAAACCGAGTCGTAATTGGTGGGAGCCGTTATTTTCATACAGAGGGTGGAATTCCCAAAACTGCAACATTGTATCACTCACTTCACTCTTGCGCTCTCTTGATTCAAGCGCAGTTTGAATTCATTTTAATCCGACATTGCAACCAGCAAGATTCATTAACTCATTTAACTCATTTGAACGATTTTCTAAGTTCGAATCTGATCCAAATCTTATCCTATCATTATCATGGTGATTATTCTGTGGATAAACCAAAGACGTTGATTTTTAAGACTGATAAACCAAGTAACCCCTGCCCCCCATGAAAACGGATCTTGGAAAGGAACGGAGCCAAAAGAAACCGGCTCTTTGAAGGGAGCCGTAATTCCCATCACTGTGGTCAGATCCACAAAGATGACATAACAGGACCTAACTGGTGACAATCTAGTTCCTTTGAGCTTGTCGCTCTAAAGTATTTCTCACGATCACCTTGCATAATAATGGCCTCTTTTTACAAGAGGCTGACACGCTCAGAGGGCTCACCTTTAGAGCAGGGCCAAGCAGCAAATGTCAGTGACTACTGGTGTTAATCTGGTCTGACAATCATCATTACCGGCGTGCCTATCAGGGTGTGGTCAGGGTCAGGGCTGTGGTAGAAGGTCCATGAGGAGCGACGAGTGGCAGGGGACATGTGCGAAGCAACGCTGACCTCTCCAGAGAGAGGGAGGAGAAATACACTACAGCTGTTACTTCCTTAACCCTTTCACTACCACACTACCAAAGGGTTAACCCTTTCACAACCACACTACAGAAGGTTAACCCTTTCACTACCACACTACAGACGGTTAACCCGGTTAAGTGAAAGGGTTAACCTTCTGTAGTGTGGTAGTGAAAGGGTTAACTGAGCAGCCAGTGTCCTGCAAAGCTTCCCCACAGATACAGTGCTGTAGATGCTAGATCGGACGGCCCAGATTTATTATTATGATAATTTCTTTTTACATTTATTTTAAATCTTAAGTAGTGGGAGTGGTTAAGGTTAGTGACTGGTTTATAAACAACCTTTAAGGTAAATTGTACCCCCCCCCCATCCTTCACTCAACATACTCCAGAACTCTGTTGAACTCTGAACTCTGTCGCATATATTAAATCTATACTTACCTACTACCTACACCGCCTACAACTGTGTCTTAAACTGTACTATCCAACCGATAGTCTATATCCAAATCCATATAACACTGTATAATAACAATATACAAAAACACAACTGTACACACTGTATATACTGTACATTTAATTATATCTGTACATATATAAACCACTGGCTAGACTGGTTTATTATCATAGTGGATTCATACTTGTGCATTCATTAGCTTAGCATATTTACTCCATACAGTATATTCACACATCATACTGTACACTATACAGTGCACTTTACTTCTCCTTTGCACTCCGATTAGATGCCGACTTCATCCTGCTGTACACTCTGTACTTCTACAATGACAATAAATCTAATCGAATCTTGTAGCATGGCCAAAAACGCTGCCCAACGATGCCCCCAATAAAACGCAGACGACCCTGTCCGGTCTATTGAATTGAATTGAAAACCTTTATTTATCCCCGGGAGAGGAGATTCAGGTGTCCATCACAGCACCAACAGCCATTTAAAAACAGTTAATACACGACATACAATTAGTTAGTACGTGTTAACAACAAAGACGGACATAATATGTAGGGCTAAGAAAGAGCACAAAAAAGAGCTAAAATAGAGCTAAAAGTGGTGAAGGGGAAAAAAATCAACGAGTCTAATTATGTTGTTAATTAATTACAGTCCACAAATCAGCTCCTCCAGTCCACGGCAGTTAGCCCGTCCTGGCCCTGCCTGGTTGTAGAGCCTGATTGCCACCAGCACAAAGGACGAAGCGCTTTGTGGTATGTCAGGGGGGGGGGGGGGGTTAAGTTTTCAGCTCATCATGGAGGGGGTGGCAGGGGTTCTCAAGGATAGCGTACAGCTTCGTCCTCGTCCTCCCCTCTGCCACCACCTCCAGACTGTCCAGGTCCACTCCCACCACAGAGCTTGCTTTCCTAACTAGTTTGTTTATTTTGCGTCTGTACCTGTTCCATCCATGTGTCCTTTCTGTCCAACCTGCGTCTTTTACCAGTGCTGGGTTTCTCTTTGGACGTGTCTTTGCAATTTAAGTACGAGGAGGCAAGGCATCCAGGAGGAGAGGCACGGGACCATACTGTAACTCAGCAAAGAAAGAGCACATGTTTATGGTGAATAATGCTCCAGTACAGCAAGGCTATGGGGGGGGGGGGGTTCTCACAGTCCAGTGAGTTTGCTTCTTTAGTGTTTTGCAGGTCTATTTATAAACAGGTGGCTTTTGTTGCCAATGTCGCTGACACAGTGGCTTTTGTTCCCTGTCGTCTCAACCAATTTTAATAAAATGTTTCTGAACACAATTCACTGCAAATGGGGCTCTCCCTAAACACACCCACTCACTCACCCATACACCACACCCACCCACCCACCACACGCACCCACACACACACACACACACACACACACACACACACACACACACACACACACACACACACACACACACACACACACACACACACACACACACACACACACACACACACACACACACACACACACCCCCCCATACGCACACATACACCACACACATACACAACACCCCCACACACACATACACAACACACACATACATACACAACACCCCCCCACACACACAACACCCACACACACATACATACACAACCCCCCCCCCCCCATACACACACATACATACACAACACACGTATATACACCCCCCCCCCCACACACACACACACACACACACACACACAACCCCCCCCCCACACACACACATACATAACACCCACCCACTCACACATACACACAACACCCAATAATAATAATAATAATAATAATGACTTGAATTTATATAGCGCCTTTCACATACCCAAGGCGCTTAATATACCCACCCACCCACTCACACATACACAACAACCACCACTCATACATACACAACACACACTCACCCACACATACACAACACACACCCCTCACACACACAACACACACCCACTCACACATACACAACAACCACCACTCATACATACACAACACACACTCACCCACACATACACAACACAACACCCACCCCTCTTAGCTGTCCATCGTGTTCGATGATGACGCTTGCTCCAGGGATGGGAGGGGCGGGGTGTTCAGCGACACTGACGCAGGTGCCACTTCTCCTGGGCGTTGAGTCCGATCCTTGAGCCGCACACCCTGTCCGCAGATGGCGCAAGGGAAGCCAGATACCTGGGGGATGCCAGCCGCCCGCTGGTGTCGTTGTGTGCGCCTCTCAGATCTTCGGTCTTGGTTTGTTTTGGTGTATTTGGGAAACTGCAAGTGGCACAAGTGACTTGCCAGGCTGATCTGTCGAGTGCCAGAGTGTCAAGCTGCGTGGTGTTGATGTTTGCACACTTTAGGAGGTCCCTGGTGTAGTCCTTAAAGGGGAACTCCAACATTTTGGGAAATTAGCTTATTTAACATCTTCCCAATCAAAAGTTAGGGGGCTAATAACCCTTGCCATAATTTCAGTGCGCCCCCTAACTTTTGATTGCAAGGTCTGACATTGACCCCATTTTCAGGAGTTGACCTAGAGCCCACCAAGGTCATGCATATCAAATTTGGTCAATGTCAGACCTTGCAATACACTGTAAGGCACTGTAAGGCTACTGTCCTGCCTCACTTCCAGTGATGAAGTTAAGCTATGCTAACGGAGCGTCTATTCCCAAAGCTAAAATGCACGCACAGAGACAAAAAAGGTATGTATCTTCTTGTCTAACTCCAGGGAAGATGTTAAATAAGCTAATTTCCCAAAATGTTGGAGTTCCCCTTTAAAGCGTCTCTTTTGGCCTCCAGCAGCCCGCTTTGCTCCTCTCAGTTGGCCATAGAAGACTTGGCGGGGCAGGCGGTGGTCAGGCGTACGTACATATGGTGTGCCCTATCCAGCGAAGATGTTTTTTGGCCACAGCTGCGGCCATACAGATTGAGTTGGTGTTGTTGAGGATGTCTGTGTGAGGGACTCGATCTTCCCTGGTCAGGCCGAGGATCCTCTGTAGGCAGCGGATGTGGAAGGCCTCCAGGTTGGTGATGTGCCGGCGGTATGGGGTCCAGGATTCTGCTCCATAGAGCAGAGTGGAGAGACATACTGCGTTGTAAACGGCAACCTTGTGGCTGACACTCACACATACACAACACCCACCACGCATACATACACAACACACACTCACCCACACATACACAACACATACTCACCCACACATACACAACACCCACCACTCATACACAACACCCACACTCAGATACATACACAACACCCACCCACCACTCATACACAACACACACCCACCACTCATACACAACACACACCCACCACTCATACACAACACACACCCACCACTCATACACAACACCCACACTCACACATACACAACACCCACCCACCACTCATACACAACACCCACACTCACACATACACAACACCCACCCACCACTCATACACAACACACACCCACCACTCATACACAACACCCACACTCATACATACACAACACCCACCCACCACTCATACACAACACACACCCACCACTCATACACAACACCCACACTCATACATACACAACACCCACCCACCACTCATACACAACACCCGGGCCACACTCACACTTACACAACACCCACCCACCACTCATACACAACACCCACCCACCACTCATACACAACACACACTCATACACAACACCCACACTCATACATACACAACACCCAAAAAAATCCATTACACATGGGGCCCCATCAGCATTCAAAAAGCTATGATGGTGAAATAGTTTTGATCCTTGATTACTGTGCAGTTTTTCACAATCGCTAAAACACATTTCATGAAATTGCCCTCCCTTTTCCCCACAACTCTAAATATAAAGCACCTTTCTCAAGCTACATACACAAAACCTCACATTCTCTTTTCAAAACCAAACTATCACACCAAAACAGTTGCCCATATGCTCAAAAGCAAACTTTGACACCAAAATCCCTCCCAAGGCCTGCAAAAATGTACTAAGCATCATTACACAAGACAACAAATAATTGAAAACACAATGTTCAGAGTGTGAGAATGTTCTTTTTACAACATTTTTAGAAACCATCTTATCTGTTCTCAAAATATATGTATTGGGCATTTATAGATTTGTGTGTTGCATAGGAATAGTACCGTATGTACATTGTGAAAATACAGTTACTATACAGTAAAGATGCAGCAGGTGAGTTCACCTCTCTTCAACCAAAATGGAAGGAGAGTGAAGTATACAGAGAATGTGCAAATATACAATACACTGGACACAAGGTATACAAAATATATACATTTTTTCTCTCCATATACCTAAATCAGTCAACATGTAGAATCACAACAAAACATGTCCCAGTTTTCCCATAAATTCTCTGGCCAGACCCAACTAGGCGAACAGATCATGTCTAGTATTTTCTGTACTCTATTTAAATTGTTTCTGTTTTTGTGATTGTAACCACTGTAGTTGTAACCTACAACATACAGTATGTTTGTCTGATATTTGCTGAGCTTACAGTGATATGCACACTACTGTAGTAGCATGAAAACTGGTACATGTTTTGTTGCGATTCTTCATGTTGACATGTTGATTGATTTGGGTAGGGGCCTATATGGAGAGAAATAAATAATATTTTCATCAGTCTGCAACATTGGTCTTGTGTAGTGTTTGGTGAATTTATTGTATATTGGCACATTCTCTGTGTACTTCACTTACAGTACTCTAATCATTGAGAAATAGAATTGCTATGTAAAAGTGTTTTAGGTTACGTAAGCACAGCAGTGTGTAACTGGTTCAAACAGAATTACAGTAAGTCATTATGAAACGTGTGTGTTTAGAGTTTTGGGAAAAGGGAGGGCAGTTTTGTGAAATGTGTTTTAGGCTAGCAATTGTGAAAAACTGTAAAATGTATTTTTTTATAAAGTAGTTTATAGTTTTTACAAGAGTGTTTAATTTAGCAAAGGATCTTACGTGTTCTGCTCATTGTGTGTGTGGTTGTGTTGAGAGAGTCTGCTATGGGGCCACAATAATATGTTCATGAGGCATGGTTTCTATCTTTAGCCATTAAACGGTGTGGTTTATTTCACATTGGTCCACAGCAGTACATGAGACATCCTTCTCTTATGAGAACGAAGGTGGAAGAGACAGAGGGGGAGTCGCAATCTCCTTATATACCCTCTACCTGGCGGCAGCATTAACAGCTCCGCCTATAGCGCCCTCCAGTGGAAACAGTTATACATAGTTAGACAGTTACTCAGTTACTTGCAATCATATAACCTCTAACTTTAACACTCCCACTTATGATTGTCTAGTACACTGTACAACTTCTTCAAAAACAATTTTACAAAGAAAATAATACAGTTCAGAGCATCAAAAAGAATATGGCAGTCAATACTACATAACAGTCAATATTTACACACCAAACATGACCTCTGCAAATCTTCTCAATTTCAGTTCGGAAGCAGGTTTCGTCATAGTGTCTGCTACCATGTCGTCTGTTGGACAATAAATCAGTGTCATTCTTTCTTCTCTGATGACAGATCTGATGAAATGATATTTTATATCGACATGTTTACACCGCTGTCTGCACACAGGGTTTCTAGCAATCGCAATGGTTCCCTGGTTGTCTTCATAAACAGTTTTCTTATATACATAGATATCCATCCCTTCGAGCAGTTGTTCTAGATAAATACATTCCTGTATTGTCATAGCTAGAGCTTCACAAGTTGATAGTGCCACTGTGGGCTGCTTCTTTGTTTTCCACGAAACCAGTGAGCTGTTTCTGTTCAAACTCACACAATACCCTGTGGTACTTCTTCTGTCTGTGGTGTCTGCTGCGCTGTCTGCATCACTGTAGGCTTTAAGCCCTAAGCCCTCGCTGCTCTTTCTGAAACAAAGCTGTTTATCTGCTGTACCTTTGAGATAACGAAAAACATGTTTTGCTGTAATCCAGTGCTCCTCTGTGGGGTCAGCAAAATGCTGTGACAATTTACTCACTACAAAACATAGGTCAGGGCGAGTACATGTTGTCAAATAAATGAGGCTACCTACAGCTTCTCTGTACACTTTTACATCTGTCAATTTCTGAGCATCCTCTTGGTAGTCTAGCTTTTGATCACATGGTGTTTCCCTTGTTCTACATTCTTGCATGTCAAAACGTTTCAGGATCTTTTCCACACATCTCTTCTGGGATATTTGTACACAATTGGCAGACTGTTCAAAGTCCATGCCTAGAACATTTTTCAATTAAAGCATTTTGAATCTGGTAAATCATCCACTATATTTAAACATAAAATCAACTTCTGTATTTAAACATGGGATCCACTCCGGTATTTAAACCTGGAATCTACTCCTTCTGTATTTAAACATGGAGTATCCTCCTTCTGCATTTAACCATGTAGCCACCCTCCTTCCGTATTTAAACATGGAGTACCCTCCTTCAGTATTTAAACATTTAGCTACGAACCTGGCTTTGTACTTGTCGTGGCCTTCAATACCCTCCTTGATTGAGTACACCCATTTCCCTCCTTCTGTCTGTCTGCCCTCTGGTAACTTGGTTAGAGTAAAGGTGTGGTTGTCCTCTAGGGACCTCATCTCCTCATCCATTGCGCTCTCCCATTTACTTGATTCAGGGGACACTATGGCCTCTTTAAAGGTCTGAGGTACTCCACTTACTACTCTGTAGCAGTAATCAATGCTGGTAAGTGTACTGTCATCCTCGTCACTTTCTCTCCGGGCATAGTCTGTCAGATACTTTGGGGGTTTGTGTTCCCTTGAGGGATACATCCCACTGCTTGGGGCACGTGACGTCACCCTCGGGTGCTCCTCGTCATCGTCCTCTGGGGGTTGCTGACTGTCTGTCTGCACGACCGTACACTAGGCTGAGGTGTCTCTGTTTCTTCACACCTTACTCTGGAGTCCAGCTCTGGCTCCTCTGTCTGTGTCTCGTTCTCACATGTTGTCTTTGTGACAAATTTGACTAGACTGTGTTTCTGCACTCTCCCTTTACCGGGATAATGAACTAGGAAAGCGGGGCTTCCTTTGTCGTGCCCTACAAAGAGTCCTTTTTCACACCTGGACTCGAGCTTTCCTCTGTCCTGCAGGTAAGCATAACACACTGATCCAAATTGGTGCATTCTAGCTAGATTACACTTCTTTCCTGTCAGTGCTGTATACGGGGTGGTGCCCGTGTGCTTATTAAAGCACCTGTTTGTGGTGTAAGCGGCTTCTTGCACCGCATAATGCCATAGACTCTTAGGTAAGTTACTATCTACTAGCTTACACCTAGCCATCTCGAAAAGAGTGCGCCATTCCCTCTCTGCCACTCCGTTCTGGTGTGGGGAGTATGGACATGACGTCTCGTGTCTTATCTTGTTCCTTCTCAACAGTGATTGGAACTCTCTATTTGTGAACTCGGTTCCGTTGTCGGACCTCAAGCATCTTATGTTACCATAAGGGGCTACGTCTGCCAGGAATTTCTCCGTGGCCTGGAGTGTGTCACTCTTTGCTTTGAGAAAGTAAACAAACACTGCTCCTGTACACACATCTGTAAAAGACTGTACATATCTAAAGCCTCCTATGGACTCGTTGCTTACAGGACCGGCTAGATCTGTGTTAACTAGCGCAAGTGGTACCTTTACTTTTTCTGTGGGATTTCTGTTTCTCGATTGAGTGAACTTCCCCTTTATGCACACTACACATTCTCTGTCAGGTCTACGTTTTTTTTTTTTTTTTAACTTAAATTTTTATTAACATTTATAGACAAACAACACTTACACAAAAATGAAACTTTTTTTATTTTTATTTTTTATTTTTTATTTTTTTTAATTAAATGTCTCTTTGCCTTTTGATTCACCCATATACAAACCACATCATCCCTGAATATTAATACAACACTGTTAAACAGACATAAATAATAAAGTACAAAAAACATAAAATAATTGTAATACCCAAAAATAATTAAATTAGAAAATACTAACTAAAGCAAAAGTGTGTGACATGGGTTCAGAGACCCTCCTTGAACTTCTTTCCTCCTTTACCCTTCGCCCTCTTGTGTTGCATTTGGTTCTTCCTCTGTGATGTCGTTTTCGTTCCCTTTATAATCCTCCCACTTTACCCATCTTTCCCCAAATTTCTCTTCCTGTAGCCTCAGCATGTGCGTTATCCTCTCCATATCCTGTATCTCCTCTACTATTCCTACCCATTGTGCTATTGTCGGTGGGTCTTCCTTGTACCACAGTTTCGTTATTGCTTTTCTGGCCGATATCAACATTATCTTTATTAAATACTTGTCCCCCCCCTGTATTCCCTCGTGTGTCAGGTCCCCTAAGTAAAGCACCAGTCCCGTTTGTGGTAATCCGTATCCTAATATTCTGATCATTGCCTCCCCTATCTCCTCCCAATACCCCTTCAGCTTCTGACATCCCCAGAATATGTGCGTGTGATTTGCCCCCTCCTTCCCACACATCCTCCAGCGAGTCCAGCATGCTCTTTGTGTTGGTGCATATTTTCCCTTCAACTCTGGGGTTATAAAGAATCTGATTATGTTTTTCCATCCAAACTCTTTCCATATCCTCGATCCTGTTGTTGAATGTTGCACCTTGCATATGTTACCCCATTCCTTCCCTGTTATTCCTATCTCTAGTTCTCTCTCCCATTTCTCCCTTATGTAGTCTGTCGTGTGTCCCTTGCTGGTCATTATAGCCCGGTACAGTGCTGATATTACCATTCCTTTCCCTCCTTCGTATGCCCTTACTATCATCCTAATTATTCCATTCTGTTCTTCGTCCTTGTCCCCTCTTATTTCTTTATTATAGTAATCTCTAATCTGTAGATATCTGAAGTGGTCCCATGTTAGCATTTCCCCCTTCTCTATCATTTTGCATATCGCTGTTGCCCCCCCCCCCCCCCCCCCCTCTCCCACCTCCTGAATCCGTGGACCAACCTCCCTGGCTTGAATTTCTTGTCATGTGCTACCCATCTCAGAACCCCTGTCTGTTTCTCCAATTTGTGTGTTTTTACTACTCTGTTCCATATGGTCAAGGTGCATTTGGTGATTGGATCTAACAGTCCCTCCTTTTCTTTGAATAGTTCCCTATCTCCCACCAGAGCTTGTATCTTGTATCCCTCCCCTTCTTTTTCAATGTCTTTCCATCTTGCCTCATATCTGTCGTTACACCAGCACGTCACTGCTCTCAGTTGTGCTGCATAATAATAATCTTGTAGGCTGGGTACTGCCATCCCTCCCTCTTCCTTTGGTAGTTGTAGTGTTTTATATCTGACCCGTGATCTTCTCCCCGCCCATATGAACCTTGATATCCGTCTGTCCCACTCCCTGAATTGATTCTGTGGTACTTGTATCGGTAGCGACTGGAACAGGTACAGTAATCTTGATAGAAAAAAGAAAAAAAATCTAACCCTGACCCCTGATAGAAAAAGAAAATCTAACCCTGACTAACCTTACTGTCATGCACTTGTCCTAATAAACTAACCTACACTGTAACACGCAACACTTTGATGAACATTGTTACTCAGCTGATAGAGTTATACCCTTCTTGCTGTCTTGTCGCACAGAACTTGTAAGTCGCTTTGGATAAAAGCGTCAGCTAAATGACTAAATGTAAATGTAAATGTAAATGTATGTTCATTTTAATTACCTCTATTCTTGAATTGAAGTCCAAGGGCATTACTGTCCATCTCTCTAAGTCTCTCTTGATGTTCTGATTTATCTGTGTATAGTTCGCCTCAAACAGTTTCCCCACCCCTCTCGTGATGTTCACCCCTAAGTATTTAATCTTGTCCATGTCCCATCTTATCCCGTACTGTTCCCTAATTTCCGTCGTTGGGGTATAGTCATAGCTGTCAACTCTCACGGTTTTACCGGGATTCTCCTGTTTTTTCGACCCTCTGCACGGCCTCTTCACGGCTCACGGATTGGTACGTATTTTGTACTTATTATTATTATTTTTTTTTTTACAAAATGGGTGCAATTCTCCTCCGTGACGACAGGTGGCAGCAGTGTAGATTAGACCGTTATCACAGGAAGTCAGACCGTTGCGACCAGAAGAAGACAGCGACGCGACCGGATAAAGCTCAGAGCTCAGGGGAGAGGTAGCTGCACCGAGGCGGCCGCGGACCGAGGGTGTCAAATCAACTTAGCCAGTGTCTCTTGATTGCCCACTCTGTGGCTTTTGTCTCTGGAACAAAAGGTTTGCAAATCTTCTGTGGATAAAACAATACAAATGCAGGAATGTGTAAATGTGTTGGTTGGTGAACACTAACAGCCGTTTGCTCCTGCTCCTGCCATTCCTCCACGGATAGCATGCCTTCACTGACGCCCAATTTCCTGAATGCGATTTATACATATAAATAAATTGATCCGTTTTAAAAGTTGTCATGAATTGTCATGGTATGACAAATACAGTTACTGGTAACTCGCAGGCATTGCAGAGATATTGAGGAAAAACACAAAATCGCATTGGCTTTTTTTCTATCTCATTTTTCTCTGTAGAATGAATGAAAACTTTATTTAACAGATTGCAGAATGGGTACAATACAGTACGGCTCAATACAGACATACAGACATACTACACAGACATAATAGACACACACACACTGTTCCAAAAATGATATTCCCATTTCCCACTGCTAAATTAATTACCATAGGTATTTTTTTATAGCTTTTTCAGGAACATTGATTGATTGATTGATTGAAAACTTTATTAACAGATTGCAGAATGGGTACAATACAGTACAGCTCAATACACACAATTGTTAAGGGGATGCAGACCAGAGAAAGACTTTCGTCTTGTTTACATCAGGGTCCCCCATTTTCAATTCATCAGGACATATATGACATACATGACATACAGATAGTCAGTACTGCTACATCTATACATTTATGACATACCAGATTTGCAAATACAGTACTGTTTGTGATACAGAAGGAGTCACGAAAAGGGAGTATATACATTTGACGTAGAAACTGTACATTGGAGGAGGTTGGGTGGGGGGGGGTTGGGTACATTGGGATATTGACAACCATACTGGGTAATTTACATTGGAGGTGGTTGGGGGGGGGGGGCACACTGTCTAAACAAGTAAAACTGTACATTGAGGGGGGGGGGAGGAGACACTGTACAAACAAACAAAATTGTACATTGGACTATTGACAAAACCATACTAGGTAAATGACTGTACATTGGAGGGGGTTGGGTTAGGATATTTACAGGGGCCAGTGTTGAATTGCAGTCTCCCGTAGGTGTCCCTTGAGAGAGGTTTTGAAAGTGGGTAGTGATCCACATTCCTTTACAGCTTTGGGTAGGGCGTTCCACATTGATGTGGCATAATTGCGAAACGTGTTTAGTCCCTTATTTGAGCCGAATCTGGGTTTAACATGATTTGTGGAGCTCCCTCTGGTGTTGTGATCGTGGTATTCACTGACCTTTGGGAAGTATTTTGACATGTACATGGGTACCTTGGTCGTGTAGTGTATCTTGTAGACCAGGCCCATTGCAAGTTGTTGTACTCTGTCGTCTACTCTAAGCCATCCTAGGTTGTCAAAGTGGGCAGGGGTGAGGTGGGTTCTAGGAGTAAGGTCAAGCAGTAGTCTGACCAGTTTGTTTTGAGATGTTTGTAATTTTGTTTTTAGCGCCTTTGAGGTGCTTTGGTACCATGAGGTGCAAGCATAGTCGTAGTACCCCTGAATGAGTGCTCCTGCCAGAGTCTTCAGGGTATTCTTGTTTACCAGAGAGGAGATCCGGTACAAGAATCGAGTTCGTTGGTTGACTTTTTTTATTACATTGGATGCCATTTTGTCACAGGAGAGATTAGCCTCTAGGATGGAACCCAGGTAGGTAATTTCATCTTTCCTTGTGACAATATTGTCACCCACTGTAACTGAGAAGCCGTCGGTCTTGCTGAGTTTGTTATTTCAACCGAAGAGAATGGACTCTGTTTTGCCCATGTGTAATGATAGTTTGTTATCAGCGAGCCATATGCAGATTCTGCCTAGTTCCGAGCTGAGGGTTTTTTCAACCTGTAACTTGTTCTTGTCAGAGACCAGCAGGGCTGAGTCATCCGCAAACAGGAACAAGTTGCAGTCACAAGCTGACGACATGTCATTTGCATAAATTAGGAACAGTAGCGGTCCTAGTATGCTTCCTTGTGGAACACCACAGCTCACTGTGAGGGGGGGGGATAGGGTACCGTTTACCTCCACCATCTGTTCCCTCCCCTCAAGGTAGGATTGCATCCAGCTCACTGATAGACTATCAAAACCAATTGCTTTTAGCTTGTCAATCAGAATGGAGTGATTGACCGTGTCAAAGGCCTTTTGTAGGTCCAGCATGACCATGGCGCAGTATTTGCCTGCGTCCACCTCTTGTTTGATGTGGTCATTCAAATAGAGAAGGCATGTGTCAGTGGAGTGGGATGTTCTGAAGCCAGATTGGAATTCGTAGATTAGATTTTTTTCCGCTAGGTACTTTTCGACCTGTTCGTAGACTATTTTTTCCATGACTTTCGAGATGGAGGTGAGAATAGAAACAGGGCGGTAGTTGCCTGGGTCTAATTTGCTGCCCTTTTTGTGCAGAGGGGTCACCCTCGCAATTTTGAAGTCCTTGGGGACGTGTCCCTGTTTTATGGAGAGGTTTATTATGTGTGTGATGATTGGGGTGATGGCGGCTGCTGAGTCTCTGAGGAATTTGGAGGGGATGTTGTCATGGCCAGTGGCCTTGTTAGGTTGGAGGGCGCTCAGTTTATTGAGTACCTCATCTGTTGTTACCATTTCCAGCTTGAAGTCGTCCTTGCGGACCCCTAGGTTTTTGTAGTAAGCTACTATGTGTTCTACCCCATAAAGCCCTGAGTGGGAGGGTAGTTTGTTTACCAGTGTTGTGGCTATGTTTGTGAAGAAAATGTTTAAGTAATTGGCTACATCCAGCTTGTCTGTGATGAGCGTGTTGTCCGTTTTTATGTTTATGTTTGAGAATCTGGTTTTAAGTTTTTTACTGCATCCTAGTTGATTATTGAGTAATTTCCAAAGTTCACGTGGTTTGTTTTTGTTTTCCTCAGTTTTGTCATTGATGAAATTCTTTTTTGCAGTTTTGATCATGGAGTTTACGTCGTTTAGTCTGTTTCTTTCTAGTTTGAGCATGGCATGTCTTTTTTTATCATGCATATCCCGTGTCTATATTTTTTTGCATTTTGCACAATCAATGCGGGCGTGACCACCTGCATTTCACTGTATGTGACAAATAAACCTCTTGATTCTTCTTGAGTTGTCGTATTAATATGTAGCCTACAGTGATGAAGGTATAAAGACACTGGTAATACATTGATTGATTGCTAACTTTAACAGATGGGTACAATACAGTATTGTGCAATACACAATTGTTAAGGGGATGCAGACCAGAGAAGGACTTCTTCCCCCATTTTCAATTCATCATAACATTTATGTATGAATTGTAAGATTTCAATAAATATGAACATGTTAAAGTGGAAATGAAGCAGTGCGATAAATACATATTCATATCATCACATTAGTATTTAGATAAGCCACAGAAAAAATCACGTTATAAAAATAAGCAGTTTCTAAGAAAAAACGATTTGTTATGTGCATTTTTGAAGCATTTATCATTATGGGCGCGGCCATTTTGTTGCTGACGTCATGGGGCTTGTTTGGTGTATACACTGCTGGTTAGCTGCCTATAGTGAATGGGTCAGTCGGTAAATAAAATGTTGCCTACAAAACAACGGGACCGCGGTGGTTCTGTTTGTATTGCTCCTGGCTGTTCAAACTAATTTTACCATGTGAGAGAAAGGAAAGTTGGTTAATTTCCACAAACTACCAGTGAAAAAAACAGTGTTGTTGGCATGTTGGCTCAGGCTGGCTGCACTCAGGCGGCGTGATCAGCCTGTTGGACAGGGAATGAAGATCCCCAGAGAACACTTCATTGCCTCGGATTATGTTGTTGGGGGTGGAAGGTTTGTCCAGAAGACCACTAATCAGCTGAAGCCTGATGCGGTTCCCTCGGTCTTCGACAGACAGACCGGCGTTAGCTCTCGGGAGCTAGCACCAGCCGGGAGTTAGCACCAGCCGGGGACCGGCGTTAGCAACCGGGAGCGTCGCGGAGCATTCAGCCTGCTGGCTACACAGCTTGTCGGTGTGCTGGAACCTCGGCAAGCTAACGGTAGCTGGCTACACAGCTTGTCGTTGTGCTGGAACCTCGGCAAGCTAACGGTAGCTGGCTACACAGCTTGTCGGTGTGCTGGAACCTCGGCAAGCTAACGGTAGCTGGCTACACAGCTTGTCTGTGTGCTAATAGCCTCGGCAAGCTAACGGTAGCTGGCTACACAGCTTGTCTGTGTGCTAATAGCCTCGGCAAGCTAACGGTAGCTGGCTACACAGCTTGTCGGTGTGCTAATAGCCTCGGCAAGCTAACGGTAGCTGGCTCCAGGCTATTAGCACATCGACAAGCTGCTGGAGCTCCCGACGCTCGGCTGGTTGAAGTGGATCTAGGTAGCCAGCAGGCTGAATGCTCCGCGACGCTCCCGGTTGCTAACGCCGGTCCCCGGCTGGTGCTAACTCCCGGCTGGTGCTAGCTCCCGAGAGCTAACGCCGGTCTGTCTGTCGAAGACCGAGGGAACCGCATCAGGCTTCAGCTGATTAGTGGTCTTCTGGACAAACCTTCCACCCCCAACAACATAATCCGAGGCAATGAAGTGTTCTCTGGGGATCTTCATTCCCTGTCCAACAGGCTGATCACGCCGCCTGAGTGCAGCCAGCCTGAGCCAACATGCCAACAACACTGTTTTTTTCACTGGTAGTTTGTGGAAATTAACCAACTTTCCTCTCTCTCACATGGTAAAATTAGTTTGAACAGCCAGGAGCAATACAAACAGAACCACCGCGGTCCCGTTGTTTTGTAGGCAACATTTTATTTACTGACTGACCCATTCACTATAGGCAGCTAACCAGCAGTGTATACACCAAACAAGCCCCATGACGTCAGCCATGACGTCAGCAACAAAATGGCGGCGTCCATGTTGAAAACAGGGATATTATATTTGATTTTTCAGACAAATAAGATAGATTTCACATTTGATTATAGAACCCTGTCTTACACAAGGTACACAACAAACAAACTAGGATCACATTGTTCACTGCTTCATTTCCACTTTAATGCTACTACTACATAAACTGAATTTATACTGAATTTGTCTTACACTTAATGCAGGGATGTTCACAGCATTTCACTTTCAACCAGGTATCTGATTAATTTAATGTAGCAACTAGTTCACCCAGTCCTTGTTGGACTGATAACTTTAAGTGGTTGCCTAGTGGAGATTTAGGATTCACTGACTGTAGACTGTAAGAAAAAAAGCTGCAAGAAAACTAAATGTCTGGCATCTATGGTTTCCAAATACTGTCAAATTACAGTAAAATCAAATGCATTTACAGATTACAACCTTTATTTAATGGTTAATATTTTGATAAAAGGTAATTTACTGTATTTTTATAGCATTTACACTCTACACAGTAGGAAAACAAAATAATACCGGTTTTGACCAGCAGCGACGAGGCAGCTCCATTGGGAGGGGGCGGGCTGAGGGGGCGGGGCCAGGATAAGGGGCGTGGCTAAAACCTGCACGTTTTTTTCAAATCGAAATGTTGACAGCTATGGGTATAGTTCCATGCTAAGGTCTGTGTCTTTGTCACGTTTAGTTTGTATCCTGAGTAGTGGCCATATTCCTTCAGTAGATCCATCAGTGCCGGGAAGCTCTTGTCTGGTTGTCTCATGTATACTATCACGTCGTCCGCAAATAGGCCTAGTTTATATTCCGTTCCCTTTATCCTTACTCCCTTGATGTCCTCGTTCTGTCTGATCAGTTGTGCCAGTGGTTCTATGAAAACTGCGAAGAGCGTTGGTGATAGACAACATCCCTGTCTGGTAGCCCTCTCTAATCTGATTCTATCCGTCAGGCTGCCATTCACCTTAACCCTCGCTGTCGGTTCTTGATATAGCGCCTTGATCATCTTCATTGCCCTCCCGTTCAGTCCGAATCTCATCAATGTTTTATATAAAAATGTCCAACTCACACTGTCGAATGCTTTTTCTGCATCTAGGCTAATCAATACCGCACTACCTCCTTGTTTTTGTATCTCCTCCACTATGTGTAATGTCTTTCTCACGTTGTCCTGTGTCTGTCTCCCTTTAATAAATCCAGTTTGATCTTCATCTATAATGTCTGGCATAAACGTCTCGAATCTTTTTGATATTATTGATGTATACATCTTGTAATCCACGTTGAGTATGGACACAGGTCTGAAACTACTACATAATTCTCTATCCTTCCCTTCCTTCGGTATCGTGGTGATTATGGCTTCCTTCCACGAGGGGGGCATTTTGCCCTCTTCCATCGTGTGTCTGAATGCCGCCCCTAACATGGGTGCTCAGGTCTACGCTTTTCACCTTCAATGTGCATGCCTTCTGTCACTGCTTGCAGTTTCAGTAAATCCTCGTAATTACAATGACCCATAATCTCATGCCATGTCTGAATATCGTGACTGACAGTCACATTACACATATCATTATTATTACACTTGTCGTTGTCATTACACTCTGTTTGTAGATTATACATTCTCTTGTACACCTTTATGTTAAATCGCGTACCGTCAGTCTCTACAAGAAAATGTTTACCTTCATTGAAGAACACTTTGGCACCGTTCGCAGTAGCAGCTATTACAGAGAATAGTTCTTGTGGGAACGAGGGTACGTAGAGAGCGTTCTTTAATGTCACTGTACACCGGCGCCCCTCACTGTCTATGAGGCATACCTGTGCGTCTCCTCTCTCTCTTGCGCCAACCCGTAGGTGCGCTTCCCGTCTGCCAGCTCCATGCTGTGTCTCTCCGGGTCGAAAGTGTTGTCAAAGTTCTTGAACCGACTCCTGTCGTTGATGACGTGGGACGACGCACCTGTGTCCATGATCAGTCCCTTCCTTTGGGCCTGCTGCAGCTGCGTTGGCCGGGTGACGTACGCTGTCTGCGCCCCGAAGATGAAGTCTTCTTGCCCCGCTACTCTCCGTGCGGCGGCGCGATTCGTCTCACGTCCACCGTCGCCGCCATCTTGTCCACTGACACCATCTTGTCCATGCGCATACCGCGCGCTCTGGTCGCGTTTCTTCATGCACACTTTGTCTGTGTGCCCCGTGGATTTGCAGAAGCTACACCAAACAGTCTTTGTGCAGTTACCTTTCCGATGGCCTTTTTCTCCGCATCGCCAACACGCCAGCTCCGTCGTGGGCCTGGTCTTCTCCCTCGGCGTCGCTCGGGCCTTCAGCACCCTCTCTCCCGCCTCCGCGACGGCTGGGTGGATATCTTCTGAGGCCTCGAAATTTCGCAACTTGGCCTTGAACTTTCCCAGCGTCATGTCCGCTGAACCGTGTGTTACCAGGAGTGTGAACGGTTTGTACAGCTCCGGTAGTCATCTCATCACCATCGCCATCATTAGTCCATCGCTTGGTGCTTCTCCTGCACTCTTCAGCGCCGTAATGATCTGCTCAGCTCTGGTGACGTATTCGGTCACAGTGTCGGTGTGCCCCTTCTTCAGTGCTGTTAGTGTTATGTAGAGGGACACGACTCTGGGTCTTCCTTGTCCGATATAATGTTGTCTCAACACTTCCAGGCTTTCTCTGCCTTTGTCCTTAGTGTCGCGGAATATCAGCCCCAAGCTTGTGTCGTCGAGCAGTGGTGCTAACTCACAGTATGCATCTGCATTATGCTTGTCGTGCAGGGCTTGCGCTTCCGCCGTTAGTGGTCCCGTGGGGGCCGTCAAGATCGTCGTCTTCAGTCCCGCACCGTGCATGCAGCATAACATGCGCTCTTCCCAGAGCTCATAGTCCTCGGCTCTTCCGTTGAACGAGGGCCATTTGCTCTTTCCTTTTGTCGCCATCCTCTTGTTGATGGTAGGCGTAGCTTTAGCTCTTGTTGGCCTAGCGTCTAGCCACGCGGTGCTCCCGGTGCTAACCTAGCCTATACTTTAGCTAAACTTGCTACCCTTTATTATTTTGCCCCTGCGTGATCTGGGCCCATAACCTGTTGACAGAGTCTACTATGGGGCGACAATAATATGTTCATGAGGCATGGTTTCTATCTTTAGCCATTAAATGGCATGGTTTATTTCACATTGGTCCACAGCAGTACATGAGACATCCTTCTCTTATGAGAGCGAAGGTGGAAGAGACAGAGGGGGAGTCGGCATCTCCTTATATACCCTCTACCTGGCGGCAGCATTAACAGCTCCGCCTATAGCGCCCTCCAGTGGAAACAGTTATACATAGTTAGACAGTTACTCAGTTACTTGCAATCATATATAACCTCTAACTTTAACAGGTTGTACTAATTGTGTGTTTTGAAACATCGGGCCCTGTTTTCAAAATCGTAAGCAATCGAAAAAAAACTGTATCACAACTGTTGTGTTTTGTGCCCTGATCAGGCGCTCCTAGTGTGATGTGTCATGCCTAGCTGTAGTTCCCTGTCATGGTTTTGTAGTCCTTATCGTTTTCCCCTCCAGCTGTGCCCATTTGTAATTAACCCAGGTGTGTCTTGTCTCGTCATTCCCTCATGTATAAGTATTCTGTCTTCCCCTTTGTCTGAGGCTGATCCTGTCTGTGCAATGTGTTCTTGTCTGTCGTTGCTTTAGATTTCCTTTGTTCAAAACCATGGTAATTATTAATTAAATATTCTTTGTTTATAACTTTGGCTACCGTCTCCTTATTATGTTACATTGACCCGACATCGAGCCTGCTAATTGTCAATGGTAACGTAATATGGGGGCTCGTGCCAAACTGATTTGAGCAGGAATTTGGTGGTGGCCGCTGGGCTTAATCCACACTTTGAATTATGGTTGACAGTGTCGTGTGTGTGGCCCATGTTTTATACCCTCTTGGTAAATAATTCTCCAATAAGGAGCGTTTTCATCCAGCTAGGGCAGCTGGACCATTTTCTATGGTTCCTTCCTTCACCTGGTAGACATACCGTCTATGCTGGTCAGGGTAGTAGAAAACCCCTGTTAGGCTCCTCCGAGGCCGGCGTATGTCTAGCGTTAGTTATATAGGGGGTCGTATAGTGAGGGATGGAAACGTTTAAGGGATGGGCTTTAGGTTTTCTTTTTTTGAACACACAACATTTGTTAATTTCTTGCGAATATTTTTAAGTGTGGATGCTTCAGGAGGTCATACCAGTGCTCTTCTCTATTTAGTGTATAGTTGTAGTGTTTAGCAGTTGGGGTTGGGACAATCCTAAACACTGCAGTAGTGGAGCGGTGGCCAGAGTCATTAGGAACAGACTGTACAGACATGTAGGGTGAGTATGAAAAAATAGCAGCAGAAACTGGTGCTGGTTGAGGCTTTGACCGCCCAGGACGTTCTCGATTGCTCTGTGTGCGACCCTGGGGAGGTAGTCACATGTGACCCGGTTTCAGCTAACCAGTTAGTGTTGAGGAAGATGGAACTGGAGTTTAAGTTCAAGTAGTTGAAGCGTAACCGCGCTGAGGCGGAACGTGCTCGCGCACATGAGCTGGAGCGTGATCACGCTGGGGCAGAATGTGTTCGCGCGGAGGCAGAACGTGGGCGCGTGCATGAGATTAGGAGGCTTGGGGTAGAGGCGCGGGCAGTGCATCTTGAAGATAGGTTCGATGCCACTAGGCACCTACGTCTGGTCCCGCAATTTTCAGAGAAAGACGTTGACAAATATTTTTCTATGTTCGAAAATGTAGCCACAACTCTGAAGTGGCCTGATGACCAGTGGACATTACTCCTCCAGAGCGCACTCACCGGGAAAGCAAAAATGTTTACGCGCCACTTTGCCCAAATACTCAGGATTACACCGTGGTGAAGGGGGCAATCCTGAGGGCTTACGAGCTTGTGCCGGAGGCGTATAGGCAGAGGTTTCGCGCTCTTAGAAAGAACAATGTGCAGACCTAGGTGGAGTTTGCTTACGAGAAGGGGCTATTGTTTGATCGTTGGTGCACGTCGGAGAAGGTGGACACTTTGGTTAAAATGCGGGAGCTCATTCTTCTGGAAGAATTTAAGTCCTATTGTTTGCCCGAGAATGTGGTGATGTACATTAACGAACAAACGGTTGCTGAGTGCTTGGTGGCTGCGGACCTGGACTGTCCCAGTGTGGAGGGCAGACCGAGGTGGAGCTCTGGTGACAAACCAGTAGCCTCTGACAGTAGCGACACAGGTGAGGTTAGTGAGCGAGGAATGGGGGGGGGACACTCGCGTGTGTTTTCACTGTGGAAAAAAAGGACACATAAAGGTTAATTGTTATGCTCTCCTTCACAGGGTTAACCGTCCTACCACGCAGATGCCGCAGGAGGGGTGTGCTGTTTATCCATAGGGTTGTGTGGGCATATGCTTTGCTGCTTCGTTGATAATAATTTTGTTCTGTCTTCCAGGGGTCGGGAGTGACGAGGAATGATCTGGGAGCCTCTGGGTTTCGGATTGGGGCTGCCCATTTCTCGACCACTGATTCCCTTGTTGATATTTGTGTTGCTGTAGTTATTGTGGGCTGTAATGTCATATGGAACGTGTTGGGGGGGTGTTGTGAGCTGTGTGCGCCTTCAGCGTGTGGGGGTGGGGGGACGACTGCCCACGGGCACGTTAGTCCGATAGCGACATGGTCTGATGACTTACTAGGTATATAACTCAGTATATACTGGTGGGGTTTGAAATTGGGAGAGTGTGGGGTTATGACCGTCCATATCGGTGCTGTTAGTACAATTGTTTTTTTTTATTGTGCTGACAGTGTTATTATTATTAGTATTATTGTTTCTTGCTTTCTTCTTCTGTTTATGTTCATTCCCCCATTTCGCCTTGGGGTTATGACATAAAGTCGGGTGTGGGGGTGTTATGTGTTTTGTGCCCTGATCAGGCGATCCTAGTGTGATGTGTCGTAGCTGTAGTTCCCTGTTGTGGTTTTGTAGCCTTATCGTTTTCCCCTCCAGCTGTGCCCATTTGTAATTAACCCAGGTGTGTCTTGTCTCGTCATTCCGTCAAGTATTCTGTCTTCCAGGGCGCGGCTGAGTGGCGCAGTGGGCAAGGCGCTCGCCACTAACGCAGGAGATGCTGGTATCGAGCCCAGCTCTCGGCGTTGCTACCGGCTTGGCCGGCCGTCATACTAACACAATTGGCAGTGTTAGAGGGTGGGAAAGCTGGTGGGTGGGGATTGGACGTTGTGGACAGCGACTCCTACAGGTCGGTTGGGTGATGCCGGTGCGGCGGAAACAGGAAGTATCGGGGGCAGCGTGAGCCTCCCACGCGTTACTCCTCGCCACTGAGAGTTTGAGCTGCTGCAGTGAAAAGATGCGACAGGCTGCCTCCTCGTGTACCGGAGGGGACACGTGATGCAAGGCTTCTATCCTCACTACAGCCGACCAGTGGGAGGCATAGTCTAGCAACGTTCAAGACAGAGGAGGGAAGAATTGGAAATACGAAATTGGGATGGGAGAACATTTTTAAATGGGGAGAAAAAGTGGATCAAAAAAAGAAAAGTATTCTGTCTTCCCCTTTGTCTGAGGCTGATCCTGCCTGTGCAGTATGTGTTCTTGTCTGTCGTTACTTTAGATTTCCTTTGTTCAAAACCATGGTAATTATTAGGGATTCACCGAATGGGAAATTATTGGCCGAAACCGATACCGAAATGTATGTCATATATGTCCTGATTAATTGAAAATGGGGGACCCTGATGTAAACAAGACGAAAGTCTTTCTCTGGTCTGCAACCCCTTAACAATTGTGTGTATTGAGCTGTACTGTATTGTACCCATTCTGCAATCTGTTAATAAAGTTTTCAATCAATCAATCAATCAATCAGAGAGAGAGAGAGAGAGAGAGGGAGAGAGAGAGAGAGAGGGAGAGAGAGAGAGAGGGGGAGAGAGAGAGAGAGGGAGAGAGAGAGAGAGAGAGAGAGGAGAGAGAGAGAGAGAGAGAGAGAGAGAGAGAGAGAGAGAGAGAGAGAGAGAGAGAGAGAGAGAGAGAGAGAGAGAGAGAGAGAGGGAGAGGGAGAGGGAGAGGGAGAGGGAGAGGAGAGAGAGAGAGAGAGAGAGAGAGAGAGAGAGAGAGAGAGAGAGAGAGAGAGAGAGAGAGGCGGACATCTGTACTCTACTGAGCGCACCTTTCTAGTACCCAGATGAACGTGCTCTCTTTACTTTGGCACAGTATACGCACGACAGACAGCGTCAATGTGAGAAACACAATCCCTCCCCCTCTCGCTCTGAATAATATGCATATTAGATCACTCAGTGATTAACCGCGACGGGCATATAGTAAATAAGGATAAAGCATGTTAAAGACGCATTTATTGGACTCGTTGCGCGCAGAGTTTACATAGAAACAGCGCGACTCCAGCCGAGTCCCAAGAGGAGTATCACGCAGGACTGAAGAGCGCATGTAATGACTGAATCCGCGTTTTGATGACATCATCACAACAACACGCGTTAGGTTACAGGTTGTTTCTGTTATAAATTATAAAAAAATAAATTCTCAGAGCGTTTCCCTGAGTCTCCGCGAGAGAGAAAGAGAGAGAGAGAGAGAGAGAGAGAGAGAGAGAGAGAGAGAGAGAGAGAGAGAGAGAGAGAGAGAGAGAGAGAGACTCCAGCTCACTGCACTGCCGCGGAGAGAGAGAGAGAGAGAGAGAGAGACTCCAGCTCACTGCACTGCCGCGGAGAGAGAGAGAGAGAGAGAGACTCCAGCTCACTGCCGCGGAGAGAATTACATTTGTTTTTCTTGCAGTTTTATTAAAAGTCACTCCTCATCTCCAATAGGCAAAAGAATGCAACATTATCGCCACCCACCTGTCCTGATGGTCTGCCCAATTCTCAAAATCTGCATGTCACAGAAGTAGTCCCCGCAGCAGGTTGCTTCGCCTTCTTTGTAAAATAAAAATTGGTTAGAAGGCTTACTTCTTTGATATTCCGTTTAACTTTCGACATTATCTTGGATGCGTCTATTTGTGCCTGCAGAGTGCAGACTGCAGTGCAGCGCCGCCACGCTCCGAATGGTAAACGCAAGAATAGCATGCATGTTGCATGCGTATTACGAGTAGGGTATATCTGCAGTGCCGCAACCCCATAGATTTATGCTATTGTCTATTACGGTGAATTTGTGCGCAAATCATTAATACATCAAAATAGCCTAATTTTATTATTATACACGATGATGACGATACAGAAAATTACAGAAAAATTTGAAATGCATGGCAAAAATAGCATTTATTGTCAGTATTTTAGAGACCCCCCAAAAATTCACAAATCATGTTTTCAGGGGAGCTGATGTCTGATCTAAGGGAGCCATGGCTCACCCAGCTCCCCCATGATTCGCACCCTGCCTCTATGATAAAAACACAAGGGAACAATACACCTTTTGATACAAGAGCATATCTTCAAATGCATAAAATCGTTGATTGTCATCATCATTGGCTCAGAGTCCTTTTCGTTTATATTATCTGGATCATCCTCAACATCCACAACAAGTTCCAATGCTTGTTATTATAATATAGGCTACCTATTTTCATGTATTTTTGCCATTTTATTATAAACCAAGGACAAGCGCCTCTCTCTATCCTCTGTTACGCTCGAGTCTGTCTGAAGTGCACTGGAGTATAGAGAAAGATAGGAATTTTCCATGGGTCCTCCCATGTGAGAATTTCTAGCATGTCCATGGGCATGGCTATTGGCTAAAAGCTCACATGTGTTACGGTTAGCAGGTAAGTGGGAGTTCCAGTTGTCGAGGAAGGAGATGGAGAAGTGTTTACTCTTAAAAACAAGGTTAACTCTTTATTTAAGAGAACAAGAGTAATAATGATACAGAACAGAGAGTTGGGTCAGCACTTGTTCAGGCGGTCCTGCTCGTAGTTTCTAGTGAAGCTCTAACAAAGAACAAGAGACAGAGCAGACATTATAAAGGCACATTCCAAACATTCCACGTGTCAATTAGTGACAGCCAGAATGACAGCCAGTGACAGCTCCCAGATGTGACAGACAATTAGTGCGAGACAGCAAATCAGAAGTGACATACAATAAGCGTAACCCAAACAACAGGAAGTAAACCAGACTGACAGTTAGGGTACCATCCTAAGGAGGATAGGACCCAGAACGTTACACATATGCAGAGGATTTATATGCAGTGCATTCGGAAAGAGAAAAGACCGAATTAGGCTTTAGAGGGTTAATTAAGGGTCGTAGTACACTTCAAAGTGGGGTTAGCATTGGCCTATATTCTATGATTACAGAACACCAAGGAGAGAAAGAAAACATTAAAAAGCAGCTGAAAAATGCTACTCTTTGAAAGAAGGTCCACAGAAACAATTACAGTAAGGTAACGGAGGAGATTGAAGAGGAGAAAATAAAGATAATTTTCATTTTGGATATTATTTTATAATACAACTATAACATAGGCTACTGTCACGTTCCTAGGCCCGGTCCTGGCTGGACTGGGCAGGATGGTAACATTGGGCAGTGCCCTCCACCCAACAGTGGCTCTCTACCTAACATTGGCTCTCTGCCTAACATTGGTCTCCTACCCTCTGGTGGCCATCCGCAGACGGTGCGGTCCAGTACACTGGACATCCTGACTACTGTTTTAACCTTAATTAATAGTGTGATCAATGTGGTGTCCTGGTGTGTGCTGTCATTGACTTTCCCTTCCCTGGTGTGATGTGGTGCACTGTTTTGGGTTGTTATGAGTTGCTTTTGTGTTTAGTTGTGTTTAGTTGTCATTGCTTATTGTCTAGGTTGTGTTGTGATTCTGTGTTGGCCAGGTGTTCTTGATTGTTAATTAGTTGGGGTATTTAGGTGTCTGTCTGTCCTCCCTTCCTTGTGGCGACATTCCTCCTGTCTCCCTCCCCGTTTCCTGTCCATGCCGTATTGCGCTGTCTTCCTCTAGTAAGTGTTAGTGTTTGTTGTTTTATTTTGAGTAGTATGTTAACACTTTGATTGCCTAAGGCTAAATTCATGATATACCATCCCTTGCCAGCTCTATTTGTCTATGGAGAAGTTCCCCTTCTTTGCAGGGCTATAACTTTTTAAATTCTATTGCTAGATTGCCATTATTAGGGCCCATTCAAGGTCCTATATGTATTGTTCATTGTGTAGCAACCAGGGGCGGATTTAGGATTATAGGAGATCCGGGGCTTAGCCCAGATAGGTGCCCCCCCCCTTTTTTTGAATTTAATTAACCTGTACGTGCAATTTCCTGCAATATAGAGCCTTCAATCTTGACCAATAAAGCTGCTCTTTTCACTATAAAACTCAGTTAACCATAACGTAGTTATGGTTAGATTTATATATTGGGGGGGGATATATCATATTTTTCATATGATCAAAAAGTGGTGGAGCAAGAGCATACCTTTGCTCCCCCAAGTTCAATAGTGGGAGAGCAGAGATGCTCCGAATGCTCTTATGGCCAGGCCTCTATGATTCACTGATACAAAGTAAAATAGTGCAGTGCAATAAAATAGTTAGTAAAATAGAATAAAATAATGCAATAGTGCATTGCAATAAAATAGTTATCATCGTATTTTTTCGGGAGGCCGGTAAGGAGTGCATTACAGTAGTCGAGTTGGCTTGAGATAAAGGCATGGATCTGGTTTTCAGCGTCCTTTTGATTTATAAATGGCCGTACTTTAGCTATGTTTCTAAGGTGGAAGAATTAAGTTTTTGTCAACTTGTTGATTGTGATTTAAAGCTTAGGTCTGAGTCTACCATGGCACCAAGACTTAACTCACTCAAATACAGTTAGCAGCTGGATAGACCACAGATGGAAATTAGCTTCTGCTAAATCTGGTGCAAACATATTTTCATGTAACAATGATGAATTGTCAAAAAAAAAAAAAAAAAAAAAATTAAATAGATTCAGGGCTTTTCAGAAAACATTCGGGGCTTGAGCCCAAGTAGCCACCCCCTAGCCCCACCCCTGGTAGCAACGTTAAACTTTTTCATTCACATATTCATAGTTGTTATGGTTTGTAACCGACCCCAATCGCACAACACAAGACAGGTATGAGTGTAAGCCAAAACAGGGCAAATATTTATTATAGAACAAAAAGCGGCACAGTCCCTTTAAGGGAAAACACAAAAACACTAGAGTCAAGGAAATATGGAAAATGCGGCACTGTGCCTTTAAGAGGCGAACAGGCTAAGGGACTAAGGCTAAGGGCCAGGGCTAAGGACCAGGGCTAAGTGTCAGGGCCAGGAACAGGGGCACAGGAGAGGGGGACAGGGACAGAGGCCCGGAGAGGCGGGCTGGAGACAGGGACAGAGAACAGGGTTAAGGCCTTGGACAGGGCGAGGGCCAGAGCTGCTTACAGGGATGAGGACAGGGTTCCGACGGCGGAGGCCTGGCATGGGGACAGGGGCCCGACGGCGGAGGCCTGGCATGGGAACAGGGGCCCGACAGCGGGGCCTGGCACGGAGATCCTCCTCCTCCTCTTCGGATGCTGCAGACAGGCAGCGCAGAACAAAGGGGGTCCCAGGGGACCGGGATGGGAACACGCCGTCCTCCCGTGGAATACTAGGGAGCGACGACGAGCCTGGGTCCAAGGGGAACGGGATGGGCACACGCCGTCCTCCCGTGGAATACTAGGGAGCTACGACGAGCCTCACCCCCAGGAATGAGGATCACGAAGAGACGCCTTCCTCCCGTGGAATCGGGAGCGATGACGAGCCGGCTTGACGTCTGGAGTGGGAACACTGGAAAACCTCCCGTAGAGAATTAGAGAGCGAAGACGGTGTCCCACTCCAGGCAAACGGCGACAGGTGGTGATGGATGGCACGTCGTCTCACGCCGGAGACGCGGCAGGAGATGGTAACGTACAGGATGGTAACCGTACAGAACTCCATGAACACAGAGTGAACATAGATACAGATACAGAACGAACACAGAGTCCAGAACACAGAATCCAGAACACAGAACGACCCGACAAGGACTGGAGGGGAGTCTGCAACCTATGTACTCTCCCGAGGTGATTGCAAACTCCCAACAGGTGCGTGAAGGTAGAGGATCAAGGATGTCCAAGGGTGGGGGCTGGTGAAGAGTAGAGGAGAGTAAATCATCGCAAGGGTGGGGGCTGGTGAAGAGTAGAGGAGAGTAGACAGGGAAAACACAGGAAAAAGGTCCAGGGACAGGCGAATCCTCACAATAGTAAAATATGGTCTAAAGTATAAGTATGTTTTCATCTCTTTCTGCAGCTTTCTCCAGAACGTGATTTATAGCCCCAAATGCATTATATTGATGATAAAAAATAGGGAAACAATGTCCAGGCACGCATGTCGCGGGTGGGGGTATGTGTGTGTCTGTGTGTATTCATGGAGCAGTGGGATCTACCCATGGGCGTTCCCTCTCTTGCGTTACAGGCTGTGCCGTTGGAGGAAGCTCATTGGCTGGCTGGCGCATAGGGGCGGTGCCCTGGAACCCCGCGAACTCGCTCAAAAGGGAGGCGAGTATTGTCAGCTGGGGGCGAGACACAGAAGGACGAGACCCGGAGCAGAGGAGGAAAGAGAAACCTGAGGACGCCGACTGGTGATATTGCTGGTACACACGGCGCTATTGCTGCTTCCCAAGAACGAAAACGGGAGTCGAGAGGACGCTAGCAAAGGACGCAGGGCTGCGAGGATACACAGCTCTTTTTGTGTTTTACCTTTCCTCCAGTGGAACCAGTTCATAGCGGCGACTGCGGTGTTTCCTCCAGAGTGGAAACGAGTGGAGCTTCAGACCGGAGGGACATTATCGCCACACCGGGCGCCGTGAGTAAAGAACACAAGACAGTGGAATACGTGCCTAAACAAACGAACTATTTTCCCGAGTGGTAAATGAAGACATAGACGAACGGTGACTGCATTTGAATTAGGAATATTCTAGGCCTGGTCATAACACCTAGTGGTCAACAACACCAACTATCCTATCCAAACCCCCTTAATTTACCGTGTGAACACTTAGTGTGTATTTATCTACCTATATTCTCCCTAAAGCATTTGCCGTGGCTCCCCGAGGGATAGTGTGATATCGATGCTTATTTCAGGATGTTTGCAGTGAACAGTGTGGTATAGTGTGATTTTAAGTTGACGTTTGATAAGTCATAGACCCGTGTGCAGGGTAGACTCTTTTTCCTTCACGTGTGTAGTGTCTCAAGGGCGGGGATAGGTGACGTGGGTGGGAGTAACAGTCTGGGGGTGGGTTTACGGGGCATGGAGCACTTCCTCCTTTTAAACTACCTTAGGCTTAAGAGGCGTGGGTATTTTAATCTAGTCTAATAGTGTTTAGGTAGGTTTATGAATTTGTTCTTATGTATTAAAGTATTGCCTGTTTTTCTTAAATACCATTATGTAATAAAGTATTGCTTGTTTTTGCTAAACATTCTCTCCTTGTCTGTCTGTGGTCCTGGGGAATCTGTTGTGGTAGTTCAGCTGAGCTCTTTGGAAAGTACACCTGTGCGCTTGCACTTCCTAGCTGTAGACTGGGGTGCTTTTCATTGGGGTCAGGTGACACGCACTCCAGGTTTTTCCAAATTTATTGGCAGCCTGTAATCATATGACGTTTCGGTGTGAACACACCTTCTTCAGAATGGCTTGCATGAAGCATGAAGGGTAAGTGACCCTAAATACAAGTCAAACAGCTTATATTGATGATGAAATACAGTTTGGTAGGAATCTGTGCAAGATCAAAAATTTCAATTGGACGTACTTCTAGAAGTTTCTACGTATCATCTGATGATGACCGGATGGGCGGGGGATCGTTTATAATTCCGTGGGCAGCGTTATATCATTCATCTAGTGTGGGTGATATGATCATCAGAGCAGTTTATATTGAACACGTTAAAAAATAACGCTGAATCTTACCGTATCTTCCTCGCGCCGTTGGACGATGAGCGTGGAACTGAAATATTCCTATTATGGGATGTAGAAATACGCGATCTATTTCCAGGTTGTATAATAGTATATACGTCCAAATCATGTTGTTTATCGAGTTATTGGCAACGGATCGCTATGTATTGTGTTGAGATCGAGTCCCGGGACCTATAGAGAGTGCCCGGAAGTAATATGGACGATCAGCACTTCATCCACATGACTTCCTGTTTGGCGCTTCTGCCGATCGGCCACCAGATGGCGCTCTTGAACCGCTAGAGGGTTGAGAGGAGGCCAGCACTGTGTCTCAGGGCTGCGGAGGAAAAATATGATTTCGATCACAGATTTTTGAAATATTGATATTAAAGACGAGTTACGGCGTCCTCTGCAACTTGAGCATGGCGGGGAAGGACGCCTAAACACGTTTTCGGCACTTAAAGTGTTAAGTAGTTTCTGTATGTTCTTTGTATTGCACTTGGTTCTACAGTAAACTCCCTTCTCCAAGCTTCAATCCTCGGCTCTGCCTCCATTCCCTTCTGCAAACTGTGTTCTAACCTACCCCATCGTAACAGGCTACAGTGTGTATATTATATACAGAGTAATATTATTCAACTATTATTATAATACAAATAATGTTATTTGCTCCAGAACAGGGCCTTATGTGTGTGTGTGGACGACGGGGGTAAATTGCAGGGAGATATTGGTCCAAATATGAAGGCAACGCCTAAATGTATATATTTTCACATTGTCTGCTAAAAAACGCCTATATAAGAAAGCCTGCCCTATGAAGTTTAGGGAGACTTTTGACACTGCATCTCATTTTCTTCACTGGATTTTCCCCTGTTCATTACAAGGGCACTTCATAACAGCAACAGCACCCCTGTTAACATCATAATTTATGGACACATGCAGAGGGCACTCAATACCCCCCCCCCCCCCCTATTTTTCCACCTCTCAAGGGCGCCTATACATATGGCATTTGATTTATTTCGAACATGCAAATACAAACAAAATAAGCAATAGAGTAAAAAAATTGCCATGTAAAAAGACCTCACGTGAATGAATGAATGAAAACTTTATTTAACAGATTGCAGAATGGGTACAATACAGTACGGCTCAATACACACAATTGTTAAGGGGATGCCTGAGAAAGACGTTTGTCTTGTTTCCATCAGGGTCCCCCACGTCCTTGAGGGGTTTTGTGTGATTTAGCCCACATCTCAATAGTTGGTCCAGTCTCTAGTCTGTAGGCTATTGCGTCTTCCAAGGCAGATTCCTGTGCGTCAAGGCATGGAGAGAGCTTGCGCAACAACTCATGCTCCAAAACGGTCTCTCCCTTTTATGAACGCGGAATCTCAGCGCGGAAATGAGGCGCACAGTAAAACCTATCATATGGAGTAAATAAACACTGCTGCTGCTGTATATGTATGGATTAACCCACACCCTTTCTTACGCATTTCGGAAAGTGAACACTTGATGCACAATATATGATCCACAGTGGATGACGGCTCTGATGTGTGGCGAACCTATATAGTAGTTGGACAGACTGGCTTTACGCACAAGAGGAAAAACCAACTGCTTCACTGACTGGACCCAACATCAGGTCCATACTGACGATCAAATATGCGCGTAATTGAAATACACTGGCGAGGTGTCCCATGCGTCGCCATCGGGATAATAATAACATTGTCGTAATGTTCAACACTTCGGAAGTCGAACTCACATTTCACAAGAGAGAGGATCTTTCCGAAGTTACCAATGGCACTCTGCGCCTTTTCTACAACGTCCTCGCCACAATCGCTCCCACAACCATGTGGAACGAGTCGTGCGGGGAGCAGCTACTTGATTTCGGCAGGCCGGAGAAGATCATCATTGGAGTGATGTTGGCGATCATCACGGCGGTCACAGTGATGGGGAACACGTTGGTGGTCATAGCGGTGTGCGTGGTGAAGAAATTAAGGCAACCTTCAAACTATCTCCTGGTCTCCTTGGCTGTGGCGGATTTGTCAGTTGCCATCGTTGTGATGCCCTTTGTAATCGTGACGGACCTGACTGGGGGCAAGTGGCTTTTTGGAGAGGTGTTCTGCAACATTTTCATCGCGATGGATGTAATGTGCTGCACAGCCTCTATCATGACCCTGTGTGTGATCAGCGTTGACAGGTAAAGGAGTTAAGAAGTCTACTTGAGCTGAAAAAGGCTATGTGAATGCCCAGAATTAAAACATTTGCACATTGCATTTGCTCATTGCACATCACACAACATACCTTTTTTTATTTTTATTTTTATTAATTTTTTTAGAACTGTACATAGCCATTTTGTTATTTAAATTTATATAGTATAAGATAGCATCCTGTTATCTGCACTGCACACTTTTTAGAACTGTAGTCATCTTTATTTTAGTCATATTTTATCTTATTTTATTCTTATTCTTATTCTATGCTAATAATGTTATTGTATTTATATTATTGGAAGCTGCTATGGTCGAGGGACCACAACAAATAGAATTGCACTCTTTCTTTGCTGTAATCTGAATCTGAATCTCAGATTACACGTTTATTTCAATATAGTCGAATAAATTACAGTTGCATTTCAAAGAAACCACTGAATAGTTGGATGCACCCTATTATAGCTTTATGTTTTCTGATATGTCACCGAAGTGCTATTAACCGTCTGTAGTGTGATATGTGAAAGGGTTATTAACCTTCTGTAGTGTGGTAGTGAAAGGGTTAAACAGCTGCTGTGCAGGTGAATGCTGGGACCCTGTGACATGTCCTGTGCGGTCAAGTGGCCACTGGATCAGAAAATGAATAAGCAGACTGCAATTAATTTATTCACTTATTAATTTGGTTAAACAAGAACGTAGCAATTATTGTGCGTCATTACGCATTCTGGTTCAGTAGTTATCGAGCTATTTATAAGTGCTACATTTGTTCTTTTCACGATTTGCACTTCATACTACTGTACATATAGAGGCGTCACACCTGGTACAAGCAGACCATTACAGATGCTAAATGCAGTGTAGGAAGTGAACCTTTGATTTATCATACATCATCTGTCCACTCTTGAGATAAATCAACTAGATTATGATTAGCTCATGTCATTATAAAAACAGATTATCACACAAAGTCACACTCATTTGGCTATTTTATATGTGCACATTGTTCATGTCATTTCATGTGGCAATCAAACAGGCTCCCTGCATCCGGCAAAGGAAAGAACTAACAGGCATATACTGCCAGTTCCTCCGCTGGACATCCATGAATATGATGATAATAACATATCAACAACATAAGAGATGATTCATAAGGTCAGGCTCAGGGGAGTTTTGCTCACCAACCAACCTTGATACTATGCCAGCAGTTTTTTATGAGAAAAAAACACTTGTTCATCTCCAAACATGGTTTTGGTCTACATCCAAAATGTGGAAAATAGTGAGGGGGTGTTATGGGCTGCACGCTGCCCTCCATCCAGATTCCATTTCTATCTGGTGAGCAAACTAAGCATATACTGTACGTATACTGTAGTCTCATTGCTCAGAATGATAGACCTGGGCTCCATGCCAGTAATCGCGGTCAGTTTTAAAACCTCAGGGTATAGGTTTGCTGCACGGATGCTTTATGCTTCCAGCAACGCCTTTCTTCACGCCTTTCTTCGCACTCACAGTTCCACACATTCACACCTGGGAGCTGCCCGGTATACAGCCACAGTCTGGATGTTGGCCACTGAGCAGCTCTTTGGAGCAGTTAGATGGGTTAAGTGCCTTGCTTAAGGGACACTTCCAGTGGGGGAGGCGAGCGGGCATTATACTCACTCACTTCCCCTAATACATTTTCCCAGCTGGTTCCCGGGGGGATCGAACGAGTGGCATTTCGGTTACAAGCCAGCTTCTCTAACCTTTTAGAGACCACTGTTGCCCGAAATTGTGTAAAATGAACTGCACTGTTTGTGCAAAAAGACAGATTTGAATTCTTCCCAGTTCCCCTGTAATCCAGACTGAAATACATTCAAGTGATCAATATCACTGTTCTGCCTCAGGAGCCACACACAATGAAGACAAAGGCTGATTGTGGGAACTGTGATCGGATTATATTTCCCCCTGTTTGGTCATAAGGCCTTATTAGCTCATTACATTGAGCCTATAATTATTCATGGTGCCTGACCTGGCTTCACTCAACAAGAGAGGCGTTTCTGTGTGCCTGACGAGCTAATGCTGTTACAGGAGGAACAGGAACACTGATATGACACTGTGATAAATTGTTATTGCCCAGAATGGTTGGATTACTGTTATGTATGGACCTGTTGAGTCATCAACAGGTTTCCCCCCCGGCTGTGGGAAAGAGGTGAGTTGAGAGAGTGAGCAAGTGAGTGGCTTGTCAAGTGTCGCTGAAATCACAGGGACAGCAGAGGAGATGGATGGATTGTTTAGTGTACACTGTACAGTTGATGGTTATTCACCCTCCAGTAAACTCATTACCTGGCATTTCATGGAGCATATGAGTCATGAACTATACAATAGTTAATAGCGTACAGTGTTTTAAAGGGTGGGTGACCTCAGCAATTACACAGGGAGGAAACCACGTGTCAGGCTTTAAGCAATCAATGCTTAATATCAAGGATGTAAGGGCTGCACCATTGATGTTGACCTCTTTGAGCTGGATGATTATGAAAGAGGTGTGCTTCAGGAAGGGAAGTTATTTTATAACAGATTTTTACTAACCAAGCATGGGAGAGGAGGCAGAATATTTGGTTTAATATATATACTAAACATACTAACCTGGAATTTTGTAATGAAATTAAATATCATGAAATATTTGACCACTGCAACTATACTGCACATTTTTGGTGTCTTATAAACCCATGAGGGTTTGGCACTTTGTGTGCATGACATAAAAATAAAAGAAAACCATCAATGATCATCAATCAATGCACCCTGGACTGTTAACATGTCAAAGGAGACATGAATAAACCATGGTAATGTGTTACAACATACTTTGCTTTGAAGGACACACACCAGGCAAGCCAGTCAGAGTAATAGATAAAAACAAAAAACAAAAAACATCAGCATTTGCTTTGCTCTTTTATGATCAGTCTTGAATTGAACAAAGGAATGTGTTTTGCTTCATATTTGTTAGAGAGGAAACAGAGGAGATTATTGATTTGGATGGGAATGGTGAGTTAGAGAAATTAAGAGTTTTTAGGACAAATTGGTGTGTTGTGTTCCCAGTGCGAAACATCACACAGCCCCTAATTCTAACCTTAACCATAACCATTACCCTAACCTAAACATGACCATACCCTAACCCTAAACTTAACCATAGTGTCAATAACCACAAAAGCCACAGAGAAGCTCCAGTGCGACAACCTGGGAAAATGGCTTTTTGCGGTTCGTAGGAAATGCTATTCAAAATTCACTGGGCAAATGCTACAAATCCCTTGTGAGAATATCCTGTGGATAAAAATATGAATGTATCACAAATTCATGCAGAGTTGCAAAGCACTATAGGTAGGCTAATCACAAACAGCCACTGACTCCTGGCCACCAGTCTACCTACCAGCCAGCCAATCATATACAATGTTTCCATATTTCCACCCCCCAGGGGTATAGTGCGACATAATATGGGATATGCCATTATTTCCCGCCAACTCTGGTTCACTTCGTTCAGCAAACACAGATAGATAGGTACGTTTGGCGGTTTCATCTTTGAAGCTCTACGCCGACTCATATAACTGGAGACCCTCTTTGCGCCGCCCCTGTGCCTCAAATAGATCCGCTATCAACTCTATCTTTAATCTTTCAAAATGTTCAGTTGCTATCGCTATTAGCTCTATCTTTAATTTTTCAAAATTTACAGTTGCTATTGCATGCACTCATCTGTGTTTCACTACACACATGAGTGCATGCTTACCAACTGTCCGTCTGCAACACTACTATCACCAACATCTAAGAAGGGAGATCCCCCCTTGAATGGCCCTTCTAAGGTTTCTCTCCTCCACACTGCCTGTGGAGCTTTTTTCCCTATTGTTAGGTTTTAGTGAGTTTTTCCTTACCTTCGCGTGGGGTATGTCTGGGAGTGCTTGCATTCTTTCATTTATTTGCATTCATCTAAAAATTTTTTGGACCTTATGGTGTTCTTGTTCTGTTCTTGACTTATTGTTATGTTGTCTTCTTGACTTGTTTAAAGAAGACCTGTACGGCCCATGGGGACATTAACGTGTGTTGTCGGGCCCTATAAATAAATTTGATTTGATTTGATTTTAGATACATTCATATTATTATTATTTTTTTATCCACTTTTTCTCCTCTTTTTAAAATTTTTTCTCCCATCCCAATTCCACTGTGCCAATTCTTCCCTCCCCTGTCTTGAACGTTGCTCGCATATGCCTCCCACTGGCCGGTTGTAGGGAGGATAGAAGCCTTGCATCACGTGTCCCCCTCCGATACACGAGGAGGCAGCCTGTCACATCTTTTCACCTGCCAGCGCGGAATCTCATTGGCGAGGTGTAACGTGTGGGAGGCTCACACTACCCCCGCCATTTCCTGTCTCTGCTGTGCAGGCGTCCCCCAACCGACCTGTAGGAGTCGTTGTCCACAACGTCCAGATTACCACCCATCGACTTCCACCCGCTAACTCTGCCAATTGAGTTAGTATGACGGCCGGCCCAAGCCGGAGGCAACGCCGACAGCCGGAGTCGAACCCGGTGTCTCTTGCGTTGGTGACCAGCGCAATGTCCGCTGCGCCACCCAGCCGCCATATACATTCATATTTATGATATCATTAGCTCTTTGCTTCAAAGCTAGCTCTGTGGGTAACCAGGGAGACCTGAAAGAGCATCCTCCACTGAACCTTCTCATGTACACAACTTAAGCATACGTTCAAGCAGGGCAGGTGGCGAGACTCTGCTCTTATCCACGAGAAGGTCAACGACGAGGCTCCTCATTCGTATCCACTATGTAACTGGAAGTGCAATGGGGTGCCCAGGCCCTGTAACAAGTAACAGACCGAAACTACTTTTCCTGGGACCTCACTTGCACTACTTCATGTTTTTTCGGCAATTCTAAGGAAGGATATGAGACGTGTCCCTTAGGTGAAAACCTGACGACGGGACACGAAGAGGGCCGCGATGCCGCCATGCGAAGGTCCTCCGCGCTGATCCCTGCCTTCAGCGCGACTGACACAGAAACAGCCTGAGTAACATGCTGTCTGACTGACTGTGGTGGAGTCAGACCAACACAGAAAGAGGCTACCTTTCCAGGCAGCGTGTATATTTTCCCTAACGTACTTTCACTTCCGCGTTCGGGATGCGCGATCTGATTGGCCACTGACGTTTCTCTCAGTGCCAATCGCGTGATGCCTAGTTCTACAATGGTTAAGCTTGGCGACTCTTTCGTAGTTGGTTAAGGTTAGAGTTTGTCTTAGAGCAGGGCGATAGACCACCAGCCCTGATTCCAAACTCTAACCGTAACCAACTTCGAAAGAGTCGCCTAAGCTTAACCAGTGATAGAACTAGGCGTTAGCTAGCTAGCAGGCTGTTAGAGGCAGAAATAGGTGTAACGCGATTGGCGCAGAGGGAAATGTCAGTGGCCAATCAGATCGCGCATCCCGAACGCGGAAGTGAAAGTCCGTCAGGGAAAATATACACGCTTCCAGGCATTTCAATACTCTTTCACCTTCTCGCCAATTCTAACACAGACCGCGAGAAGGAAGGAGATGACATGTCCCTTAGGTGAAAACCTGACGAAGGGACAGGGAGAGGACCATGTTGCTCTAATACAAATGTCCCCCTACACCGATCCCTGCATTCAGTGGAGCTGACACAGTGACAGATTGAGTATAGTACAGTCTGACTGATGGGGAGACTGGAATAGGCCAGATTAATCACAACCTGAAATATGGTGAGCTAACCTCTTTTTCAGAAAAAGGCTCCCCTGTGACAGACAGGCAGCTGTTTTGTCCTGCGTATGCTCTTGAGTGTGTCTCATGTAGCATGACGGAGCACAGGCAGAACACAGCAAATGCATCCTTCTCTTATTATTATTATAATATTATTATTATTATTATTATTATTATTATTATTATTATTATTATTATTATTATTATTATTATTATTATTATTATTATTATTATTATGACGAGGATGTTTTACAAAGGTCGGTTCAGGTTTCAGCATTGCACTGCTCCAGTCATCCCTAATTACAGTACGATCAGCAGAGATACCGATAAGTCACTCACTCTCTTGGCAGAAGTCACCACTAGGGGAAGTGCTGACTTCAAGGATAAAATCCCCATGGGCTCGAACTGAGTCTCTCTGTCATTGCTTTCAGCACTGTGGAGTGTGGACAGATCCCATTTGGGGGCTGCCTCTTTGTGCGCTGGAGAAATCTCTTCACCAGTGGGTTGCTGAAGACTCTCTGCAAACCTTCAAGTTCCGTGGCAGGCATAAATAGCGCAAGCGTAGACCTTAATGCCTGGTCATGAGTAAGTAGCTCTAGTAGAAAAAAAGCAAGAATATGATTCACCTTACATGACAGGGGGTCCACACATTCTTCATCACACATCGCTTCTTGAACAAGCGAGACAGATCGACTCGACCCTGGCACATTGAGTTGTGAAAATGACATTGGGCGACGGCCCATAGCTACTCAGCATCTGCCTCTTCTGGGGCAGACTAGAGGAGTGGCTGTCTCAGAGTAGGCAGCTGTACTATCTCCCTATGACTTGGGAGAAGCAGGTGCCACTCTGCCACTCTGCCGCTCTTGTCCCACTGATTGCAGCGTCGATTTCAGCTCAGCCCCCAGCCGTTTCTTGTCTTCCTCTGCTTTGGCCAGCTTCTCCATCATCTCACGCCAGTCTCCCCTAAACAGCAAGCTGTAGAAGGTGGCGCTGATCAGGAGGTCACGTTCTCTTGCACTGTAAAAAAATTATGTTTTTTCATGGGAAATTCACTGTATTATTTTACAGATTACTTTTGTTTTTCTACTTTAAGTGTAAATGCCATAAAAATACAGTAAATTACCTTTTATCAAAATATTAACCATTAAATAAAGGTTGTAATCTGTAAATGTATTTTATTTTACTGTAATTTGACAGTAAGTATTTGGCAACCATTGATTCCAGACATTTTTGTTGCAGCTTTCTTTCTTACAGTGATGGTTTTGTGGGGCTGAGAAGAGGCAACGCTGCAGGATAATAGTGTTGGCTCTGTCTCATCCCAGAGCAACATCCTGCACCTTGGCGAGGGAGGGGAGGTCGCGTTTCTGTGCAACTGCGTTTCTCCTGTCCTCACCCATCAGCTTCATGGGGTGCGTACGCGATGTGACACAGAAGCGGGTCAGGCTGCAGTGGAGCCCATTTTGTTTACCAGCTACACCAGTTGCGTGCAAGTCATGTTCTTGTAGAGCAACAGGGATACAATTTCCAACATGGATTTCATATTTTGGACGTATGCCAGAGCTTATCAAATTATAATATTTCAATATATTCACAATGATGGCATCTCTTGGGTTTGTATCTACTTTCAAAGCTTGGTGGTACAAAGGTTGTAAAGTTTTAATTATGGATACAGAGGCTTGGCTCCATATTACAGTATGTGAAAGAATTATGGCATGCATAATGTGCTATCTTGCATTGCCTTCGGTACAGTGAAGCTGGGAGTCTATTTATTCACTTCATAATCACTTGGAATACTCTTTTCAAAGCATTTTTATGTAGTGCGTAGAGGGTGAGAAAAGAGACCACTCATGCAACAAAATATACATAAAAATAGAATGTCCTGCCAGCGAGGGTCGACGGGGGATGCTTGGCTGGTATGGTCGGGTACCGAACTCTGTACTTTACTACCGACCGAATTACGTCAGTACTACCGAGTACCGATTCACGTTAGATCAATCGGTGCCACATTTCGGTACCTAAGACCAGCCCATTTAGAAAATAATCAGAATTCCAATGACGCACAATTGTCATTTCATAATAGACACAGACCAGCGAGGACCTTCAGTGACGCGCAATTGTCATTTCATAATAGACATAGACCAGCGCGTACCTTACATTTTAGAAGCCATGACATCTAGCTCTTAAGCCCTGCCACTGCCAGCCCTGACAACTCCTCTCACGATTGATTGATTTATTGAAAACTTTATTAACAGATTGCAGAATGGGTACAGTACAGTACAGCTCAATACATACAATTGTTAAGGGGATGCAGACCAGAGAAAGACTTTCGTCTTGTTTACATCAGGGTCCCCCATTTTCAATTCATCGTAACATATATGACATACAGATAGACAGTACTGCTACATCTATACATTTATGACATACCAGATTTGCAAATACAGTACTGTTTGTGATACGAAAAGAGTCCAGAAAAGAAGTATATACATTTGACGTAGAAACTGTACATTGGAGGAGGTTGGGTAGGTGGGGGGGGGGGGGGGTACTGTACATTGGAGGAGGTTGGGTAGGAGTGGGGGGGAGGAGGTGGGGTGGGTGGGGGACACTGTACAACTGTACAAGCAACACTGTACATTGGAATATTGACAAGACCATACTTGGTCATTTTTACTGTACATTGGAGGGGGTTGTGTTAGGACATTTACAGGGGCCAGTTTCGAATTGCAGTCTCCCGTAGGTGTTTTTTTAGAGTGTTTTTGAAAGTGGGTAGTGATTCACATTCCTTTACAGCTTTGGGTAGTGCGTTCCACATTGATGTGGCATAATTGCGAAACGTGTTTAGTCCCTTGTTTGAGCCGAATCTGGGTTTAACATGATTTGTGGAGCTCCCTCTGGTGTTGTGATCGTGGTATTCACTGACCTTTGGGAAGTATTTTGACATGTACATGGGTACCTTGGTCGTGTAGTGTATCTTGTAGACCAGGCCCATTGCAAGTTGCTGTACTCTGTCGTCTACTCTAAGCCATACTAGGTTGTCAAAGTGGGCAGGGGTGAGGTGGGTTCTAGGAGTAAGGTCAAGCACTAGTCTGACCAGTTTGTTTTGAGATGTTTGTAATTTTGTTTTTAGCGCCTTTGAGGTGCTTTGGTACCATGAGGTGCAAGCATAGTCGTAGTACCCTTGAATGATTGCTCCTGCCAGAGTCTTCGGGGTATTCTTGTTTACCAGTGAGGAGATCCGGTACAAGAATCGCGTTCGTTGGTTGACTTTTTTTATTACATTGGATGCCATTTTGTCACAGGAAAGATTTGCCTCTAGGATTGAACCCAGGTAGGTAATATCTTCTTTCCTTGTGACAATATTGTCACCCACTGTAACTGAGAAGCCGTCGGTCTTGCTGAGTTTGTTATTTGAACCGAAGAGAATGGACTCTAAGCTAAGCTAAACTAACCCTGGAAATGCTCACATGCACAGCTGATAAATACGTTTAGGTAAGTAGCCAAACGTTACACTATAAAAACGAACTGGATAGTTGATGCTAATAAACATTTAACTTCATTAGCTGAAATATTCTAAAATCATTAAGTCTGCTATAAGCCATTCTTCCTTTCTCTGTTAGTGTGTGTGCGCCCATCTAGGCTGGTAAAGCTATGCCTCCTAAAGTGTGCAAACGGAAGTACAGGACGTACCGGCTACAGGCTTTCCGGTTTCGACAAAACAATTATAGAAACGTGTGAAGTGCACAATATTTCCTCGTTTAAGCCACTGCAACGGCTTTGCCTGAAGAATTTACTACATGACCGGGACGTTCTAGCTTGTTTGCCGACAGGATTCGGGAAAAGTTTGGTCAGTTCGGAGGCAGCTTCCAGGGGAAGTACATACACCAGAAATTCACACTTTCGGCCGTAGTGCTTTACCAGTCTTTATCTCACGGAGGAGATCAAACTGGGAACGAGGTTAGCGCTCGTCCCATCTCTAGTCTTTGGAAAGACCAGATGAGGTTGGAGGAGTTTGATAGTATTTACTGAGGCTGGCCAGATAATGTTGATATTTAAACAAAAAAAAACTTTATTATTTATTATAATTATAATACATAATAAATGTGTATGCAACATAAAAAAAATGGTTGGAGGAACGGTTTGGGAGAGGGAGGTAGGGAGGGGTTTTTAGTTTGTGTGGTGTGATAACAATGTTGAAATTTAGACTTTAGTTTAGTTTTACAACTGAAATAAAAATGTTGTTATTACAAAGAGAGTAAAGTACCGGAAAAAGGTACAGTCGGGTTCAAATGTGAACGGTACCCAACCCTATTGGCTGGTCATCCAGATGGGAAATCAGCCAGGATGGCCGCATGAGCTTGGGAGGTCCACTGAGCTCAGTCGCTATAATGCTCAGACCACTCAGCACTCTGTCCTGCTGCTGACAGTGTTTCGCTGTCAGAGGATGACAAACTCTCCTTGCCCGAGCGGCTCTCTTCATCAGACACATGTTCCTCGCTGGCAGGAGGTCCAGCAGTCTGTAGCTCAGAGTCCTCTTCTGTTGTGACATCTTGACAGGTGTTGGCAACTTCAGATCCGCCCCATGCTTGTTCCAGACCAAGACAGATGATGCAGCAGAATCCATGGCTGTTGCATGGATTCAACAAACCGCATCCACGGCTCAGGGGCACATATCCTCTTGCAGAATTGTAGGCCATTTATGGAGTTTGCTGAATGGAAATTAATCAGAGTCGGTGGGAAATGTATGGCATTACTATAATACCCTTGGTGTGTGGAATTATGCAAAATAATATACAGTGTACAGTATATGATTGGCAGTCTATGGTAGACTATCGCGCAGTGTAGAGCGGTCGTCTGGTAATCGGAAGGTTCCATGTCCGATTCCCGCTCCTCCTGGGCAGCGTGTTTCGAAGTGTCCTTGAACAAGAAACTTAACCCCTAACTAACTGCTCCCGATGAGCAGGTTGGCACCTCGCATGGTCGCCTCCGCCTTCGGTGTGAATGTATGAGTGAATATGAGGAACAAAATTGTAAAGCGCTTTGGATAAAAGTGATATATAAATGCAGCCATTTACCATTTTATTTAGACTGGTGTCGTCGTGGATGCAGGAGGAGATAATTCACTCGTCAATAGTTGGTCGTTACAAATTGATTAGGTCTAATCGGAGATTTGGCTTGAGAAGACCCAACCCGGGGTGTGGGGGGGGGGGGGTGGCATAATGAGCGCTCAGATCCATAGTATACATCGATATTTATACATGACAGCAAGGGGTGGGTCCAGGTGATCAGGTGACCAGGTTATACCGGAAGGGGGGGGGGGGGTGTTAGGGAAGCTGGGGGCTTTATGTGAGACTGATTGATTAGGGGACAAAGGGATTGATCAAGGGGGACGGGTAGACAGGACGTGGGTATTGGAGAACAGTAGGCTGACTATAGTATGTGTGGGGTGGGGGTATTGATATGGGAGAATTTCCATACCAGTGATCTGATACCAAGTGCGATACAAAATGTCAGATAGCAAGTGCAAGGAAGATTGGATTGGATTGATAATCGGTATCAGCTGATAATTCATATTTAGTATTCAGATTCAGTACAGTATTGGCACTGAAGAAGTAGCATCAGTGCATCAGTTACTTGCTGCCTTTTAGGATTCCGAAAAGCTCACACTCTAAAACCAAGACATCCCCTTTGATAATGCGGGCCATTACAGATATAATACAACCAGCTATGAGCATTGATCAGACATGCTTTTAAAATGTTTATTATTATTTCTATTATTTTCTATTGGGGCTATGTGGTCCCTGTGGACCATTCACATGAAGGGTCTACGTGTCCTTCTGCTGCACTGGCTATTGCCTGTCAGTGTGAGTGTTCCTTCAGTGGAGAGATTACAGTATATTATGCACTATGTGGACTGTGAGGGAGAGAACCACTGAGTCCCTGTGGTAGAAGATCAGTGGGGTTGAATGATCCAACCTGTGGCTCTGACAGGGTATGAAGGATAGTTAGGGAAACATGGGCCACTCAGCTGGAACTAATCTTTGACATTTCCAACGACATCGGTTGCTATCCCTGTGTCTGTGTGTATCCATTAGTGTGCATGTGTGTGTGTGCATGTGTTCCTTCATACCTCTCACTGGTTGAGGGTTGATTACCTTGATATGGAATTGGTATGTGCAAGTACTACAGTTATGGCGTTAACCTCTTAAGCCCTAGCCATATTTTCAGAAAATTCGTCTAAAAATACATACCTAAGTAAATGGAATATTGCTCCACATCTACAAGGTCCATTTGCATGTTCTTGGTATCTAGGGACATCTATGAATCTCAGGGAATGTATACTGGAAATACTGTGTCTGTTACTAGGCTTGAGTAAATTGTAATGAACCAAAAGAGAATATAATACAAAAAAAATATCTTTTCATCTCTGATGGTGAATAACACGATGCTAATATTGACCAGACGTGAAAGATCATTCAGCACCTTCTTGAGATTAAGTGTACAAGAAATCTAAGCAAATGAATAAAGGGCAGATGATTTACATGTTTTTTTGTAGATACAGTACTGAATTTTAACATCCGGACACATGCTATTTGAAATATGAATACCAGGCCTATAAATTACCTTATTATGGCCAAGTCACACATCTAGGGATCGGGCCAAATCTCCAGGCAGGGGGATGCACCAGGACAGAGGCAGGGAGACAGGAGAGAGGCAGGGAGACAGGAGAGAGGCAGGGAGACAGGAGAGAGGCAGGGAGACAGGAGAGAGGCAGGGAGACAGGAGAGAGGCAGGGAGACAGGAGAGAGGAGGGGAGACAGGAGAGAGGCAGGGAGACAGGAGAGAGGCAGGGAGACAGGAGAGAGGCAGGGAGACAGGAGAGAGGCAGGGAGACAGGAGAGAGGCAGGGAGACAGGAGAGAGGCAGGGAGACAGGAGAGAGGCAGGGAGACAGGAGAGAGGAGGGGAGACAAGAGAGAGGCAGGGAGACAGGAGAGAGGCAGGGAGACAGGAGAGAGGAGGGGAGACAGGAGAGAGGCAGGGAGACAGGAGAGAGGCAGGGAGACAGGAGAGAGGATGGGAGACAGGAGAGAGGCAGGGAGACAGGAGAGAGGCAGGGAGACAGGAGAGAGGCAGGGAGACAGGAGAGAGGCAGGGAGACAGGAGAGAGGCAGGGAGACAGGAGAGATGAGGGGAGATAGGAGAGAGGCAGGGAGACAGGAGAGAGGCAGGGAGACAGGAGAGAGGAGGGGAGACAGGAGAGAGGCAGGGAGACAGGAGAGAGGCAGGGAGACAGGAGAGAGGCAGGTAGACAGGAGAGAGGCAGGGAGACAGGAGAGAGGCAGGGAGACAGGAGAGAGGCAGGGAGACAGGAGAGAGGCAGGGAGACAGGAGAGAGGAGGGGAGACAGGAGAGAGGCAGGGAGACAGGAGAGAGGCAGGGAGACAGGAGAGAGGAGGGGAGACAGGAGAGAGGCAGGGAGACAGGAGAGAGGAGGGAGACAGGAGAGAGGCAGGGAGACAGGAGAGAGGCAGGGAGACAGGAGAGAGGAGGGGAGACAGGAGAGAGGAGGGGAGACAGGAGAGAGGAGGGGAGACAGGAGAGAGGAGGGGAGACAGGAGAGAGGAGGGGAGACAGGAGAGAGGAGGGAGACAGGAGAGAGGAGGGGAGACAGGAGAGAGGAGGGAGACAGGAGAGAGGAGGGGAGACAGGAGAGAGGCAGGGAGACAGGAGAGAGGAGGGGAGACAGGAGAGAGGAGGGGAGACAGGAAAGAGGAGGGGAGACAGGAGAGAGGCAGGGAGACAGGAGAGAGGCAGGGAGACAGGAGAGAGGAGGGGAGACAGGAGAGAGGAGGGGAGACAGGAGAGAGGAGGGGAGACAGGAGAGAGGCAGGGAGACAGGAGAGATGAGGGGAGACAGGAGAGAGGCAGGGAGACAGGAGAGAGGCAGGGAGACAGGAGAGAGGAGGGGAGACAGGAGAGAGGCAGGGAGACAGGAGAGAGGCAGGGAGACAGGAGAGAGGAGGGGAGACAGGAGAGAGGCAGGGAGACAGGAGAGAGGAGGGGAGACAGGAGAGAGGCAGGGAGACAGGAGAGAGGCAGGGAGACAGGAGAGAGGCAGGGAGACAGGAGAGAGGAGGGGAGACAGGAGAGAGGCAGGGAGACAGGAGAGAGGCAGGGAGACAGGAGAGAGGAGGGGAGACAGGAGAGAGGCAGGGAGACAGGAGAGAGGCAGGGAGACAGGAGAGAGGAGGGAGACAGGAGAGAGGCAGGGAGACAGGAGTGAGGCAGGGAGACAGGAGAGAGGCAGGGAGACAGGAGAGAGGAGGGGAGACAAGAGAGAGGCAGGGAGACAGGAGAGAGGCAGGGAGACAGGAGAGAGGCAGGGAGACAGGAGAGAGGCAGGGAGACAGGAGAGAGGCAGGGAGACAGGAGAGAGGAGGGGAGACAAGAGAGAGGCAGGGAGACAGGAGAGAGGCAGGGAGACAGGAGAGAGGAGGGGAGACAGGAGAGAGGAGGGGAGACAGGAGAGAGGCAGGGAGACAGGAGAGAGGAGGGGAGACAGGAGAGAGGAGGGGAGACAGGAGAGAGGAGGGGAGACAGGAGAGAGGCAGGGAGACAGGAGAGAGGAGGGGAGACAGGAGAGAGTCAGGGAGACAGGAGAGAGGAGGGGAGACAGGAGAGAGGCAGGGAGACAGGAGATAGGAGGGGAGACAGGAGAGAGGCAGGGAGACAGGAGAGAGGCAGGGAGACAGGAGAGAGGCAGGGAGACAGGAGAGAGGCAGGGAGACAGGAGAGAGGCAGGGAGACAGGAGAGAGGCAGGGAGACAGGAGAGAGGCAGGGAGACAGGAGAGAGGCAGGGAGACAGGAGAGAGGCAGGGAGACAGGAGAGAGGAGGGGAGACAGGAGAGAGGCAGGGAGACAGGAGAGAGGCAGGGAGACAGGAGAGAGGCAGGGAGACAGGAGAGAGGCAGGGAGACAGGAGTGAGGAGGGGAGACAGGAGAGAGGCAGGGAGACAGGAGAGAGGCAGGGAGACAGGAGAGAGGCAGGGAGACATGAGAGAGGCAGGGAGACAGGAGAGAGGCAGGGAGACAGGAGAGAGGAGGGGAGACAGGAGAGAGTCAGGGAGACAGGAGAGAGGCAGGGAGACAGGAGAGAGGAGGGGAGACAGGAGAGAGGCAGGGAGACAGGAGAGAGGCAGGGAGACAGGAGAGAGGCAGGGAGACAGGAGAGAGGCAGGGAGACATGAGAGAGGCAGGGAGACAGGAGAGAGGAGGGGAGACAGGAGAGAGGCAGGGAGACAGGAGAGAGGCAGGGAGACAGGAGAGAGTCAGGGAGACAGGAGAGAGGAGGGGAGACAGGAGAGAGGCAGGGAGACAGGAGAGAGGAGGGGAGACAGGAGAGAGGAGGGGAGACAGGAGAGAGGCAGGGAGACAGGAGAGAGGAGGGGAGACAGGAGAGAGGCAGGGAGACAGGAGAGAGGCAGGGAGACAGGAGAGAGGAGGGGAGACAGGAGAGAGTCAGGGAGACAGGAGAGAGGCAGGGAGACAGGAGAGAGGAGGGGAGACAGGAGAGAGGCAGGGAGACAGGAGAGAGGCAGGGAGACAGGAGAGAGGCAGGGAGACAGGAGAGAGGCAGGGAGACAGGAGAGATGAGGGGAGACAGGAGAGAGGAGGGGAGACAGGAGAGAGGCAGGGAGACAGGAGAGAGGAGGGGAGACAGGAGAGAGGAGGGGAGACAGGAGAGAGGCAGGGAGACAGGAGAGAGGCAGGTAGACAGGAGAGAGGCAGGGAGACAGGAGAGAGGCAGGGAGACAGGAGAGAGGCAGGGAGACAGGAGAGAGGAGGGGAGACAGGAGAGAGTCAGGGAGACAGGAGAGAGGAGGGGAGACAGGACAGAGGAGGGGAGACAGGAGAGAGTCAGGGAGACAGGAGAGAGGCAGGGAGACAGGAGAGAGGCAGGGAGACAGGAGAGAGGAGGGGAGACAGGAGAGAGGCAGGGAGACAGGAGAGAGGCAGGGAGACAGGAGAGAGGAGGGGAGACAGGAGAGAGGAGGGGAGACAGGAGAGAGTCAGGGAGACAGGAGAGAGGCAGGGAGACAGGAGAGAGGCAGGGAGACAGGAGAGAGGCAGGGAGACAGGAGAGAGGCAGGGAGACAGGAGAGAGGAGGGGAGACAGGAGAGAGGCAGGGAGACAGGAGAGAGGCAGGGAGACAGGAGAGAGGCAGGGAGACAGGAGAGAGGAGGGGAGACAGGAAAGAGGCAGGGAGACAGGAGAGAGGCAGGGAGACAGGAGAGAGGAGGGGAGACAGGAGAGAGGCAGGGAGACAGGAGAGAGGCAGGGAGACAGGAGAGAGGCAGGGAGACAGGAGAGAGGCAGGGAGACAGGAGAGAGGAGGGGAGACAGGAGAGAGGAGGGGAGACAGGAGAGAGGAGGGGAGACAGGAGAGAGGAGGGGAGACAGGAGAGAGGCAGGGAGACAGGAGTGAGGAGGGGAGACAGGAGAGAGGAGGGGAGACAGGAGAGAGGAGGGGAGACAGGAGAGAGGCAGGGAGACAGGACAGAGGCAGGGAGACAGGAGAGAGGCAGGGAGACAGGAGAGAGGAGGGGAGACAGGAGAGAGGAGGGGAGACAGGAGAGAGGAGGGGAGACAGGAGAGAGGAGGGGAGACAGGAGAGAGGAGGGGAGACAGGAGAGAGGAGGGGAGACAGGAGAGAGGAGGGGAGACAGGAGAGAGGCAGGGAGACAGGACAGAGGCAGGGAGACAGGAGAGAGGCAGGGAGACAGGAAAGAGGCAGGGAGACAGGAGAGAGGCAGGGAGACAGGAGAGAGGCAGGGAGACAGGAGAGAGGCAGGGAGACAGGAGAGAGGAGGGGAGACAGGAGAGAGGCAGGGAGACAGGAGAGAGGCAGGGAGACAGGAGAGAGGAGGGGAGACAGGAGAGAGGCAGGGAGACAGGAGAGAGGAGGGGAGACAGGAGAGAGGCAGGGAGACAGGAGAGAGGCAGGGAGACAGGAGAGAGGCAGGGAGACAGGAGAGAGGCAGGGAGACAGGAGAGAGGCAGGGAGACAGGAGAGAGGCAGGGAGACAGGAGAGAGGAGGGGAGACAGGAGAGAGGCAGGGAGACAGGAGAGAGGAGGGGAGACAGGAGAGAGGCAGGGAGACAGGAGAGAGGAGGGGAGACAGGAGAGATGCAGGGAGACAGGAGAGAGGAGGGGAGACAGGAGAGAGGAGGGGAGACAGGAGAGAGGCAGGGAGACAGGAGAGAGGCAGGGAGACAGGAGAGAGGCAGGGAGACAGGAGAGAGGCAGGGAGACAGGAGAGAGGCAGGGAGACAGGAGAGAGGCAGGGAGACAGGAGAGAGGAGGGGAGACAGGAGAGAGGCAGGGAGACAGGAGAGAGGAGGGGAGACAGGAGAGAGGCAGGGAGACAGGAGAGAGGCAGGGAGACAGGAGAGAGGCAGGGAGACAGGAGATAGGAGGGGAGACAGGAGAGAGGAGGGGAGACAGGAGAGAGGCAGGGAGACAGGAGAGAGGCAGGGACACTACACTTACCTTTGGCTGCCTACTTACCTATCCGCCGGTTTCTGACTCAATGCACTGAGATTTCTATGAACTCATATGTATTCATATGACACTTAATCAACACTTAAAATCATTGGTAAACAAACGTAGTGCAGAAAATAATATACACTTTGACTGCTGTTTTGACAGAGTTAGGGTCTTTACTCTTGGCTACATTCAAAAAAGAAACGCAACATTAATTAATACGTTCTGTATTCATTTATGTTTGGCGTGATATCTATATCGTACCGGTACCGGAGCGCTCTGGCTTGAGGGGTTAAAAAAGCCATACTTGAGTGGGAGCTTAAAGCTGCAGTGTGGTAAATAGGCACCCTGTGGCCGTGAGAGGTAACTGCAACTTCTTTAAACACAGCCGATAAGGGATAATGGCAGTATCTTCAAGCGAGGTAACCATGGTCAGACACTGTTTTACAATCAATAGAGCACATTCTATGCTCTAGAAATAGCAACCTTTTATGGATTTCGCAGCGTCGGTCGCGCATGACTGGAAGTGCTTGTATGGGCAATTTGGGCATGGCTGTTAGGAGGATTTTCTCTTGTTCCATCCAACTCTTTTCTCATGAAAATGTTACATAGTGCAGGTTTAACCAGCTCAGCTACCCCAAATTAATCGTATCTACGGCACTAATCTACAAGTGTATCTGAACAGCTGCTCTCCTCTGCCACCGGTGGCACTGGCATAGGGGTGGGCGATATGACGATATTAAATACATATCGGGTACAGTTCATAAACTATACACTTTTTAAACGTATCATGGATATCGGGATGTTTCTCACAATCCCTCATGTCAGTTTATAAGCCTATACCCTGGCACGTTACCAAGCGGAGCATCTGGGAGAATAAGCCATTTTTATCATCAGGGATTTTTATTTTTATTAATTTATTTGTCTATTTTTGATGGGGCTCATGCACATGCACACACCCAAATTGGGAGCCGGATATCTCCATAATAATGCACCCCCTGGCCTCTTCATTCCCCAAATTATAACATTCCAAAAAAGATCCACTGTTTACAAAAATAAAAATAAATTGTGGATATAGGAGAACGGAAGAGCTTGACATAGCAAGAGTCAAGTCCTCATTGCAATTGGAAAATACACTGCAGCCTTCGTCTCACTGAATGGGTGCTAATGACGCCAACATCATATTTTAGCCCTGAGACAGTGCCCAGCCTCACATAGTTGGGGTGGGAATCGCCAGAGACCTCACGATACGACACTATCGCGATATTTGCGTCACGATACGATAGTATCGCGATATATTTAGCTGAGTATTGCGATTTTTTTTTATATATATTCTTTTTTTGATCAAATTTAATTTATTACCTTTTTTCAACTGCAAACCAAAGTAAAACTTTGTCAACATGTTTTATCTAATAAAATAAAGTTCAGGCTGTTCATCTCACTTCAATAATTTTTATTGCAGAACATGGTCTTTTCTCAAGCAGACAGATGTAAACACTGTAATCTGTGTTGCATGTACCTGACAAACTGAATGACTTGTATTACAGTCATATTCCAACTTAACTGAATGCACATGTGTGTGTGTGGGGACTACTACAGGTATTGAAATTAACAATGCAACTTCCTTATAATTTTTTTTATTTAAATTTTTTAATGAATAGTTAAATATCGATACTTGGTGTCCCTGTATCGATACAGTATCACCACGCAAAGTATCGCGATACTACTACGTATCGTTTTTCCCCCCCACCCCTAGTGTCCAGCCTCACATAGGCCACCTGATCATAATGCATGCCTTCCTGGGCACTTAGATGGCACCTGGATTAGCCTTGCTGACCGGCCTTTCTGACGTACCACTGTGGAACTGGGCCCCTGAAAGCCTGGTTAGTTAACACTTTAACTGCCGAAAACGCCGGAACTCGTCATTCCCCGCCATGCTCAAGTTGCCGAGGACGCCGTATCTCGTCTTTGATATCAATATTTCAAAAATCTGTGATCGAAATCATATTTCCGTTCTGGAGCCTTGACACACAGTGCTGATCTCCTCTCAACCCTCTAGCGGTTCAAGAGCGCCATCTGGTGGCCGATCGGCAGATCGAAACCGGATATCAACCTTTGAACCGGCAGGACTCACTCCATATGGGGTCCGGGCACTCGCTATCGTTAGAGAGACTCTGTCTTCACACAGTGAACATCGATCGGTGGAAATAACTCGAAAAAACAACATGATTTGGACGTATATACTATTATACAACCTGGAAATAGATCGGGCATTTCAACATCCCATAATCGAAAACTGTCTACTCCACACTGATCGCCCAACGGCCCGAGGAGACTGGGGTGAGTTTTAGCGTGTAGTATTACCGTGTTCGATATAAACTGCTATGATGAACATATGACCCACATTAGATGAATGGTATAACGTTGCCCACGGAATTATAAACGCCCCCTCGCCCATCCGGTCAACATCAGATGACGTGTAGTAAATTCTAGAAGTACGTCCAGTTGAATTTTTTTATCTCGCACAGATTCCTACCAAACTGTATTTGATCATCAATATAATGCATTTGGGGCTATAAATCACGTTCTGGAGAAATCTGCAGAAAGAGATGAAAACATACTTATACTTTAGACCATATTTTAGTATGAATATGTGAATGAAAAAGTTTAACGTTGCTACACCATGAACAATACATATAGGACATTGAATGGGCCCTAATATTGGCAATCTAGCAATAGAATTTAAAAAGTTATAGCCCTGCAAAGAAGGGGAACTTCTCCATGTTAAATAGAGCTGGCAAGGGATGGTATATCATGAATTTAACCTTGGGCAATCAAAGTGTTAAAGGAGCACTTCACCAAAAGAAAAACAATGCTGATTTATTTTGCACATAATCTCACACACATCCAAAAACTCTAAACAGAGTTGAATCCTTGTGTTGTGTTAATTGCAGCTCAATGACATGAGAGAATATAATAGAATAAAAATCCTTTAATAATCCAGAGGGAAATTCGGCACTACAGATCGCTCACATTGAACAACAATGAACATTTAGGTAGTCAATAGGACTAAAATAGGAATATAATAATATTAAAAATAAGAATAAAATAGAATAAAGAATAAAATACGGTCCGGGATCTACATTCTGGTATGTATATACATTCTAAAATCTTAAATATACAACTATCCAGCCAAAAATATACAGAAATATACAGTAAAATGTACAGTAATAAGTGTGAAAATGTAAAATGAAAAGTATCCAGGAGGATTTTGAGATGTGTCACATTTTTTTAAGTGTCCAGGAAGATTTCGCCAGGCTGTACCCTGTGCTCAGTGATGCAGTGAGGCACAGTGATGCATTATAGAGTATAATGGCTGTCGGAATGAAGGACTTCCTGTGCCGTTCAGTGTTACATTTAGTCTAACACTGAACATGCTCCTTCTTTCAGCCAAGTCCGTGTGTAGTTGGTCGGAGGGGTTGTCCATGATGGCGTGGAGCTTAGCAAGGCTCCTCCTCTCCGCCACCACCGCTAGAGAGTCCAGCTCCACCCCTATGATAGTAGCAGTCCCTATAAGACAAGGTATTGCTATGTTTTCATGTACATCATTTCACTGTGCTGTAATTATCACAACTAAATTAATGTTGGCAAAACTGTTTAAAAAGTTGGATGTGTGTGAAATTATGTGCAAAACAAATCTGATAACAGTGCATTCTTTTTTTTGGTGAAGTGCCCCTTTAATAACTTATAACTGACAGTTTAACAACCATGTATACTGCTTTTACTATCAAGGCATTTTCCAATAAAGACATCCGACTGGAAAAAGAAGAAGATGTCCGATCAATAAGACCATTAAAATGTGTACTTTGCTGGGGCAGAATCCACTGTACGATGTGTCACCACAGTCCCTTAGATTATTATTGCGTTTGACCCTCAACGACTGTGTGTCATTCATCTCACAGCCTCATAAATCTTCTCTCCATCCTCCACGATATTGACACTCAGGGGTCAAGAGGGGTCACGTCAGTTCATCAGCCGTCACACCACTGAGGTGATAAAGTGTCTGGCTGGCAGGGAATCGTGTGATTTGCAGTCATTTGTTATTTTACTGTGTCACAGAAGAAGCAGCCAGCCTATTGCGGCCTCATAGTTTGGACTACGTTTTGTTTTTCTCCCAGGCTTGTAAAGTAAACCGTTGACTTTGAACGAAGGCCTCTGCCAATATTTGTCCATTTGTTGATTGCTGACTGTGCTGGACGTGTTTCATATGCAGCGCCATGGCTCGTTGAGTGATCCCCTGGACTAGAGCACCGCTAATGGGTTACTTTATTTCATTTATATATATATTTTTGAGTTTCAGAAATTCCTAAACTAGTCGGTGAACTCTTGAAACAGTTCTGGTGATGCATCCTATTTAACAGAGTTGCTGTCACAGTGATGGAAACATGACTGACCTGCAAATGACCCCAAATAAATTACCCAGCCAAGGTGCCAAAAAAAAAACAGTATGAGGAGGAGATGTTCAAGGATGATACCCTGAACAATAAATTAGCATCCTGATATTTTGCACGGTGGAACGGAATATGTGATGGATTAAGTTGTAAGCCTTCAGGATCTAGACCCGCGTGTTTTGTTATGCACAGAGCTTCACTCGCAACATGTCTCTGGAAGAGGACACCTGGAGGATAAAGCGTCTCTAAATGCTGCTGGTAGTCTGGCGTTAACCTTCTGTATTGTCGCAGTGAAAGGGTTAACCATTTGGTTCATCTTGTGTGCTCGGCATGCGAAGAAGGTGTGGATCATCATTCTTCTGGTACATGCACAAAGGGGGAAATAAATCATGGACCAATAATAATACAGCTAAATAATAATAAATTGATTCCCAACGACGGAGCTGATGAATTGAAAATGGGGGACCCTGATGTAAACAAGACGAAAGTCTTTCTCTGGTCTGCATCCCCTTAACAATTGTGTGTATTGAGCTGTACTGTATTGTACCCATTCTGCAATCTGTTAATAAAGTTTTCAATCAATTCAATCAATCAATCAAGAGATTACCACTGTAGATCATAGTGTTTGCTAAATGGTAAACGGTGCATTTATATAGTGCTTTTATCCAAAGCGCTTTACAATTTGTTCCTCACATTTTACCCATTCACTCACACACCGACGGCGGAGGCAACCATGCAAGGTGCCAACCTGCTCATCGGGAGCAGTGAGGGGTTAAGTGTCTGACACTTCGACACGCTGCCCGGGAGGAGCGGGAATCGAACCCGGGAACCTCCAGATTACCAGACAACTGCTCTACCTCCTGAGCCACTGTCACCACTAAATATTTAGCATACATACACATACATGTCAAGGTCATCATGGTTCCTGACCTGGCATTATGTGCAACGAGGGGAACGGCTCCCTCCCACTGTACCTCAATGGTCTCTAACTACACACCCCTCTGCTCTGCATCTTCTAGCTGCCTGAGACCCACTCCTATTCGGGCTCCTGGGGCGTCATAGAAACGAAGCAGGCTATTCTCTGTACTCACTCCACACTGGTGGAACGAACTTCCCACCACAGTCAGGACACCTGAAACCGGCCAATTTTCTGCCGTCGACTAAAAACACACTTTTTCAATCAATATCTGAATGCATTTTTTTTTATAAAATACCTTCTTACAGTCTTTTACTGTTATGTACTATGCTACCAGGTCTATATTACTATCCACTATGTACTATGCTACTATGCCTATACTACTACCTTCTATGCGAATGTCTATACTAGCCTACTATACACTCAAAAGTGTAGCACTCAAGGTCGGCGCTGCTAGACGAACACCACCACTGACCCTTCGCTGCCAGAGGTGGACCCCTCCTGATGACTGGTTGTACACAATTAGTAAGTCGCTTTGGATAAAAGCGTCAGCTAAATCAGGGGTTCCCAAACTTTTCAGGCCGGGACCCAGAAAATAAGGCGTCAGAGAGCCGCGGCCCAATGCACATCGTCAGGCTTTTTATTTTTTTGCCAGGCGACCGATTTTTTAAGCCAAATATCACTTCAATCCTATTAAGTTAGTTCAAGTTAGTTATTCATTTATATGTGCTATTTATGAGAGGGATAACTTGTTACAAAATAATAATGATAATAATAATAGCCCCATTAAAATACTATTGTTGCTTCGGTTGTTTTCAGCGTTTTATGTGCATAATCTGTTATTTAGTTTGAAATGTTCGTTGAAATAAGTAGATTTTTCGTTTTTGTTAATTTATTAAGTTAATATAAAACCATATAGTCACATTTTAGAATACAATAGAATAGAATTTTAGAATACAACTAGAAACACTGTCCTGGCCTGCTTCTAAGTTCAGTGGCCTGAAAATCTTTTTTTTTAATCATCTCGCGGCCCTCCCGACTTTGGGAACCACTGAGCTAAATGACTAAATGTATAAGAGTATAAATGGATGTGTGTGTCTTCACGTAGGGGGTGGTGGAACATGTGGTGTATGTGTGTGTGTTTGTCTGTATGTATGTGTGTGTGTGTGTGCGTTTGTCTGTATGTGTGTGTACGAGAGAGAAAGCTCCCCATAGGCAGAGCCTCTGCATTAGATATGCAGATTTAGTAGTAAACTTGGCCCACATTTCCTCTCACACACCCATGAAGCTCCATGTGCCATCTGCTGCTGTGCATCAGGTTAACCCTTTCACTACCACACTACCAAAGGGTTAACCCTTTCACTGCGACAATACAGAAGGTTAACACTTTCACTACCACACGACAAAGGGTTAACCCTTTCACAACCACACTACAGAAGGTTAACCCTTCCACTACCACACTACAGACGGTTAACCGGTAGTGTGGTAGTGAAAGGTTAACCTTCTGTAGTGTGGTAGTGAAAGGGTTAACCCTTTGTCGTCCTTTGCATATCAATAGCGCCGGTCGTCAGGTGTTACATTCTATTCGTAGAGGCAATTAGGCACTGTCTTTAGTCTGTCCTTATGCAAGGGTACATTTATGTGCATGGACATGACTGGCATCAAAGAAACATTACAGAGCCCATAAGGTAGTAGCAGACCGTGGCTCATTAACAATTAAAGATTCAGTCTGTCATATTTTTCAATCTGGTTGCATTCTTTTGAAAGGTATGTTGATGTAAAATTGCACAAAATGTTATAGAGCATGCTGTTGTGAAGATGATGACTAAAGAAAGCCCTTTGATCTTTATTCCCCTGGATATCAACAGCATCAAACCATTTTATATATCCAATCTGCTTCCCTGAAAACATTGCATAATCTACTCGGGTTCCCCCGATTGACCCATCAGTCAGTCTGTCAGTTGTCACTAAAATATATCAGCTAGCTCGTCCACAAACAAGTAATGGAACTAGCTTGTGACAATTTCCGTAAATGTTTGTGGTTCAAAAATATCCACAGCAACTGTCCTAATTTATTTATTGCCTGCTACTGCAGTTAGCCAACGTTAATTAATGTATTATGATACTAACTGCACATCTCTTTTCATTGAACAGAGGGCCACACCCCCTCAACATACTGAAGGTTGGCTGTGCTCAAGAAAACTATAAAAGAAGGAAAGGTCATGACGTCACTGTGTAGTGTAAACACGATCGATATTTGGAATGGCGATCAGGAATTGGAATAATCTTTTTGGATAACATCTGATCTGAGGTAAGGAATCTATTTTACCAGTCTTAGGGTAATCAGAGCTTTTTTCACAGATATATCAACGTGTGCCCTATGTGTGTGTGTGTGTGTCTGTGTGTGCGCGCTGATCAGGAAATAAGATAATACATTTTTCAGCCCGCTCCTATAGCGTGCATAAGTACACATATACTATCGATAATCTAGCGTTAATTTGAAAACGATTCATAAATAGGCAGAAAAATTACAACGTTTTTGTGTATGCCAGAATATTCCAGTAAAGGGCGATTATCACGGAATCTATATATTTTCCTGAAAAACGAGGGCTTTTCAAAATGCTATAAAACGGAAATTAACCGATTAAAAAACAATCCGTCTCGACAATGTTGACTGCAAACAAGTCATTGATAAACGACGGGGCAGATTAGACACATAGCCATAATTTAAGACAGAGATTATGCGTTCACAACGCTATAATTGAAGTGGGTGGCGGCATTCAACCACGTTTTACCATGTTCACCAGTGGTAATCAAAGTGTTAATAATTCTCAGATGAGTTCCTCTGTGATTTTCTAAAGATTCTTTTTTTTCTCTCGATGAATTTGATACACAGTGGATGGTCTCTAGAATAATACACTGTTCACTGTTTCAGTTTATTTATGTTGGTCTAAGCTCATCAGAATGTTGTAGGCTGCTTTATCACTGGATTCATGTTATTGCATCTAATATACAGTGCAGCCATCTTGGTGCCAGTGTAAACCTCTAGTTTGCTCCTCTGCAAAGGTAGGCTACTCTTTCCCTCCATGGGAATAGTCTTCTGTAGAAATACTGTAGAAATCCTGAAACTGTTTCATTTTCCATCTCTCTTCATAAGTGAAGATAAACAGTATTGTGCTTTACTGCAAAAGTGCCAGGGTAATGGATGGACTATTATATAGTCCTGTCATCAGTTATACTGTCCTGTCATCAATTATACTGTTGTCCTTTCATCAGTTATACTGCCCTGGCATCAGTTAGGCTATAATTGTCTTGGCATCAGGTATACTGCCCTGGCATCAGTTGTACTGTCCTGTCATCAGTTAGTCTGCATAGACCAAGTATGCAGCACAATAACAAGAACACAGTGATTCTGATTCCTCACACACATCTGATATCCAGATCCATATCAATGCACATCATTCACGAAGCGATATAAGAACAGATTTCCTCTTATTTTGTTCTTAACTAGCATTCTTTCTTATTTTGTTCTTACCTGGGATTCAGCAATGTTTTCTTATTTTTGCTTTTCTCTTAGGCAAGACCACATTTTAAGAGTGGTCGAGAGCACTCTTACCCAGATAAGAAACTCTTACCCAGATGAGAAAAATAAATAAAAGCCTACCATTGGTCAATTGCCCCCAAATACGACTTGTGTTCTGCTTCTGAAATGGATTATATATTGCTGTTAGAACAGTTAGATCCTCTGGCCGCCCAGGCCGTACGCATAGAATGCATATTTAGAGATCGTCTAGATCTATTTGCAGAGCCAGATGAGTGGCTGCTTAGCCATTTCAGATTGCCAAGAGCGGTCCTTTTAGATGTATGCAATACTCTGGAGCCTCAAATCTATGGATGGGAATTGATAAGATTTGATCGATACGATTCCATTATCGATTCTGCTTATCGATCCGATTCTTTATCGATTCCCTTATCGATCCCTGATAAATTTATAATTTAAATAAATAAATTGGAAATGCAACAGAACTAAGCTGGTTAGAATAACAACATGCAACTTGACATTTCTGATTGTCATTTATTGTTGAGCCCTCATGTCAGAAAAATACAAAAACTGTACACACAGTGACTACATGCATCATTGTTTACAATGAATGGTGGGGCTAATCTAAAGGACTGGACACAGATGCGTTAAACTAACCTAAAGTTAGTTGTTCACCAACAATCTACAGACACAAACAAACACAGAACCGGACTGTTATATTAAATTAATTGATTGCTGTTTAACGCGTCCGTGTCCAGTCCTTTAGATTAGCCCCACCGTTCATTGTAAACAATGATGCATGTAGTCACTGTGTGTTGTTGTAGCCACCGGGTAAATCGCGATTGTTTTATTGGTTTGTCATGACAAACCAATTACATAATCCAACATATGTGTAAAGGCACAACATATTCCAGTTAACGGTATATTTTTTTAATGATTCTGAGATGGTTTCGGTGTGGGTTAGGAGAGGAGATCCCAAATGCAGGTAACCCGAGCAGAGAGAGAAGAGACTGAGACGACGTACTGAAGTGAACAGGCTTTTACTAAGCAGTCAGCAAGCAACAATGATTACAAACGGTATCAAAAGTTACTAAACAAAAGCGAACTGCAAACCCGAAAACAATACTCAGCAATGCTGGAAAAATAAGAACTTAAGAGAGGAACGGACTCACGGGGAATACGGTGACAAAGGTGAGTAAGTGACCGAAACCAACTGTGATAACAATACACTGAAACAGGGCAATACAAGGCATTATACAACGGCATGCAAATTTCTCGATTCTGATTGGCTGAAACAGTCCATTTACACGTATGTATAGGGAACTCTCCACGCTGCTGGTCCCAAGACCCGCCCACAACCGAATCACATCACATCACTCCGCCGGATCACAAGATGGCGGACAATAATCTTTAACAAATGGATATGTTGATAGCGTCATAACGACTAAATATCAAGCGATTCTGTCACGGCGAATGTCTTAGTCTCTTACACAATGTTGGATTGTGTAATCTATGGGTCATGAATCATTGTGTAACAAAAGAAAAATCGCGGATTGATTGATTGATTAATTTGCATTTTTTTTTCAATTTCTTTTTCCTTCTCCCTGACTGCAGCCCTCACTCTCACACTGTCCGACGCTGGCTCTCCACCCACCCCCACACACCCCCACACACCCCCCCCCCACACACACACACACACACACACACACACACACACACGCACGCACACACACACACACGCGCGCACACACACACACTCCTGTCTGCAACGCGGGGGAGAGTCAGACTGAGAGAGAGCTGGGTGCTGCGCTGTTCTAAGTGAGCATGGCCTATTGAGTTGATTGATTGATTGCTAATTTTATTACTGTACGCTTGGTTTCCAACTGGTTAAGTTTAGGCCCTCTATAGTAGGTTTAAAAAAATAAATAAAAAAATAGGGCGAAGAAAACTTTTTTTTCCTATAGGGCAAAGAAAACGTTTAAATTTGTTTTACCTACTTTCTATAGAAGCATCTAAGAATGAAGTTCTATAGAAAGTAGGTCTGCATCCCCTTAACAATTGTGTGTATTGAGCCGTACTGTATTGTACCCATTCTGCATCTGGTAATACAATTTTCAATCAATCAATCAATCAATCATTCCAATAACAACCACTAACTTCATAATTAAAAACTAAAGAAAAGTTGGATGTGTTAGTTGGTTGGATGTCTTAGTTGAAAGGCAGTTGGATGTGTTAGTTGGTTGGATGTGTTAGTTGGTTGGATGTCTTAGTTGAAAGACAGTTGGATGTGTTAGTTGGTTGGATGTCTTAGTTGAAAGGCAGTTGGATTCCAATAACACACAGTTGGATGTGTTAGTTGGTTGGATGCACTTCCGAGCTGCTTCCACATGGAGGCAATTTCTCTTTTTTGTTGTTGTGGGAACTACTTTTTCTGGCGGATGTTTTTTTCAATAAATCTTCGATTAATGTGTGTTTATTGTATAGCAATAAGGTTGGATGAATGTGGCAGTTGTATAAAAGCATTACACCACTTGCAGTCGTGATTTGTGAACAATAAACCATGCCTAGGGGGGTCTAACGACCACCCCTAGGCATGGTTTATTGTTCACAAACCACTCCTGCGCGTGATGTAATGCTTAAATACAATGGTGCGACAAGGAATGTGAGAAACGGGCAGCTCTATATACACTGCCCTGTGATTACTAACAAGTGCCAGCTGGTGTAAGGCCAGGCATGGCCTAGGCTGAGGAACACAGGGTAGTAAACTCACAACATTGTTAAAAGCATGTGAAAAGGAATATCTAAGGAAACATGTAAAACAAACAGCCCTTAAAAGGAACATACATATGTAAAGAAGTTAACACTATTAAAAACCTGTGTAAAGGGAATGAGCCTTAAAGGAAACACAAGTAAAGTATTAACACTATAAAAACATATGCAAAAGAGATGAACCTTTAAAAGGACATGAAAAGGATACCTTAAAGGAAACATATGAAAAGGTTGAACCTTTCAGGAACATATGTAAGGATAAACCTTTTAAGGAAACATGTAAAGATAAACCCTTTAAAACACAAGCTACACACCACACAACATGAACAGAGAAAACACAGCACCAATATTATTCAGCAGACCTAGACTAAAATGCCACAGAGAGTCCAGGATCTGGAGTTGCTGCGTTTGGCCACCAGAGGGCGGCAGAAAACCACTGTTCACATTGTTCGAGCATGATCCCTGGCTGGGACCATGACAGTACCCCCCCCCAAAGGGTCGGATCCCAGACGACCGGTAAGACAGTCCGGGAACGGGCGAGGCGGGGGGCCGAGACCCCGGAAAAAACGGGGGGCGAGGACCCGGAGAGCCGGGACCGGGGGGCCGCGAAAATAACCCAGGAGGGCCAAAGCAGCAGGAGACCCGAGGAACAGGACCAGAGGGAAACCCGGGGAAGGGTGGGCGGGGCAAAGGGCCAGGGCGGCCAGAGACGGGGACAAAGGCCCGACGACGGGGGCCGGAAACGTGGACAGAGGCCTGGTGAGGGGGACTGGACACGGGGATGAAGGGCCGGTGAGGGGGACTGGAAACGGGGACGGAGGGCCGGTCAGGAGGCCTGGAGCAAAGGTGCGTGGGCGTCAGACCCGGAGCAGGACCCTGGATGAAGGACCCTCCAGGCGCAGGACTCGGGGCCGGACCGGAAGGGCCGGAGCGGAGGCGCGAAGACGACAACCCCGGAGCAGGACCCCGGACGGGGACCACTCCACGTGCAGACCTCGGGACCGGGTGCAGACCCCCGGACGGGGGTCTCTGCGGATGAAGACCACGGCGAAGACCACGGCGACGACCACGGCGAAGAGCTGGACCAGACGAGGAGCCGGGGCCAGTCGAGGAGCCGGAATCAGCCGAGGAGCCGGAATCAGTCGAGGAGCCGGAATCAGTCGAGGAGCCGGAATCAGTCGAGGAGTCGGGACCAGTCGAGGAGGCCGGGTCAGGCGTAAGAGCCGGACCAGTCGAGGAGGCCGGGTCAGGCGTGGGAGCCGGACCGGGCGTGGAGACTGGGCCGGGCGTAGCACCTGGGGCTAAGCTAACAGGGGCTAGGCTGGCAGTAGAGGCTGGGTTAGCTGAAGAAGCCCTGCTAACTGTGAAGGCTTTACTAGCCTTTCTAGACTTGCTAGCAGTAGCAGGGGGAGCTATGCCTGTACTAAGGCCCGGAACCCTCACACTGAATCTCCTAACTGAGGAAGCCAAATGTTTAGCTGTAGGGCCTGTAGAACTAGCAGTGGCTAACCTAGCAGGGGATGCTAAGGAAGTAGCCAACAAGGCTATATTGGCTACAGGGGCTACAGGACCTGGGCTAGCAGGGAGAGCTGAGGTGCTGGCTTTAGATGCTAAACTAGCAGACAGTGCTGAGCTAGTTGAGAAAGCCTGGACTGTGTTAGCAGAGCTGGGGTTAGCATTACTAGCTGCCGAAGCTAGGCTAACGGCTGGGCTAACAGCCTGGGCAGTGTTCACAGGGTGAGAGTTAGCAGAACTAGCTGGGGAAGCTAGGCTAATGGCTGGGCTAACAGTCTGAGCAACGTTAACAGGGCTGGGGTTAGCAGCACTAGCTGAGTGCGCTAGGCTAACGGCTGAGCTAACAACCTGAGCAACGTTAACAGGGCTGGGGTTAGCAGCACTAGCTGAGGGTGCTAGGCTAACGGTTGAGCTAACAACCTGAGCAACATTAACAGGGCTGGGGTTAGCAGCACTAGCTGAGGGCGCTAGGCTAACGGCTGAGCTAACAAACTGAGCAACGTTAACAGGGCTGGGGTTAGCAGCATTACCTGGGGACGCTAGGCTAACGGCTGGGCTAACAGCCTGGGCCATGCTAACGGCGAGAGGACTACCTGTACTTGCGGAGGAAGGCATGCTGGTAACTGGGGCTTCGGAAGCAGAGGACAGGAGCTCCCGAATCAGCCAACGGATCACACGGCCGTGTGCTTCCAGCTGGAGCGCCTGCTCGACGCTGCGCTCACTGACAGAGATGAGCAGCGTGTACATGGTCCATCTCTCCTCTGAGGACGAGGAGAGAAAATCCCCTTTGAAGAACCTCTCCATCGAGAGGAGCGCGTCGCTGGCTCTTACAGTCTCCGTGGCTGCTGGAATCAAGACTGGTCGCACCATTCTGAGATGGTTTCGGTGTGGGTTAGGAGAGGAGATCCCAAATGCAGGTAACCCGAGCAGAGAGAGAAGAGACTGAGACGACGTACTGAAGTGAACAGGCTTTTACTAAGCAGTCAGCAAGCAACAATGATTACAAACGGTATCAAAAGTTACTAAACAAAAGCGAACTGCAAACCCGAAAACAATACTCAGCAATTCTGGAAAAATAAGAACTTAAGAGAGGAACGGACTCACGCGGAATACGGTGACAAAGGTGAGTAAGTGACCGAAAACCAACTGTGATAACAATACACTGAAACAGGGCAATACAAGGCAATACAATGGTGCAACAAGGAATGTGAGAAACGGGCAGCTCTATATACACTGCCCTGTGATTACTAACAAGTGCCAGCTGGTGTAAGGCCAGGCATGGCCTAGGCTGAGGAACACAGGGTAGTAAACTCACAACATTGTTAAAAGCATGTGAAAAGGAATATCTAAGGAAACATGTAAAACAAACAGCCCTTAAAAGGAACATACATATGTAAAGAAGTTAACACTATTAAAAACCTGTGTAAAGGGAATGAGCCTTAAAGGAAACACAAGTAAAGTATTAACACTATAAAAACATATGCAAAAGAGATGAACCTTTAAAAGGACATGAAAAGGATACCTTAAAGGAAACATTATGAAAAGGTTGAACCTTTCAGGATAAACCTTTTAAGGAAACATGTAAAGATAAACCCTTTAAAACACAAGCTACACACCACACAACATGAACAGAGAAAACACAGCACCAATATTATTCAGCAGACCTAGACTAAAATGCCACAGAGAGTCCAGGATCTGGAGTTGCTGCGTTTGGCCACCAGAGGGCGGCAGAAAACCACTGTTCACATTGTTCGAGCATGATCCCTGGCTGGGACCATGACAGATTCGTTACGGCGCAATCAATACTTCCATTTGTATAAATTGCGTTCGCGACCTCCATGTTTTGGGGGTATTCATCCGAAAAATCGGATCCGGGATTCGGCTCCCATCAGTCGGGCAAGAACTGCGGGTTTTCAGCCTCTCTCCTCTCTCCTGGAGCTTAAGGGGGAGCTTAGTATTCCTGACTCTGAGGAGCGTGTCGCGCGCGCTCGGCCAATCAGAGAAACGCGGAAGGGCATGTTGGTTGCCGAAAGTGTTCACGCTCCCCGGAGTCCCCGCCCGCCCCCACCCTACCTGAGCCCAGTCAGCTGTTATCTCTCTCTGTTGCGTGATTGGTGTGTCTGTATCAGCTTGGTTAGCTAACATTAGCTAGCGTTAGCTCCGTGGCTAATCTTAGGTTACCCTGAATTAAATGAATGACTAGGTTCTAAAACATCGGAGTAGTTTTCACTGCACATAGAAGCAGTCAAACAGTGGGAGCATTTCGGGAGCATATGACCAAAACAGAGGCAATTTCGAGCCCTTAAGGAATCAAATAGTCTGCTCTATGGCTGCATGCTAACGCTAATGTTATGCGCAACTGTAGGAAACACCTGGCAGTGATAAGAGGAATCGATAGTCATGGAGGCATGCGATTCCAGGAATCGGACAATTAGGAACCGGCTCCCAACGGGAATCGGTTTTCGATTCCCATCCCTACTCAACTCAGGCCATGGTTACACTGGGGTTTTTGTTTTTGTTTTTGTTGCTGAATGATTACGTTTGCATGTTCAAGTTAAAAAGAAACGCAGTTTTGGCAGGAAAACGCGTTCCCCTAGCGGGAACGCTGAAAAGGTGTTTTCATTTTGGAAACTCGCCGACAATGGTGCCATGTAATCTGCGCGAGCCAGATACGGAGCTGTTCTGCCCAATGCCCATGCGCAGTAGAGACCCGCACGGTTATTTCCAGTGTTTACAGCAGAGCTGTCCCAAGTAGCTGCGGCTACCATGTGTTGTCAAGTTATTGTTATAAGGAGCCCAGTCCAAGCTACAACAGTCTGCATTCCCTTAACAATTGTTTGTATTGAGCCATATTGTATTGTACCCATTCTGCAATCTGTTAAATAAAGTTTACATCCATTCATTCTGCTAGCACTATGTAGCTGCTAGCCACAATGCTATACTGTTATCATAGAATATCCCAATCACGTTAGCACGTAAGCTAACAAAATCGGCGATAGTTATTTCCAGTGTTTACAGCAGAGCTGTCCCAAGTAGCTGTGGCTACCAACGTGTTGTCAAGTTATTGTTATAAGGAGCCCAGTCCAAGCTACAACAGTCTGCATTCCCTTAACAATTGTTTGTATTGAGCCGTATTGTACCCATTCTGCAATTTGTTAAATAAAGTTTACATCCATTCATTCTGCTAGCACTATGCTAGCACTATGTAGCTGCTAGCCACAATGCTATACTGTTATACTGGCATATCCCAATCACGTTAGCACGTAAGCTAACAAAATCGGCGATATTTTTGTGAGACTAAACTCCGCTCTTGGTGGTCAATTGTGTTGATGTTAGTTTTGTTTCATCAACAAATCATCAACAAATGAGGCAGAACACACAGTGAATGTATCCGTTTTTGTTTATTGCACTTTATTTCTTGCTGAAAAATAATGCTTCATTGGCTAAAATGGCTCGCGGAGGCATTTAAAGATGGTGGCTTTTGAGATTTTTAACAGGATGTGGAGTGTCCTCATTCAAGTTCTGATTGGTTGAAAATTGCCTTCATGTTCGCCACCTACTGCCACCTACTGCTTTGGCATTGTACTACATCACTGTGCTCAGGTTGCAAAACGAATGTCTAACTCGTTGCGACCTGGAAAAGCGAAACTCATCTTCAAAACGAAACGAAAACATCAGTCAGTCTAACCACAGCCTCAGACACAACACACGCCGGTCAAATCCTGTGCCTTCACACCTACAAGTTCTGAGCTCACTCAGGGTTTTAGCCACAGGGACCTTTCAGAGAGATAGGTGACAGGTCAGGTATTTCCCAACCTACTGCACGATTAGCTCTTGACAAGCCAATACCTAATAAAACAAGTCATTAGAATAATAGAAGCCTACTTTGCTGGAACGATTAATTTAGCACGTATACAGTACGTGTGTGTGTGTGTGCGCGCACTCGTACACGCTTGTGCGCTGAGGCTGCCTCACTAAGCAGTTTTTTTGTTTATTTATTTATTTTTATATTTGTTTATTTATGGAGCATTTATTTATCCACTCTGGTTGGATGGTGTATTGTACTTGTGCTGTATAATAACAATACATTTGAATCTCATTTTGAGATCAGTCGCAAATCGCTTCCTGTTGAATGGATCAGCATGGTGCAAGGCCGAACCTCTTCTGTTGCACACCGCCCTCACCGTTTTGCACACGCCTCATTCGCCTTATAAGGAGCTGGCGGGGTGTGTCTGTATGCAAATGTGTTGAACGAGAACGCGCATTTCAGTTTAAGAATGAGTGGGATTCATCATTCAACACACCTGGGTAAGAACAGATTTGGACGTTAAGAACGGGTTGATGACAGAAAGTATTGGTGAATGAGGCCCAATGTCTGCTGTTAAATCAAATAAATTGTGTTTCATTTGGTTCCTTTTGCCCATTTGCAATGTAAAATACATGCATTGCTGATGTAGGCAGTGGTTTGGAAAACTACTGTTCCTTTTCCCTGAAGGTATTGGAGATGACGTGAATTTTGCTGCCTTGCATTTTTCTCAGTTGCAGCGAGACCTGTCAGTTCTTCTAGTGGGCTGATTTAGTAACCCCCGCCCCCCCCAACACAATTATGTACACATGGCCTGAGCCTCCCTGGCTCTGGAGACATCACTTGGAAGTGACCATAAGAAAGAAAGACAAAGGAGGGGCAGGAGGATGTGTTGGGTCGGGGTAGGCAGGTCGGTATTGGGAGGACACAGCAGCAAGAACCAGTAAGTCACAGGTAATGATTCCACATCATGGCCTATTTTCTTTTCAGAGACAAAGACGTTGGTTCAAGTACATTATTCAAACAGAGAGAGAGCAACTAGTGCGTCACCTGTTAAATGTGTGTGTCCTTGTCGAAATGCGGATGTCACTATGATACATTGATTGTTCAAACACTGAGATGACGTGACTGTTGCTCTCTATATAGATAAAGATAGGGAGAGGTGCATTGCCATAACTCACCTCTCAGTTGCTGTTTGTAGAGTAGAATGCCGACCACTCTCCCTGTTCTTGAAGAATCTTCTATCTGGCTATAGCCTCTGTCGTAAATGTCATACATTTTATTGTGCAATGTATTAGTTGAGGTATTAAATTCCATTGGTGGGATGCTCTAAACAGGGCCGCCTGGGAGAAATGCGAGGCCCTGTGCGAGATTTAATGCGAGCCCCCCCCCCCCCCAAAAGGTTTAAAAAAAAAAAAAATGATATATATATATATATATATTTTTTTATTTATTTTTTTTGTATACAGTCAACATATTCTTAAATAATAGCGCTGCCCGAGGCGGGGCATGATACAGTCAACATATAGCAAAAGAGAGAGCGAGAGAGAGCTCCCGTTCTACAGTCAATATACAGTGTACAGAGAGAGAGAGAGAGAGACACATTGGAAAGAAATTGAAATGCTATTTGGCCCTAAACAGAGAGTACACAGTGGCAGAATACCTGAGCACTGTGACTGAAGATCCTTGAGCACAGCCTAGCCATCGAGAAAGGCCGCCATAGGCAGACTGTGTGTGTTAGAAAGAGAGAGAGAGAGAGAGAACATGTGTGTTTGTCATGTGTGTGTGTGTTAGAGAGAGACTAGAGCATGTATGAGAGATTCAAAAGGACAAAGATCAACACTTAAATCCAAGAGAGAGAGAGAGAGAGAGAGAGAGAGAGAGAGAGAGAGACACATTGGAAAGAAATTGAAATGCTATTTGGCCCTAAACAGAGAGTACACAGTGGCAGAATACCTGAGCACTGTGACTGAAGATCCTTGAGCACAGCCTAGCCATTGAGAAAGGCCGCCATAGGCAGACTGTGTGTGTTAGAAAGAGAGAGAGAGAGAGAGAACATGTGTGTTTGTCATGTGTGTGTGTGTTAGAGAGAGACTAGAGCATGTATGAGAGATCCAAAAGGACAAAGATCAACACTTAAATCCAACAAGAAGAGGGTCTATACCAGAGAAACCAAAGCAGCAAGGAGCCAATGGCCGACATCAGCTAAATAGGCTAGCCAGGTACTGTGACACCAGGCCACACACAGCTTTGGCCAACGGCCCAACGCTACCCAAGCTACACAAGCGACCAAGACATTCACACACAGCACATGTCGTATCTCCAAATGTTGTGAAGTAGCATATGTTTTGCCTGGAAAAAAACATCGTTATTAACAAAACATTCGGGAGGGGAAGGAAGGAAGAGTGGGGTAATGTCATGACATTTTCATTAATCTTACCTGCACAAAAGGAACGCAGGGCGAAAGGCCGCAACACAGGTCTCCACGTTGACGAAAGGCCTCTCGCTGGCGGGACAAAATAAGCCAGAACCCCCTGCTATTCTCACGGCTAATGTCAATGGTCGACTCGTAGCACAAGCTAACAGCTAACTCTAGCCTAGGCTAACTGATGGCATCAAAGTAACGTGCGCAGCCGGCAGCTAGCCGGCAGCTAGCTACGACGTTAGCTGCTGGCTGCGCACGTTACTTTGATGCTATCAGTTAGCCAGTTAGCTCAACCCGGCTATCGCTAACCATGAGCTAACGCACTACCACTGAAACTACAACATGAGAAAAGCAATACAGGCGCTGACACCAGGCACACACCGTTAGCTACTAGTAGTACTATATTAGCTAGTCGACCAGTTTGGCTCCAGAGAGAGAGAAAGAGAGCATAGGTCCACGGCGGGAATATAATCATAGGTTGACTCACCATAACGCAGTATCAATCCGGCGCCAATGGTAAAGTTGGAAGGAGACTTTCTTGGCCCACGGTGTAATTTCTTCTGATCCATGCGGCTTTTGAAAAGACATCCACTCGCCTCGCTCCTCTGAATAGCGCTGAATTATCTACCTCGTGTGTCTTCTTCTTCTATTTGGTATTACGGCAGACGGGCCGGAAACACTATCCTAAAATCTGTAGAGCAGCAAATCCGCAGAAACCGGAAAACTGCAGTCTGCAGAGCCGCAGAGGCAGGAAGTCAGACACATTCTACAAACGTGTCTAATGTGAAATATATAAGCATATAAGCAAAACTAGATTTTAGGTCTGTGATGAAAAAGGGCCTCGCGGGAAGGGGGGCCTCGCAAAAAAATAAAAAAAAAATAAAAAAAAATAATAAAAAAAATTAAAAAAAAAATATATATATATATATATATATTTTTTTTTGCGAGGCCCCCCTTCCCGCGAGGCCCTGTGCGACCGCACTGCTCGCACACCCCCTGAGGCGGCCCTGGCTCTAAACGAAAAGACGGCCTGGCCAAATCCACTTTTCTTGAGAGGGATTGTACAGTCCCCCCTTACTGTGTTTGAAATATCTTTCAGACCCCCCCCCCCCGATAAAAATAGACATCTAGCTAGATCAGAATACACCATTCATGAAAATGTTTAGATGCATGAATACAAACATATAAGACAATGTCAACTACACCCAGGGGCTTAAATCCAGGGGGTGCAATTTTCTGATGTGGGGGTTTAACACCTAGAGGGGAAGGAAACCCATGCTAGATTGCTATTTATTGATTTTTCTTCCGCCTTTAATACTTTAAAACAATTTACAATTTCCCTATTTCATTTTGTCTGCCCTTTTCCTTCATCCTAATGTCCCATCTCCTTCCTCTAAATAGCCATCACTTTAAATGCCCTGTTTTTCTTTTTGGTTTTTTCTTTTTTGCTGCAGGACAGGAGCCCTCGCCGAGTATGGCTGAAAAGTATTTCAATGACCTCTTGTGGCATTTATATGCTTTTTTGCTCCATGTTTGAATGAAAATAAATGAAATGACTATCCAACCCCATATTCTAGCCATGAGACTGACAGGGCGTTTTTGAGTTGAGTCACAATCTGGTGGGTTGGATAATGGATTTTTTTGGAAAAACAGAGCACAAAGGGTGAAAGTGAACAGCGCTTTATCAGAATCATGACGTTCTTCTACTGGCTCATCCCAGGGCTGTGTTCTCTCAGCTTCACTTTGGTGTAGTGGTTAAACACTGTCGCCTCACAGCAAGAAGGTCCAGGGTTCGATTCCCGCTTGGGGACCAGGGCCCTCATTCATCAACGTGACCTAGAAAATGTTCTATTTCCATACTTAAGCACAGAATTTAGAATGTGTGCACACACAAAAAAACGGGATTCATCACACGTGCGTACACAGGTCCTACGCACACCTGTCATGATAAATATCACCTTGGTCCTACGCCGAGGCTCGTGCACACTTTCACGTATTTGCATACCAGAACCGCCCCGATTAACCATATACGGTAATGGAACACCCCCATGAAATGTGGAAAAGTGGACTAACCCAAGCAAACTCTGAGAGACTTCACTGAGAGCGAGATTGATCACCAACAACTTGAACGTATAATCTTCGGTGCGCCGGGAGCCAAGGATGTTGACTGACCCAGTCCTGCTACAGAACCAGCACATTGACAGAAATAAATTACAAGAGATGACCCGACATTAAGCACTGTAATGACTGAAATTAAATCAATTTCAGCACGCCAACTCTGCGCTCTACAATGCCTATTGTGTGCGCTCGTCATGAGCCCGTGGTTCTGGTCAGAGTCATTATGGCTTCAGTGGATAACCCTGATCTACATTGTGATGTTTTAGATACCCCAGTAATAACATTACAATTGAATTAAATACAATTAGGCCTGAATGAGACTCCGGCCACCGGCACATTATCAGCCAAAATGCGCGTTTATTGATGGAGCAAACTCTGAGAGATTGTTCACAGAGGTGCTGCCGAACCAAGATATAATATGATGTGTATAATATAATGTGTGTAGAGGCATATGATACAATCTATTTTGTTGTTGGTATTAGGTAGCCTATGAATTACATATAATAGCAGCCAGCCTACATTATGCAACAGTAACTTGCGCATATATAACACACAGGCTGTGTGTTATATATGCGCAATATACAACAGCTAGATTAATGATCAAGTTAGTTTACTGTATGCAGGCTTCGCAGGGCTGTGTGACACAGCCCTGCGAAGCCTGCATACAGTAAACTAACTTGATCATTAATCTAGCTGTTGTATCTTTACGCTTATGAAAACATTAAATAATATGTATAGGCTATAGGCCGCCTATATTCTCAAATGGCTTAATGGCTATCCGAGTCCTCGATATCCTCGCGGACGGACCAGTATTTATATGATCATATCATATTCATATTCATATCATAGTTTACTCTATCAGCCTACCAGCATGTAATACGTTCTTTGTTAGAACTCAACTCGTTATTATTTTGCGCATAGATTGCAGAAATGCGGGAACGTTTTGATTTAGGCTTTGACATTGTAAAACTAAATAAGTAAAAAATAGGGAAACAATGTCCAGGCACGCACTCCAGGTTTTTCCAAATTTATTGGCAGCCTGTAATCATGACGTTTCGGTGTGAACACACCTTCTTCAGAATGGCTTGCATGCAAATACATGCAAGCCATTCTGAAGAAGGTGTGTTCACACCGAAACGTCATGATTACAGGCTGCCAATAAATTTGGAAAAACCTGGAGTGCGTGCCTGGACATTGTTTCCCTATTTTTTATGTATGATATCAGAGGTTACAGCACCCAGTGTCAAGTCTAGTGAGGTGAGCGCGTTCTACTACTTTTTTCACCTAAAACTAAATAAGTGAAATTCTGTAATATCACCCACACGATATATGCTCTGTGTCCAGAGCATGTATGCTTTTCATTCATAAGACACATTTATTGCAAGGGTTTTGTATACACATACACTCAACAAATAACCTCTGTCTGTTCTCGTTGCAATGCGTTTTTTATATCGTGGGTGTTCATATGACTTGTATTCTGCTTACAGCTTCGGGGTTCCACTTATTACGTTTAACAATGGCAAAGCCTTTTAAATATAATCAAAACGTTCCCGTATTTCTGCAATATATGCGCAAAATAATAACGAGTTGAGTTACGCAGAGCACAGTCAGTGCTTATTTCCGCGTTGTGAAAATATTCTACCACCGGCGCCACCTACGCATGGTCCGACCTGTGCTTAAATATACGCACAAAGTCAAGCACAAGTTCAAATAGATAAATCCCACACTTTGCTTAGGAATGGTCGTACGCACGGCTTAAGCACATATCTGTGCGTACGTCAGGTTGATACATGAGGGCCCAGGTTTCCATGATGCCAGTTACCCAGGTAATCTCCCAGGCCTTTCTGTGTTGAGTTTGCATGTTCTCCCCGTGCTCGCAAGGGTCCCCCCCCCCCCCGATAAGATAAACCCAATGGAAAAACATGCACAACAACAAGATTGCTAACGCTGTGGCATCGTTGACGAAGATGGACAGGAGCACTTGGATTGGTCCCCTGGCGTGGCTCACGTTGCGCCTGTCTGCTCCCGGCTGCCCTTGGGGGGGAAGGACGACGGGATGGGTTAATCGCAGAGATGATTAATGACCTCTGAGTAGGTCCTAAATTATTATTATTATATTACTTTATATTCTTCTTTTTTTTTTTTTTATCTTTTTCCCCCTCCATTTTCCTCCGATTTTTCTCCCATCCCAATGTTAGTCGTATGCCAATTCCCAATCCCTTCCTGGTCGCTGCGCACTTATCCCCCACAGTCAGATCATCTGGGAGAGTGGAGGCTATCACATGCTTCCTCCGACACACGTCCAGCCAATCAACCGCTTCTTTTCACCTGGCAGCGCGGATCCTCCCTGAGAGGGCGTAGCGTGTGGAAGGATCACACTATCCCACTCAGGTCCTATCCGCGCTTAGCAGGCGCCCCGACCGAACTGTAGGAGTCGCTGTTTACAACGACCCGGACCCACCCCGCCAGCTTCTCCCACCCTCTAATACAGCCAATTGTATTAGTGTGAACGGCCAGCCAAGCTGGTGACAACCCCGGAGCTGTGAGCTGGATTCTAACAGGCGAATCCAGCCCACAGCTTCGGGGTTGGTGACGAACGCAATCTCCGCTACGCCACCTAACCGCCCTTACTTTATATTCTTCTACTGGCTGATCCCAGGGCTGTGTTCTCTCAGCTTCACTTTATATTCTTCTACTGGCTCATCCCAGGGCTGTGTTCTCTCAGCTTCACTTTATATTCAGGATGTCCTGCTACCGGCCCGGCCCAGGGCTATGTTCTCTCTCCTTCACTTTAGATTATGTGACAAACAAAGTAAGCATGACAACAGGACCATATTGAACTTGTTGCTGCACAACAACAACTCCAGCCGCGGCCCGGTCACTGAGTTCGTCACCTAAGTCAAATCAAATCAAATCAAATTTTATTTGGTTGGGAAATACCTGACCTGTCACCTATGATCTCTCTCTCTCTGAAAGGTCCCTGTGGCTAAAACCCTGAGTGCGTGCTCAGAACTTGTGGCGGATTTGACCGGCGTGTGTTGTGTCTGAGTTGAAGCTCCAGAGTATTGAATACATCTAAAAGGACAATCTGAAACAGCTAAGCAGCCACTCATCTAGCTCTGCAAATAGATCTAGACGATCTCTAAATATGCATTCTATGTGTCTAAGTTCTATGTCTGGGCCGCCAGAGCATCTAACTGTTCTAACAGCAGTATATAATCAATTTCAGAAGCAGAACGTCTGGGTTTTTAAAGTCGTATTTGTGGGTAATTGACCAATGATAGGCTATTTTTTCTTTTTCTCATCTGGGTAAGAGTTTCAAGAATCTATTTGTAAAGCCCGCAATCACAAGTTAATGTCCCCATGGGCCGGACAAGTCTTCTTTAAACAAGTTAAGAAGGAACAACACAATAAATCAAGAACAGAAAAAAACCATCATGAAATCCAAAACAACACTCCCAGACACTCAATAAAAACCTAGCAATAGGAAAAAAGCACCACAGGCAGCATGGAGGAGGGAAACCTTAGAAGGGCCGTTCAAGGGGGGATCCTCCTTCTTGGATGTCGGTGATAGTAGTGTTGTTATGGATGATCGATGGGTGGAGAATAAAATAGGCTAATAGTTGGTATAGTTGTGTAATAAAACACAGATATGTACATGCAATAGCAACTGGGGTACATAAGACAATTTTTAAAAGATTTTAAATAGAATAGAGCTAAGAACAACGACAACAAAAGAGAAAGCTAGTTTGTCACCTGGTGTGACAAATCTTTCTCGGAGCTAAACATTTATTTAAATATTTCAGATCTCAGAACTCGCACTTCAATCTATGAGGCTACGCTGGTTAAAGACCAGACTGTTGACTGTGTAGAATGCAGAAGTATCTCAGGAGAGTCATATACTCTAAATTGTCCTTTGAGGAAGAATTGTGTGTAAAATGGGACATCAGCGTTTGTTTTGTCCCTGTGATGACCCTCTTTCATCAGGCTTTTATTGAATCAATATTGTCTTTTTCTCTTGTGTCATAGTTTGGTCTCAGACAAATTTTATTTCTCTAAACCAAATTGTCCAGTGTAAGCTTATAGGTGAGTGTCAACTCAACCTATCAGTTCTTTACTCCTCATGGTTGCAGTGTGAAGCTCTATTCTTTTTTTGTGATCAACTTTTTAAATTGTATTTTCTCTCCCACATGAAACAAGACACAACAATAATAATAAACAAGACTTCACAGGACAATAACAGCAATAATAATAACAACAATAATGACAATAAAATAGAAATAATAAAAATAATAAAAACAGAATATAGAAATGTAATTATATTGCCACAGACATTACAAAAGACATTTCTTCCCCCACTCCCGCCCCCCCCCCCCCCCCCCATCCCAGGACCAACATCCTGACACCGCTTCGCTGCTAGATCATGGATTTTACTCTCTCAGCCGCCGATGCTGATGTTGGATTCTTTAACTCCAATTACCCGAGCAGTGATTGATTGATTGATTGATTTTATTGTGGATTAGAGACAGTGCCGTCTGGGAGAAATGCGAGGCCCTGTGCGAGTTCCAAACGCGAGCCCCCCCAAGACAATTTTTTTTTAATAATTAATATACTTTTTTTTGTGTTAATAAAAAAAAAATTATACAGCCAACATACTCCTAAACAATAGCGCTGCCCGAGGCTGGGCACATGACACAGTTAACGCATTCCCAAATAATAGCGCTGCCCGAGGCTGGGCATATGATACAGTCAACGCATCCTTAAATAATAGCGCTACCTGAGGCTTAGTGGCAATGCACCTGCACAGTCGCACACCCGGCAGCAACAGGGAAAATGCACAAAACACCCCCGGAACCTGACAAACAAGCCCAAAGCCAGATAGGTAGATATAGAGAGAGAAAGAGAGAGAGAGATAGAGAGAGAGAAAGAGAGAGATATAGATAGAGAGAGGTAGAGAGAGCGAGATAGAGAGAGAGGGATAGAGAGAGCGAGAGAGAGAGAGCGCGAGAGAGAGAGCGTGAGAGAGAGAGAGCGAGAGAGAGAGCAAGAGAGAGAGAGAGCGAGAGAGAGAGCAAGAGAGAGAGAGCGCGAGAGAGCAAGAGAGAGAGAGCGCGAGAGAGCAAGAGAGAGAGCGTGCGAGAGAGAGAGAGAGCGCGTGAGAGAGAGCGCGATAGAGAGAGAGAGAGAGAGAAAGAGAGAGAGAGAGAGAGAGAGAGAGAGAGATCCACGGCGGGAACAGAGCAGACCGCACCAAAAACTCACCCTAACGCAGAGTCAGCTCCAAGAGGAAGGAGACGACTGTGGAGAAAGTTCACCAGTCCCATCATGATATTGTCCCCCCCGTTGGGATGAACCCGGGAGTCCACTCCCAGTCCATCCGCCACAAGTTAGCACCCGACAACGTAGCCAACGCTAGCTAGCGTTAGCCAACGCTAGTTAGCTGTCCCTGCCCCCAGCCAAGCTACTAACCGACATAGCTATAGCCTGACTGAAGGTTCCAACACGCAACAACTTTCATCCTCAGTCCATCCGCCGAACGTCCTCCCCGTCCCGGCACAACCCAATCACCACACCCGGTACCGACAAGCCCACGGCACGCGGCGCCATCTCCTCCGCTCCGATGCTGCACATCTGGTTCTCTTGGCCAAGACATCCACTCGCTCCAGTAAACAGCGCTGAATATACCCTGTACCTGGCTGTACCCCCTCCCCTCGTGGATAATACCGGTCTTCTTCACATCTCTCTACCGACTACCAGACCGACGCCAACCAGCTCCCCCTAGTGTTAGTCCTCCCACCCCACGATGCTTTGCATAAAAGTAATTGAATGAAACCAATAGTATATCAAACAAGAGGTGGACGCAGGCAAATACTGCGGCATGGTCATGCTGGACCTACAAAAGGCCTTTGACACGGTCAATCACTCCATTCTGATTGACAAGCTAAAAGCAATTGGTTTTGATAGTCAGTGAGCTGGATGCAATCCTACCTTGAGGGGAGGGAACAGATGGTGGAGGTAAACGGTACCCTATCCCCCCCCCTCACAGTGAGCTGTGGTGTTCCACAAGGAAGCATACTAGGACCGCTACTGTTCCTAATTTATGCAAATGACATGTCGTCAGCTTGTGACTGCAACTTGTTCCTGTTTGCGGACGACTCAGCCCTGCTGGTCTCTGACAAGAACAAGTTACAGGTTGAAAAAACCCTCAGCTCGGAACTAGGCAGAATCTGCATATGGCTCGCTGATAACAAACTATCATTACACATGGGCAAAACAGAGTCCATTCTCTTTGGTTCAAATAACAAACTCAGCAAGACCGACGGCTTCTCAGTTACAGTGGGTGACAATATTGTCACAAGGAAAGATGAAATTACCTACCTGGGTTCCATCCTAGAGGCTAATCTCTCCTGTGACAAAATGGCATCCAATGTAATAAAAAAAGTCAACCAACGAACTCGATTCTTGTACCGGATCTCCTCTCTGGTAAACAAGAATACCCTGAAGACTCTGGCAGGAGCACTCATTCAGGGGTACTACGACTATGCTTGCACCTCATGGTACCAAAGCACCTCAAAGGCGCTAAAAACAAAATTACAAACATCTCAAAACAAACTGGTCAGACTACTGCTTGACCTTACTCCTAGAACCCACCTCACCCCTGCCCACTTTGACAACCTAGGATGGCTTAGAGTAGACGACAGAGTACAGCAACTTGCAATGGGCCTGGTCTACAAGATACACTACACGACCAAGGTACCCATGTACATGTCAAAATACTTCCCAAAGGTCAGTGAATACCACGATCACAACACCAGAGGGAGCTCCACAAATCATGTTAAACCCAGATTCGGCTCAAATAAGGGACTAAACACGTTTCGCAATTATGCCACATCAATGTGGAACGCCCTACCCAAAGCTGTAAAGGAATGTGGATCACTACCCACTTTCAAAACCTCTCTCAAGGGACACCTACGAGAGACTGCAATTCAGCACTGGCCCCTGTAAATATCCTAACCCAACCCCCTCCAATGTACAGTCATTTACCTAGTATGGTTTTGTCAATAGTCCAATGTACAATTCTGTTTGTTTGTACAGTGTCTCCCCCCCCCCCCCCTCAATGTACAGTTTTGCTTGTTTATACAGTGTGCCCCCCCCCCCCCAACCACCTCCAATGTAGATTACCCAGTATGGTTGTCAATATCCCAGTGTACCCAACCCCCCCCCACCCAACCTCCTCCAATGTACAGTTTCTACGTCAAATGTATATACTCCCTTTTCCTGACTCCTTCTGTATCACAAACAGTACTGTATTTGCAAATCTGGTATGTCATAAATGTATAGATGTAGCAGTACTGACTATCTGTATGTCATGTATGTCATATATGTCCTGATGAATTGAAAATGGGGGACCCTGATGTAAACAAGACGAAAGTCTTTCTCTGGTCTGCATCCCCTTAACAATTGTGTGTATTGAGCTGTACTGTAATCTACCCATTCTGCAATCTGTTAATAAAGTTTTCAATCAATCATTCAATCAATCTGCAGAGCCGCAGAGCCCGGAACACTATTCTACAAACGTGTCTAATGTGAAATATATAAGCATGTAAGCAAAACTAGATTTTAGGTCTGTGATGGAAAGTGATTGTTAACATTCTATTTATTTTTATTTAAAAAAATAAAAATAAAAATAAAAATAAATAAAAAAATATAATTTTAAATAATTTTTAGGCCCCTGTCAGGATGGAGGTAGGTGAGTTCCAATTGTGGTATGCAATCACAGAGACGGAGATGGTGTACTCTTAAGCAGGTTCGTTTTAATAGTAAAGAACAGAAAGAGTAATACTAGAATACAATGCCGAGTGGCAGGAAGAAGAGAGGAAAAGAATAATGGAGCTTAGTGGTGGTCCAGAACCACCCGCGTTATCTCCGAACGCTATAATGAAGACGTGACGGAGATCAAGCAGAAGATAGGAAGGTTAAATAGACACCACATTCTAACATTCCACACACACCCCTGTGACAGCCAATCAGGAACCATACCCTAAGTGACAGCACTAAGTGACAGGGGAGACAAGTGACAGTAGCCAAGTGACAGATGACAGAATGGTGGGTGGTTCCAGACAGCAGTCAGCAACCAGAACGTAACAGTACCCTCCCCCGACGAACGGCACCAGACGTTCACCTGGGGGCCTCTGGATTCAGCCGCCGGAAATCAACGATCAGGCTGGGATCTAAAATGTCCCTTTGAGGCACCCAAGAACGCTCTTCTATCCCGTACCCCTCCCAATCCACCAAGAACTGAAACCCCCTACCCCTCCGCCTACAACCCAGTATCCTCCGCACCGTGTAAATGGGCTGACCACCAATAAACCGAGGCGGAGGAATCGTAGGCAGCGGCGGGGCCAAGGGCGATGAGAGGAATGGCTTCAACAGGGACACATGAAACGTCGGATGAACCCTCATCGAGCTCGGAAGCCGTAGCCTGTAAGCCACAGGATTCACCCGACGCACCACTTTAAAGGGCCCTATAAAGCGAGGAGCCAGCTTCCTGGATTCCACCCGGAGAGGGAGATACCGGGTGGAAAGCCAAACCTGCTGCCCAGGACGGTAAACCGGAGCCGGACGACGCTTGCGGTTAGCCTGCCACTGGGTTCTAACCGAAACCTTCTGCAGTGCCGTGCGAAACCCGCTTCCACGTCCTGCGGCAGCGAGCCACATGTGCCTGGGCCGAGGGCACCTCCGCCTCCTGCTCCTGCTCGGAAACAGAGGAGGTTGAAAACCATATTGACACTGAAAGGGAGACATACCGGTAGAGGAGGAGAGGAGGGTATTATGCGCGTACTCAGCCCAGGCCAACCTCCTACTCCACGTTGCCGGGCAACCGGCAACGTAACACCTCAAGACCCCCTCCAGGTCCTGGTTGATGCGCTCCGTCTGCCCGTTCGACTGCGGATGGAACCCAGACAAAAGGCTGACGGAGGCACCGAGACCGGCGGCAAACGCCTTCCAGAACCTGGAGGCGAACTGAGGACCCCGGTCCGACACGATATCCACTGGAAGCCCGTGGACCCGAAAGACATGCTGTATCACCAGATCAGCCGTCTCTCGGGCCAAGGGAAGCTTGGGGAGGGGAATAAAGTGAGCCGCCTTATAGAACCGGTCCACCACCACCAAAATGGCGGTGAACCCGTCCGAAAGGGGGAGGCCAGAAATAAAGTCCAGGGATATGTGCAACCAGGGCCGTTTAGGAATAGGAAGCGGCCGGAGGAGACCTGCCGGTGCACGGCAAGAGGTCTTACTGCGCGCACATACCGGACAGGCCGCCACAAAGGAACGCGTATCCCCCTCCACTGTCGACCACCAGAACCTCATACGGATAAATTCCAGGGTCCTGGTGGCCCCAGGGTGGCTGGTGAGGGATGAGGCATGTGCCCACTGCAGCAAGCGTGAGCGTGCCGCCTTGGGCACATACGACCGCCCCGGAGGGCCCCCACCAGGATCGGGCTCCCGTGTCAGCGCCGACCTTACCACCTTATCTACGCCCCAAGACACGGGTGCCAAAATCAAGGCCGGTGGAATAATGGGATGGGGCTGCTCCTCCCGACCAGGAAGATCAAACTGGCGCGATAACGCGTCAGGTTTGATGTTCTTGGAACCGGGCCTATAGGAGATGGTAAATCGAAATCGTGTGAAGAATAACGCCCACCTGGCCTGGCGAGCGTTAAGGCGTTTAGCCCCTTGGATGTAAGCCAAGTTCTTATGATCGGTCCAAACAATGAAAGGATGTGCCGCCCCCTCTAACCAATGTCTCCATTCCTCCAGTGCCAACTTGATAGCCAACAACTCCTGATTACCCACATCGTAGTTACGCTCGGCTGGCGACAGACGGCGAGATAAAAAAGCACACAGGTGCACTTTCCCATCCTTTAAGCTTCTCTGAGAGAGCACCCCCCCACCGCGATGTCAGAAGCATCCACCTCCACAATGAACGGAACCTCTGCATCATGGCGGATCAATACAGGAGCGGAGGTAAACCGACGTTTGAGATCGCAGAAGGCAGACTCCGCCCTAGGCGACCATTCAAAGCCAGGGAGAGAGGCCTTAGTGAGAGCTGTTAACGGATTGGCTAAGGCGCTAAAGTTGCGAATAAAGCGCCTGTAAAAATGTGCAAAGCCCCAAAACCGTTGTAACCCCTTGAGAGACGAAGGCCGTGGCCAGTCCAAGACTGCACTCACCTTGGCTGGATCCATGCGAAGATCACCCTTCGTCAACACAAAGCCCAGGAAGGAAACAGTATCAGTGTGAAACACACACTTCTCAGCCTTAACGAATAGTTGATGCTTGAGGAGATGGTCTAGCACCTCTCGAACGTGCAGTTGGTGTTGTACCATATCACGAGAAAAAATTAGGATATCATCTAGGTAAACAAACACCGACACCCCAATCAAATCTCGCAGCACGTCGTTAACCAGGGCTTGGAAGACTGCCGGAGAATTAGCCAAACCAAAGGGCATGACCAAATACTCATAGTGACCATTAGGCGTATTAAATACAGTCTTCCACTCATCTCCTTCTCTAATCCTGACCAGATTGTATGCATTACGTAAGTCAAGTTTAGAAAAGACCTGCGCCCCCTGTAAGCACTCAAAGGCAGTGTCCATGAGAGGTAAAGGATATCGGTTCTTGATGGAAACGTCATTCAATCCCCTATAATCAATGCACGGACGCTGACCCCCATCCTTTTTACCAACAAAAAAGAAGCCAGCGGTGGGCGGTCAGGTGGCGTAGCGGAGATTGCGTTCGTCACCAACACCGGAGACGCTGGATTCGCCTGTTCGAATCCAGCTCACAGCTCCGGCGTTGTCACCAGCTTGGCTGGCCGTTCACACTAATACAATTGGCTGTATTAGAGGGTGGGAAAGCTGTCGGGGTGGGTCCGGGTCGTTGTAAACAGCGACTCCTACAGTTCGGTCGGGGGGCCTGCTCAGCGCGGATAGGATCTAAGGGGGGTAGTGTGATCCTTCCACATGTTACACCCTCTCAGTGAGAGTCCGCGCTGCCAGGTGAAAAGAAGCGGTTGATTGGCTAGACGTGTGTTGGAGGAAGCACGTGATAGCCTCCACTCTCCCAGACCGACTGTGGGGGGTAAGTGCACAGCGACCAGGAAGGGGATTGGGAATTGGCATAACGACTAACATTGGGATGGGAGAAAATCGGAGGAAAAAGGAGGGAAAAAAAAAAAAAAAAAAAAAAAGTCAGCGCCAGCAGGGGATGTAGTTTGATTGATTGATTGAAAAGTTTATTAACAGATTGCAGAATGGGTACAGTACAGTACAGCTCAATACATACAATTGTTAAGGGGATGCAGACCAGAGAAAGACTTTCGTCTTGTTTACATCAGGGTCCCCCATTTTCAATTCATCATAACATATATGACATACATGACATACAGATAGACAGTACTGCTACATCTATACATTTATGACATCAGATTTGCAAATACAGAACTGTTGTGATACAAAAAGTGTCCAGAAAAAGAGTGTATATACATTTGACGTAGAAACTGTACATTGGAGGAGGTTGGGTGGGTGGGGTGGGGTTGGGTGGGTGGGGGCTGTACATTGGAGGGGGGGGGGGGGGGGTTGGGGTAGGGGGGACACACACACTGTACACTGTACATTGGAATACTGACAAAGCCATACTTGGTAATTTGCTGTACAACTGGGTTAATAAATTTGTAGGGGCCAGTTTCGAATTGCAGTCTCCCGTAGGTGTTCTTTGAGAGTGTTTTTGAAAGTGGGTAGTGATTCACATTCCTTTACAGCTTTGGGTAGGGCGTTCCACATTGATGTGGCATAATTGCGAAACGTGTTTAGTCCCTTGTTTGAGCCGAATCTGTGTTTAACATGATTTGTGGAGCTCCCTCTGGTGTTGTGATCGTGGTATTCACTGACCTTTGGGAAGTATTTTGACATGTACATGGGTACCTTGGTCGCGTAGTGTATCTTGTAGACCAGGCCCATTGCAAGTTGCTGTACTCTGTCGTCTACTCTAAGCCATCCTAGGTTGTCAAAGTGGGCCGGGGTGAGGTGGGTTCTAGGAGTCAGGTGAAGCAGTAGTCTGACTAGCTTGTTTTGAGATGTTTGTAATTTGTTTTTTAGTGCCTTTGAGGTGCTTTGGTACCATGAGGTGCACGCATAGTCGTAGTACCCTTGAATGAGTGCTCCTGCCAGAGTCTTCAGGGTATTCTTGTTTACCAGAGAGGAGATCCGGTACAAGAATCGAGTTCGTTGGTTGACTTTTTTTATTACATTGGATGCCATTTTGTCACAGGAATGATTAGCCTATAGCAGGGGTGGGCAATTATTTTTCCCGGGGGGCCGAATGAGCAACTGAAAATATGTTGGGGGGCCGGGCCAAAATTCCAAACTCAATTATGCATAATATACATTTTATTTCTATATAAAAAGCAGTAAATGGCATTGTTTTGACCCCTGGTAAGAGTGTATTATTTGGCAATTAAAAGGTGAGGTTATAGCTTTCAAAAATATCATTTATTCAAATAGAATTTATTTCCAAAATGATAAACAAAATGTGAAACATTAATAACAAAGGGAATTTTGAGTTTCATATACTATTGAAACAAGGATTTTCTTAGCTTTCTAAAGACATCACATCATCTTATAGCAAAAATAAACAAGACATGTCACTGAACTGTGTAAAGAAAAGTGTCCCAGTTTTGTAGCCTTTTTTTACTTTACATGCCTATATTAAACATTTTATGTTTTCAGAACTGTGCAAAAAAAAGAAAAAAAAGATCAAGTGTCCCATTTCACTTGTTATATTTCCACATTTTAGTGTTCTTCAGTTCTTTTTTTTCATTCAGTGTGAGAAATCCAGTCTCTGTTGAGCTTTAACAAGTCCATCAAAGTCAGGTTGCATGTCTGAGGTGGAGATGCGAAGCACAGCTGCCAGATGTTCATCAGTGAGAGAGGATCTGTACCTGGACTTGGTAAACGTCATGACTGAGAATGTCTGTTCACATATGTAGGTGGATCCAAAGAGAACCAACATCTTCTGAGCATGTCTCCTAAACGTATACTGTGCGTGTGAACGTTGACACGAAAAAAAAAAGTAAAAAAAAAAAAAAAAAAAAATATTAAAAAAATATTTATTTTTAATTTTTTTTATTATCATGTAATCTTTCGCGGGCCGGTCAGAATCATCCGGCCCGCGGGCCGTACAATGCCCAGGTCTGGCCTATAGGATGGAGCCTAGGTAGGTAATTTCATCTTTCCTTGTGACAATATTGTCACCCACTGTAACCGAGAAGCCGTCGGTCTTGCTGAGTTTGTTATTTGAACCGAAGAGTATGGACTCTGTTTTGCCCATGTGTAATGATAGTTTGTTGTCGGCGCCTGGAAGGACGTATGTGCCCTGCAAGCAATGCCTCCTCAATGTAGGTGTTCATGGCCAAGGTCTCGGGGCGTGAGAGAGAGAACATACGCCCGCGGGGCGGGGAGGTACCGGGTAGGAGATTAATGGGACAGTCGTATGATCTATGAGGCGGTAGTGCTTTAGCATGCGTTTTGCTAAAAACGTCCGCAAGGTCCCAATAGATCTCAGGAACCCCTATCAAATCGGGATTAGAGGGTAGAACAGAATCTGCGACGCTCCCCACCATCTTGGAGAGAGAAGAAGGAGACAAAAGAGAAGAGGGGGGGGGGAAGGGAATGGACAAACTCTCGCCGAAGACGACTTCACGTCGACCTCCGTTGAAAGTTCGCCCATGCCCCAATTAATGACGTCTGCAAGAAGCCAACCAGGGATGACCCAACACCACAACAGAATAGGGGGAGACAATAACAAACAATTGAACCCACTCCCACCCCCCACCCGCCACCCGGATGTGTACAGGAACAGTGCGTTGAGTGACGCTCCCACTGCCCAGGGGCTGACCGTCCAGGGCGTAGATGGGGATAGGAACCCCAAACTCCTCGACCGGGATTCCCCATTCCCTCACCAACCCCAAGTTTATAAAATTGCCCGCCGCCCCTGAGTCAATGAGAGCCTTAGTTCCCCTAACGTCACCCCCACAGTTAACCGCCACCTCCAAAAATGTACGTGTGTCCGTGGGTAGTGCTGAGGTGAGCCCCCCTGCTGGCGCTTTCTCGGGACCCGGCGGAGCACCTCCCCTTCCCGACTGGCGCCGAGTCGAGCCGGCCTGGTCCCGACAGCTGCCGAATCGATGACCGGAGCGGCCGCACCGGAAACGGCGTCGCTCCTCGATGAAGCGCCGCCGCTCGTCGTCCGAGAACGACAGCGCCCCAAGTTGCATGGATTCATCACCCAGTGGCCCACTCGTGTAATGCAGGAACACCGGGAGAAGAAGGGACACGTACCTGGGTAGTAGCTTCACGCCCCCCCTCTCTCTCCCGATGTCGGTTGTCCATCCGAATGGCCGTGTTGATGAGCACTTCCAGCTGCTCCGGGATCTCACGCACGGCGAGCTCGTCCCTCATCCGTGCGGAGAGCCCCTGGACAAACAAGACAACACAGGGAATTTCCGGCCAAGCTGCCTCCCGAGCCACGATCCGGAAATCAATGGCGTAATCTGAGACAGTGCGGAGGCCCTGCCGGCAGGCGAGAAGCCGCCCACCGGCCTCGAAGATCGAGAGTACTCGGGAAGTATCGAAGACTCTTCTCAACTCCCCGGTAAAGGCGTCCACACTGTTGCAGATTGACGCCCCGCTCTCCCATTCGGCCGTAGCCCAGGAGAGTGCTCGACCGGTGAGGAGGGTGATGATGTATGCAACCTGGGATCTGGAAGAGGGGAATGAACTGATAGATTAGTTCATTGATGCCTGGTAATATCTGTGCTTAGGCTGTAGGCTGCACCCTGCTCTCTCTGTCTCTCCCTTTGTGCATGTGGCGTGACCTGATGACCTCTGGCTCGAGGCTCCTTCTACACAGGGCCCCCTGTACATCTCACGCACACACATGAACGCGCACACGCACACACACTCACGTGCACATGCACACACTCACGTACACACGCGCACAAGCTGTCACGCCTTTGATTGATGGAGATGTTGTTCCGAGAAGGGGTCTTCTACATCTGGAACCAATTAGCCCCCCTTCTTCTGACCAAGCACACACACAGCCTAGCGAGCACACAACACACAAACACCCATGTTACACACACAGAGACATACACACACACCCCCCTCCCCTTTCTCAAGAGTGTATAAAATGACATGTAATATGGACATTCTACCTCCTTCTTCTACTGGTGATGTGCCCGCGCGGGGTAACTGTCTTCTTCTCTGATGAATAAAAGCTCCGTTTGAGAAATACTCTGTCTTCCGCTTCGTCTTTCGGCCGACTGGTCCACTGGCAAATCAATTAAGAATTCACGAGGGATAGGAAATCCCTAACAAATGGAGGTTCCAAAGTGAGAATTGTGAGAAGTGTTCCAGCCGCAACCAACGACGGAACAGGGAATGGAGACGCGGAGGAGGAGAAGACGATGCAGAATATCCAGACATTCACTACCAGCTGTCTGCAGCGCATCTGAACCAGGGGTGAGATACCAGCAGCCCCATAGACGTCCGTGACCAGACCACCAGACGACCGGATGACAGGCAGGAGGAGACGAAGGACAGACGGGCCAGGATGAGAGGCTGACCGGAGGAGATGGCAGCTGTGCGAGAGGCCGGAGAGGAACACCGCAGCCAGGCACCGCAGGCATCGCAGATCAATCACCGCTGATCGTCGTCTACGACACGCAGTTCATCCATGACGAGAACGGGGGAAGCGGCCGCAGGAGAGACACTGAGCTGAGTTGGAGTGATGGTGGGCCGGCCGGCGAGAGGTGGAGAGGACAGTCTGAGACACTGGGAAGGCAGCGGACCAGGGGAGACACGTTTGTCTAGGGGACCCCGCACCTGGAACGGGGACCAACCTCAGGAGGTCAGCCCTTGCCCTCCAGAAGACGGGGCCGACCCAGGTGGGCGGTGCACTGTAACAGGGGGAAGGTAGCGCCCTGATGGACGTTGGGTGTGCCTGAGTAAGGGGGGTCCAACGGGGTTACTGTATCTTCTGTTAGGTTGCCAGAATCTGTGTTTCTCTCTTTCTTCTCTCTCTCTTTCCCGCTCTCCCCCCTCCCTCTATCTCTCTCTGCTCTCCTGATGTTGATTATCCCGTCTGGTATTGGATGTGATGCATGTAATGAGGTGACAATCGACGGATACAGATCAATGAACTGTGTGTTGACGTTTTAATTTAACGTCAAAAGGGGGAATTGATAGATTAGTTCATTGATGCCTGGTAAAATCTCATATCTGCTTGTGTAGGCTGCACCCTGCTCTCTGTGTCTCCCTTTGTGCATGTGGCGTGACCTGATGACCTCTGGCTGAAGGCTCCTTCCACACACAGGGCCGGCTCCCTCCTCACACACATGCACGCGCACACGCACACACACTCACGTGCACACGCACACACTCACGTACACACACGCACAAGCGGTCACGCCTTTGATTGATGGAGATGTTGTTCCGAGAAGGGGTCTTCTACATCTGGAACCAATTAGCCCCCCTTCTTCTGACCAAGTACACACACACACACACACACACACACACACACACACACACACACACACACACACACACACACACTCACACTCACACTCACACTCACACACACACACACACACACTCCTCCCCTCCTCTCTGTATAAAATGACATGTAATATGGACATTCTGCCTCCTTCTTCTACTGGTGATGTGCCCGCGCGGGGTAACTGTCTTCTTCTCTGATGAATAAAAGCTCCGTTTGAGAAATACTCTGTCTTCCGCTTCGTCTTTCGGCCGACTGGTCCACTGGCAAATCAATTAAGAATTCACGAGGGATAGGAAATCCCTAACAGAACGTGGCTGCAGCTGGAACACGAGTGAACACTGGGTGATGAACTCCCTGCATCCCTCCGGTGATCCCGCGTAGCGGCCTGGTGGGGATAGCCGTGGCTCCTGGGTCCGCTCCTGGTGCCCAATAGCTCCGCGACTCTCCTCGACGTTGAACACCGCTTCTCCCGACGCTGTCTCTCCCACCGTCATTCTTATCCCGGCCACCTCAACTTGTGCCTGCTGGGTCGTGAGCAGCGCCGAATGCGCCGTCTCCTGCGACGAGCTGACGAGCCCGCCCAGCCGAACCAACTCGGCGCTGACCAGCTGCTGGTGTCCCTCCATGCGCTCCTGCACACTCCTCTGCGCCTGGAGCATCTCCATGATTGCATCCATGGAACTCTGATGGTTAGGTCTTCTGTCAGGATGGAGGTAGGTGAGTTCCAATTGTGGTATGCAATCACAGAGACGGAGATGGTGTACTCTTAAGCAGGTTCGTTCTAATAGTAAAGAACACAAAGAGTAATACTAGAATACAATGCCGAGTGGCAGGAAGAAGAGAGGAAAAGAATAATGGAGCTTAGTGGTGGTCCAGAACCGGAACCGCCCGCGTTATCTCCGAACGCTATAATGAAGACCTGACGGAGATCAAGCAGAAGATAGGAAGGTTAAATAGACACCACATTCTAACATTCCACACACACCCCCGTGACAGCCAATCAGGAACCATACCCTAAGTGACAGCACTAAGTGACAGGGGAGACAAGTGACAGTAGCCAAGTGACAGATGACAGAATGGTGGGTGGTTCCAGACAGCAGTCAGCAACCAGAACGTAACAGGCCCCCCTTCCCGCAAGGCCCTGTGCGACCGCACTGCTCGCACACCCCCTGAGGCGGCCCTGATTAGAGACATCATCCCAGGGATAAGAACATGATAAAATGCAAGCACTTATTTCCATCATGGTCCCTGGTATTAAAAAACAGGACATTACATCAACATAAAACAACATCATAAAACATTAAGATACAATATGCATATACAGTTGAAGATAAAAGAATAATAAATACATATGCTACCCTCTCTTTCCTATGCCGATAGCCATGATCGTACAGACTTTTTGAAGCCAGTTAACCCAGGGGCCTGTTTAATGCTGCTGGGCAGGCTGTTCCACAGAACTGCAGCTGAATAAAGGAAGGTCTGCTGGCCGCTGTACGTAATGAGTTTGAATCTAACCGGAACTATGTTTGTGTCTCTACCTCTGGTTTCATGGCTGTGGTTGTTTTTTTATATATTGAAAGTAATTTTGAAGGTAGCTTGGCACCTCCCCTTTATAAATTCTATATACTAGGCATAGCTTTATCATGGATACTCTCTTTTCCACCCTGAGCCACCCCAGGCTGTTGAAGTGGGGGAAGTGGTGATCTCCAAATAAATTACATCTAAGAATGTTAAAGCCCAATTGATCATTGTACGTTTTTCGGGGTTGTTTCCATCTCATAGCTATCAACTTTTTGCCTGCTGTAACTCCCGCTAAAATTAGTATTTTTTGTTGCATGGGAGCCGGCAGCTGGGAGATATCATTTAGGAGTAGTGTTGTTGTGGATAGTGGAAATGAAGCTCTATTCTTTAGGACTGTTCCCACTCCTTACACAGCAGACTCCAGCTCCTTCGCTCTGGCTGTCGGTTTGTGGCCCCCAGGTGGATTCAAACCTTGATTTATTCTCCAAAAGGACAATTGAGGTCATCCTCATTTTCAATGTCGTCGAGACACTACAATGCATATATTTCTTTTTACAATATAGAATAGAATAGAAATACTTTTATTATCCAGAGGGAAATTTAACACGGCAATATAATAATAATACTACATAATAATAACTCTATCTATATAGCACCTTTCACACATGGACCGCAGCCCAAAGTGCCCCACAGCAAATAGCATAAAATGACATAGGCATTTTGTATACAGTTGACGTGTATGTTAGAACGTGCAGACATAATAAAAGGCATAAAATAAGTACAATAAGTACAATGTTGCTCGAAGGCATGTGAACCCCCCCGGAACAGCCAGTCCCCCAAACACCCCACACATCAATCGCCACCACATCCCCATCCAAGACGCACCCCCCCCCCCCCCGATAAAGCATGTCATGATCGAAGGAAAACACAAACAGCCCTCGTGCCACTCACACCGCCATGCACGGTGATGGGAATGCCACCCCCGCACCATCTCCCCCGGTCCCGGCGACCTCGCCACCATGAGGAAACCAGCGAACCCCCAAACCCCACGGAGGAGTGACAGGTCACGCGCCCAACACAACAGAAAATTGCTGTCAAATGAGATGACATGCAGCACCACGGACGGTCCGAGATGACACCGGGACCCCTGGGACACCCCGAAACTGCAGCGAGCCCCCCACACAAGGAATCCACAAAACAGCCAGCGAACCGAGGAAGCCCAATGGTGAAAACCAACCAAAATCCATCAAAGCACACACAAGAGACCAGTACCCAACTCCAGGAAAGGTCCGGGAAAGGCTCCAACCAAACGCCCCCAGACCTCCCCCAGAGCCGAACACCAGCCTTGCGCACGGTCCCCGGCCAGTACAGAAATACTTTAAGTGTTGTGAAGGGCCAGATTAAACCGAATATATATATTTATTTATATATATATATTTAATTGTATTTGTATATTCTCTAATATTCCCTGATATCCCTTGTATATTCCTTGTACAATATGCATTGAATATCCATTCTAGCCTACTGAACATCCCATAATAGTCTCCATTCTACTATTGGTCGAGACCTTGGTGCCAGGCTGCCATACCCCTCAGACCCAGTTCAAACGTACCGCTCCACATGTACGAACAAGTCCTAGTTCCGCGTAGGAATCTGGCTACCGCACCACTAATGGGACTATTTGTTCATAGTGCGTATATATACTGCGCTACTAAAGTAGGACTTTCTTTTCAGTCCAGTTTCTTACCCTCCAATAGAGTCACAGACGTAAAGCCTCCCCGCGACGCCACGTGTGGGAGTAAGGCCAAGTTCGGCTTACCATCGGTATTGAGACATCGTGTATATTAATATTTGAATAGTCATATTTGGCACTATATCGTCGAGTTGGACGTAGTCTATTAAGCTAATAATAGTCTGTTAATATATAGTGCTTCGTGCGGTGAGAATACTACCGTAGTCAGTACCCCATCGTTTCGGGCAGAGAACTGGCTGCTTACCCAGGGTGGTTGACCCCATGTGAAGCTGCACCCGAGGAGCCCCAGAGCCGACGAGCGAGTGGACCTGTATACCGGATTATTCTACCGACGACAGCCCGCCTTCCCAGGCACGGATTATGCTTTGTATACTTTGATTATTCCATGGATAAAGACCCCCGACACTGCCGTGTGTTGGAACCCCCCCCCCCTGGAGAGGACGCAAGGTGAGGAGACGCTCTGCAAGACGAGGTCGCTTCACGTCTCTCCCCCGTGGACCGGAGAGAGCCGGCCCACAAAGAGTCCACCTGCTTTCATCTGTGGTCCAAGGATCGCCGGCGCATTGAACGGCACTACAGTGGGTTCACCTGGGATACCCTTGGCCGGACGAGGCAGCCGGATTCTACCCCCCCCCCCCCCTCCTACTCCTGTCGGCTTACAAGCGACCGGATTAACCCCCTCTAGTGTATCTAGTATATAATCATTAAAGTATCATTGCTGTTATTCCTTAACTATTCCAGGTCGTATATTTACCACCTGCGCCTTCAGAGATTGGACATTCTCTATTGATATACCGACGAATACTCTTTGCCATAAAAGTGCATACTATTTCAATTCATAAATGTAATTAAGTGATTAAGTGCTTGTTCTACACACCATCGCTGTGTAGAAATAAAGACCTGTTTCGACTTCGTACATTTGTGTTGGATCCGTTTCATCTACGTGAGAGTGTTTATGATAATATATTTATGCCGTGTACTGGGTGGCCGAATATTAAGTACAAAGGTAGTGGTAGTAAGTATCATATCTAGTAATACAGTCAGGGAATTGTACCCCTCAGTTACAATTGGTCCTTCGAGCCGGATGGTAATTAGTGTAATATTAATATAGTGTTATTAATATTGAAATGGCCTATGATGAACACTCCACGAAACGATCCTCCTAACCAACGCCCGCAGCGCGAACGACGGCTCCCTCAGTACTTAGAGGCTTACGCTGTCAGTCAACAACCTAGTCTTCTACTAACAGTAAACGCGGTAAAACTAGAAAGTAAAAGTATGTCTAACCCCAACGCCCAGACTACCCCGACCATAGAGGCCCCTACGGGCTCTAATGTAACTGACCAAGTTCACGGTGGGGACCAGTGGGAACCAGACATGACTTCACACCCCGCCAGTACTGAAAAAGTAGTCCCCGATGAGTCCCGGGAGGAATACAACGCTACCGAGAGAGAACTCGGCACGGAAGAAGACGGGGAGAGCACCGTGGAGATAGAACTCCAAGGCTCCGCAAGGAGTACCCCGAGGGAAGGCTCCCCTATACAACCGCCTTCTCCCAGCGAGGCAGAGAGGACCCTACAGCAGGCCTTCCTCATCAGCCTGAACGCCGCTGCTGAACGCGACCGACTGCAGATCCAGCAGCGAAGCGAACACGAGCAGATACGTCTAGAAATAAGACGCATTCAGATGGAAGAGAATGTGGCCCGAGAACGAGCCGGTGCTCAACGGGACGCGGCGCGCGACAGACAGCAGTCGCAACTAATAGAACAGCTGATCAGACGGACAACACCCTCTCCCTCCGCCAGAGGCTCCAGGAACTCGTCTAGACACACCTCCAGGGCGGCATCCCCTAGCCGAGTAAACAACCCTGAACTTGACCAACAGACAAGGTCTATACCCCCCACAGACCACCTCCCCCCACCGGTCCAAGCGAGACCTAGCAACCGGGAAGGAGCAGCATATCCTGTGGAGAGGCTAAACCAGAGACTACAAGCACTGGATGACCTAACTGAAGACGAAGAGGAAGAGGAGGAGAACCACGCCCGAAGACAGCACAGTACTCTACCGGACCAGGAGGTCCGGTACAGCCCAGGCTATACTCCCGCGGAGCTGCGCTACAGACCCCCGACTCTATACCCGGGTGAGCACGACGCACGACCCGCACCGAGGAACAGCACCTGGACAAGCGGGCCATGGTACACTGCCGGTACCAGCCCATACCAAGGAGCGGGAGGAGACTCGCCTAGGAGGCCTCTCCCCCAACGCTCGCCGATGTATCCACAGTCAGCGTCATACATTGGCACGCCTATGGTACCCGACTTCACCCAAGAGAACCGGGCCCAGTATACAGAACTCCGCATGTGTCTGGAGACCATGTTGGTGGATGTATTGGATGAACGCCACAAATACGCCATCCTACTGAAGCACTTAAAGGTACCCCGCGCACATAATATAGCGCTCGCCTACGCGACTTCCACCACCCCATACACAGCAGCGCTGGTAGCATTGGACCAGAGGTATGGGCGCATATGGGATTACGTGATCCAGGAGATCCGACACATCGACCGCTTACCCCCAGCAATAGACAATCGAGCACTGGACGACCTGTCCATCAGAGTGCAGTCCCTGGTAGGGATGTTGGGAGCGCAAAGAGAGAAGGGGAGGCATGAACTTTACGCCAACTCAAATGTGGAAAGGATCCTGGAGAAGCTGCCGCCCGCTCGTCAGGAGCGCTTTAGGCGGCAGAGGGACCACAGAGACCCGAATGGCCCCGAACCGAACCTCCTCGATCTAGCAGACTTCCTGGCGAGAGAAGTCAGCAGCCTACGGCTAGATACATTCGGACGGAGCACCCCTGGCTCCAGAGAAGGAACCAGACGACTAAATGATGGAAGAAGATCGGTGACTGTGATGCACCAATCGGAGTCAGTACCGAGCAGCAGGAGCCACAGTACCCCCTCCAGAACGGAGAAGTGGAAGATAGTGTGCCCCTACTGTGAGAAAGAACACTGGCTAGCGCAATGTGACTCCTTCCCCAAGCTGAACGCGGAGGAAGCAGGTCAATGGATAAAGTCCAACAAGCGCTGTTTTCGCTGTGCGCGCTCACACATGGCAGCCGAATGCCGCTTAAAGAAAAGGTGCACCAAGTGCGATGGAGCCCATCTGGACATACTTCACGACAGTAACAGACGGCGCCCTTCACCTGCACCATCCAGCCGCAAAGCGAGCGTCATGTACATCGATCCCGCCAGCAGCAGTGGAGCCCGAGTACTCCTAAAAGTAGTGCGTGTGACGCTAAGCTACCAGAATAAAGTCCTGGACACTTACGCCGTCCTCGATGACGGGTCAGAGAAGACCCTGCTGCTCGCCTCCGCTGCGGCCCAGCTAGGGCTGCGGGGAAGCGAAACCCAAATGACAATTCGGACAATAAGACGAGATTTGAAGACGATAAAGGGCGAGAATGTCTCATTCTCTATCGCAGCAAGCGGCCAGCCTGAGCGACGGTACCAGATTGCAGACGCTTTCACCAGCCAAGAAATAGGACTGTCGCGGTACACATACCCCGTCGCCAAGCTGATGGAGAAATATGCACATCTGCGCAAGTTACCGATCCCGCTCATAGACAATGCTATGCCGACCCTGTTGATAGGCTCCGACCATGCAGACCTCATTGTCCCGATAGACCGGGTTCATACCGGACCCCGAGGCTGTCCTGCAGCAGTCGAGACCCGTTTGGGATGGACTCTCCAAGGCCCGCTCGCCAAATCTCTCAACCGAAGTACAGCCACTAGATGTCTCCACTCCCGAGTCACAGAGGGAGAAACCGCACTCCTGCAACACGTAGAGCGGCTATGGACCTTGGAACAAATGCCCTTTAAGAACGGAAAGAAAGACATTCGCTCTAAAGATGACATTTACGCAATTCACCTCCTCGAGACAGGGACCAAGAGAGTCCCGGTCAACGGCGTGTTGAGATACGCCACGCCACTCCTGCGGCGAGAAGGAATGCCTACTTTCCACGCCAAGACAGACGCCACAGAACGGTACCTGCTGAACACGGAGCGGCGTTTAGCCAAGAACCCCGCCCAAGAGAGTGTATACCGCGCTGAGATTGAGAAGCTCATCACAGCGGGACACGTCACAAAGATGGACATTAAAGAGGCTGACCAGACCACTGAATCGTGGTACGTGCCCCACCACAAGGTCCATCACAACGGTAAAGACCGCATAGTATTTAACTGCAGCTACCAGATCGGATCCCAAAATCTGAATAAAGATTTTTTTTGCATCCACCTGGAGAGAGTGGGAGATGGAGCTCCACTCACTCCCAGGCGTTAATATGCGCCGAAGCTACTTCCCACCCACGGTGAGGCCAGAGACATGTAAAATGGACTTACACGTCTTCAGTGACGCCTCAGAGGTCGCATACGGATCAGTAGCCTACTTGCGGGCCCAAGACCAGGGGGGAGAGATCTACACAGCATTTGTCCTCGCCCGCTCGAGAATAGCCCCACGCAAGCAACAATCTATCCCACGTCTAGAGCTCTGCGCAGCCCTAGCCGGAGCGCACCTAGCCACGCTCATCCAACGTGAGCTCACCATACCGGTGTCTAGAACAATCCTGTGGTCAGATTCCACGACGGTACTCGCCTGGATCAAATCGGACTCATGCAAGTACAAAGTCTTCGTGGGAGTCAGAGTCACCGAGATTCAAGACTTAACCGAAGAGTTAACCGGAGAAACAGAGTGGCGCTACGTTGATACAAAACAGAACCCAGCTGACGTCATCACCCGGGGGATGCCCCTGGATGACCTCACCCGTCGCAATGTCTACAGTGACGGCCCCGCATTCCTAAGACTCCCGGAAGGACAGTGGCCCATGCCTATCCCGAGGGAAGCAAGTCCAGAGGAGGTGGAAAATAAGAAGTCTGTGTTCTGTGGATTGAGCACCGTAGCCTCCACCGACCCTAACATAGACGATTGCACGTCCATAGAGAGTGCACAACAAAGAACATTCCTGCGGTACCACCCGGAGTGCAAGTCCCCCGCTGATATGTCAGCAGCTAACTACGAGGAAGCCGAATTGCTTCTACTGCAGCGAGCCCAGAGAGACTCGTTCCCCGATGAATTGGCCTGTCTACAGGGAGGAAAGCCCGTCCCATCCGACAGCAGATTAATTCACCTGGCCCCCGAGAGCGACGCTCATACCCTCATCAGAGTGGGTGGTCGCCTACGCAGAGCCCCCAATCTACCGGATGACATTAAATACCCGATCGTATTGAACAGCGACACAAGGTCACAGAGCTGATTATAAAGAAATACGATGAGGATGTACATCACGCAGGAGCAGAAAGAGTCTTCGCGGAAATCAGACGTCGTTACTGGATCCTACAAGGAAGAGAGGCGGTACGACGCTTCCAGCGAACATGTCTAGACTGCCGCAAGTGGCGCGCGCAGCCCAGCATACCAAGGATGGCTGACCTTCCTCCATGTCGCCTCCGAATCGGTGACAAGCCATTCCACTCAACGGGTATGGACTGCTTTGGCCCGCTGCACATAAAGAAAGGAAGAGGAACCGAGAAGCGGTGGGGTATTGTATTCAAATGCATGACCACCAGAGCGATACACATCGAGCTTCTCCCGACCATGAGCACAGACTCATTCCTTATGGCCTTCCGAAGATTCACATCACGGAAAGGAAGACCGTCTACCCTATTGTCCGATCATGGGACAAACTTCAAAGGCGGCGAAAGAGAGCTGAGAGAGAGCTTCCAAGCTATGGGCCCAGAACTTAAGACCCACCTCGCTCCAGCACAGGTTGATTTCCAATTCAACCCCCCAAACGCACCCCACTTCGGTGGCACTTGGGAACGAGAAGTGCGCTCCATAAAGACAGCCCTGTACGCAGTACTTGGGGCCCAGACTGTGGCGGAAGAAGTCCTAATGACAGTCCTCACGGAGATTGAGGGAGTACTTAACTCGAAGCCCCTCGGATATGTCTCCAGTGATGTGGCGGATATCGACCCAGTTACCCCCAACACACTCCTGATGGGGCGGCTAGATCCTGCATTACCCCAGACAATGTACCGGCCTGAAGAAGCGAACGGCCGACGAATGTGGAGGTACAGCCAAGTATTAGCCGACAAGTTTTGGAACAGTTTCCTACTGCACTACCTACCGTCTCTACAGACCCGCCAGAAGTGGGTAAAGGAGAGAGACAATTTGACAGAAGGAACAGTCGTCATGATTATTGATCAATCACTGCCCAGAGCTATGTGGCCGGCCGGCCGCGTAAGCAAAGTGATCACCGGTGCCGACGGCAAGGTCCGAGCAGCTGAAGTGCTCGTCCAGGGTCGCACTTACACCCGTCCCGTGGCAAGGCTCATAGAACTGCCTCGACTCCCAGACACAATCGATGATGACCATGACCCTACAACCCTATGACTTTGTGAAGTTGACTGACCCCTACAGCAAACCCTTATGTGTAAATAGACAACGCGATTAATCTGTCTCTGTTTAACTGATTAGGTCTGGGACCTATTCAGGGGGTGGCTGTTGTGAAGGGCCAGATTAAACCGAATATATATATTTATTTATATATATTTAATTGTATTTGTATATTCTCTAATATTCCCTGATATCCCTTGTATATTCCTTGTACAATATGCATTGAATATCCATTCTAGCCTACTGAACATCCCATAATAGTCTCCATTCTACTATTGGTCGAGACCTTGGTGCCAGGCTGCCATACCCCTCAGACCCAGTTCAAACGTACCGCTCCACATGTACGAACAAGTCCTAGTTCCGCGTAGGAATCTGGCTACCGCACCACTAATGGGACTATTTGTTCATAGTGCGTATATATACTGCGCTACTAAAGTAGGACTTTCTTTTCAGTCCAGTTTCTTACCCTCCAATAGAGTCACAGACGTAAAGCCTCCCCGCGACGCCACGTGTGGGAGTAAGGCCAAGTTCGGCTTACCATCGGTATTGAGACATCGTGTATATTAATATTTGAATAGTCATATTTGGCACTATATCGTCGAGTTGGACGTAGTCTATTAAGCTAATAATAGTCTGTTAATATATAGTGCTTCGTGCGGTGAGAATACTACCGTAGTCAGTACCCCATCGTTTCGGGCAGAGAACTGGCTGCTTACCCAGGGTGGTTGACCCCATGTGAAGCTGCACCCGAGGAGCCCCAGAGCCGACGAGCGAGTGGACCTGTATACCGGATTATTCTACCGACGACAGCCCGCCTTCCCAGGCACGGATTATGCTTTGTATACTTTGATTATTCCATGGATAAAGACCCCCGACACTGCCGTGTGTTGGAACCCCCCCCCCCTGGAGAGGACGCAAGGTGAGGAGACGCTCTGCAAGACGAGGTCGCTTCACGTCTCTCCCCCGTGGACCGGAGAGAGCCGGCCCACAAAGAGTCCACCTGCTTTCATCTGTGGTCCAAGGATCGCCGGCGCATTGAACGGCACTACAGTGGGTTCACCTGGGATACCCTTGGCCGGACGAGGCAGCCGGATTCTACCCCCCCCCCCCCTCCTACTCCTGTCGGCTTACAAGCGACCGGATTAACCCCCTCTAGTGTATCTAGTATATAATCATTAAAGTATCATTGCTGTTATTCCTTAACTATTCCAGGTCGTATATTTACCACCTGCGCCTTCAGAGATTGGACATTCTCTATTGATATACCGACGAATACTCTTTGCCATAAAAGTGCATACTATTTCAATTCATAAATGTAATTAAGTGATTAAGTGCTTGTTCTACACACCATCGCTGTGTAGAAATAAAGACCTGTTTCGACTTCGTACATTTGTGTTGGATCCGTTTCATCTACGTGAGAGTGTTTATGATAATATATTTATGCCGTGTACTGGGTGGCCGAATATTAAGTACAAAGGTAGTGGTAGTAAGTATCATATCTAGTAATACAGTCAGGGAATTGTACCCCTCAGTTACATTAAGCTTTAAACTTTAAATGAGTGTGTGTGTGTGTGTGTGTGTGTGTGTGTGTGTGTGTGTGTGTGTGTGTGTGTGTGTGTGTGTGTGTGTGTAGGTGTGTGTGTGTGTGTAGGTGTGTGTGTGTGTGTCACAGCTAGTACAGGGAACCCAGGCACAGAGACACACAGGCAGGCAAAAGGTAAAACCCAATACTGGGTGTATTTAATAAATGATGTCAAGCAGGCAGGGTTGGGGAAAGTTCGAGGGGCCAAGGCTCATTGGGGGGCTGAGCAGAGTCCAGGGTGGGAGGGGGTAGAGCAGGCTGAGGAAAGGGTCCAGAGTGAGGCAGGCAGGAGATGGGTGGAATCTTATGTAGGAATAAAGCAAAGGCAAAGACCACTAGGGACATAGGAACAAGGCTGAATGCTGGTGGGACAGCAACAAGGGGAAAGAAAGAAATCAATGACAGAACAGCTACAAGAAAAGGCTAGAACAGCGGTTCTCAAACTACGGTCGCAACCCAAAGTGTTGGATGTCTTCCCCACCTACCTGCGACCCCACTTTGGGCGCATTGGCAAAAGAATTATAAAAACTCAGATAGAGTTTTCCACCCGGCAGCTGTGTGTATTTGCCATGTCTCGCCCCTTCATCAACGGAGGCCGACACACACAGTATTCCAATACACATCTCACTACATCCTGCGCATGTATAATCACGGGAGGGGGCCGGGGGTGTGGTCTTTTGTGTGTAACCTGGACTCGCAATGGATAGGTTTGTTGTCAGAAGCTGTGCCAGTTGGTCGCGATGAAATGAGCTCTGCACATAACCAGCTGCTATACCACACTGAAGTGAGGTGGCTATCTCGAGGCAGAGTAATAAATAGCCTTTTTTAACTCCGAGAAGACAAAAACAACCGATTGGCAGATAAATGTGCTGATAATGAGCTGGATTACGAAACTCCGTTAGTGACACTCCAGGTTAATCAGCAGAGATTTTGGGGTAATTCGTCTTTTGTGCGACGAGCTACTGAAAGTCAAGTTCACTGGACAGGCCCTCGCAAAGTTCTGGATATCAGTCCGGAACGAGTACCCAGTGTTGTGTAATGCTGTGCTGAGAAAGCTTGTCATCAACATACCTCTGTGAGGCCGGATTTTCAGAGTAGAAGCGGATCTCCGCCAAAGCGCACATGAACACATTTTCTTTTCATGTTCTGGCAACATATTTTGGTTAAATAGGCCTTGTTTTATAAATGTTTATACAGAAACAATTCCGTTGCTTTTGTTGATAATATTCATTAATTTCATTGATAACATAGTTCTGCGATTGAATTTTCTAATAAATATGCATGATCAAGTTCAACAATGTGTGCTTTTATTTTGATATTCCTTATTTTCATGTTGAAATTACGCGATACATTAACACATTCTCTGGCACGCTTATATCCATCAATGTTTGATCACTGCCAGCACTGTAAGTCTATGGAGATGTTTACCTTCTTTGCAGGGCTATAACCTTTTAAATTGTATTGCTAAATTGACATTACTATGGCCCATTCAACATCGATTATCTATCGTTCAGGATGTAAGAACGTTTTACTTTTTCATTCACACATTCATACGAAAATACCGTCTAGAGTATAAATATGTTTTTATCGTTTTCTGCAGTATTTCCTAGAACGTGAGTTATAGGCATAAATGCATATTAGATTATCAACTGCCGTTTAATACCGATCCACGCTATATTAAACATTTCAACTGTACATGGTCCTAAACGTTATGACTGATCATGCGCGGGTGAACGGAGGGGGGGGGGGGGGTCGTTTATAATTCCGTGATCGTCGTTAAATGATTTATGTAGTATGGGTGACATATAGATCAGAGCAGTTTGTATGGATAATAATAATCAAAAACGCTGAAACTCACGTCAGTCTCCTCTTACCATTGGGCGATGAGAGTGGAGCAAACAGATCCCAGTTATGTGATGGGGATCGAGGCGATCCATTTCCCGTTTGTATAATACTAATACATGCCCAAATCATGTGGATTATTGAGTTATGGCAACGATCCATATCCACGGTGTGTGTCTTGAGTCCCGCAACGATGTACGAGTGGCCGGACGGATTTGGGAGACGCACCGAGCTCCAACGGGCATTTCCGGTTTGGCAACTCGCCAACTCACCAGGTGGCAGTATTGAAGCGTTGCAGAGTTGTCCCGGCTCACACAGCATCAGACAAGGCTCCGTGAGTGAAATATGAATACCATGGCGAAAATATGAAATATGATCAGAATAACGGCGTACGCCGTGATCTGGCAGAATTCGCATGAAGTTGAAACGCGTCGTAAGCCGTTTCCGGTGGAGAAAGTGTTAAGTATGGGGTCGCCAAAAAAAAATCCTAAATTGTGGTATTAAAAAGTTTGAGAACCCCATGGCTAGAAACATGACTGTTACTAACTCTGTGAAGTGTGAACTGTATCTACAGTACAGAGAGAGAGAGAGAGAGAGAGAGAGAGAGAGAGAGAGAGAGAGAGAGAGAGAGAGAGAGAGAGAGAGAGAGAGAGAGAGAGAGAACAAGCAGGGGAGGAGATGATGAGGGCTGGACAGGAGTGGAGGTCATGACACTGTGTGTGTGTGTGTGTGTGTGTAGAATCACTTTGTCATGACCTTACACTTACTGTAGACTTCTGTATATTTTTACTGTATATTTTATTCTATTCTAATTCTTAGGCAATTTGCTTTGTTATTCTTATTCGTGATGTGTTCTGTCTAAATGTTTAATGTGAACGATTTGTAGCGTCAAATTTCCCTCGGGATAATTAAAGTATTTCTATTCTATTCTATCTATTCCCAGGAGTCCTTATACTTTGATACTATTTTTGATATTATGATGATACTTGTTTTGTCTTTTGTTTTGATGTTGTTTGAGTCTGTATCGCTGTGATGTCTTGTTTTTAACTTTGGGATGGATCTCCTGTCACAACACGTTACCTTGGGTACTAATAAAGAAACCTTGATCCTTGATGTGATGAAAATGAGACCTGTGGTCCCCACGGTAATAACGGTTATAACTGTAACCGAGATATTTGCACCCGTGATGACCATGTGCTCCCCAGGCAGCCGCACTACTAACCAGTTGAGCTAAAGGGTCCGACCCGTTAGCAGGTGCTGGTTGACTGCGACCGACTCATCCATAGTTTACATACGTCCTCCCCCCGAGAAAGTGCGTCCTCACACATTCTTTCGACCCCGCGTGCACTATCCCAGGAGTTAATCTGGGAGGGTCATCAAGGAGAAGCCGCCTTTTCTCAGTCCTTGACACCACAACTGTTAATTGTTGTTTTGTTTTTAGTTGCACTCATATTTAGTTATTTAATTGTAACTATGCCTATGCTTACGCTGTGTCAGAATTGTTTTATGTGTAGTGCGTTCATCTCTATGTTGCTATGTTTTACTTCTGTGAAGCACTTTGTGATTTTATCTGAGAAAGGTGCTATACAAATAAAGTTTACTTACTTACTTACAACGGTGGAACGAACTGCCCGCCACAGTTAGGACAGCCGAAACCCGTCCAATCTTTCGCCGTCGACTAAAGACGCACTTCTTCAACCATTATCTGAAATGAAAAATAAATAAATCTAAGCCTAACTAACCTTACTGTCATGCACTTGTCCTAATAAACTAACCTACACTGTAGCACTCAACACTTTGATGAACATTGTTACCCAGCTGATAGAGTTGTGCCCTTCCTGATGACTTGTCGTACAGAACTTGTAAGTCGCTTTGGATAAAAGCGTCAGCTAAATGACTAAATGTAAATGTTAAGGCACTGAGCGATCCCACCCCCATTGTACGCAAACGTGCTTCACAGATTACACAAGGAAGTGAGATCCCACCGCTGTCACCGATGTAACCGAGAGATTTGCACCGGTGATGACCATGTGCTCCCCAGGCAGCCGCACGACTAACCAGTTGAGCTAAAGGGTCCGACCCGTTAGCAGGTGCTGGTTGACTGCGACCGACTCATCCATAGTTTACTAGTTTAAAAGTATTTCTTTTTCAAAGGTCAGAGGAAACCATGTTCCGCTGAGCACGTTTGTCTTTAACCCTTTTCACTACCGCACTACCAAAATGGTTGAACCCTTTCACTGCGACACCACAGAAGGTTAACCCTTTCACTGCCACACGACAAAGGGATAACCCTTTCACTACCAATTTATTTTTAAATTTTTTTTGGATTGTGAAGCGACCTTGGGTTCTATGAAAGGCGCTATAGAAATTTGATCTATTATTATTATTATTATTATTATTATTATTATTATTATTATTATTATTATTATTACTACAGAAGGTTAACCCTTTACTATCACACTACAGACGGTGTGATAGTAAAGGGTTAACCTTCTGTAGTGTGCTAGCGAAAGGGTTAAAGGCTTCCTTTGCGACTAGGTGCACTCTACTGGAAGGAAGAGGAGGGAGCCGGAGGGAGCAGCTCATGCGCACTCAGGTGTCGTCAATTGAGTAAAGTCATTGTGTAATCATGAGGTGCGAGTTAGTGCACTCGTGAATATTTGAGTGAATGTTATAGGACATCGCTAAATTATTTCATAAATGTGGAGCTCCAGTACTAAGCCTCACACAACAGATCTTTGTTATAGTGTGGGCGGCCAGGTGCATAGAAAGGCCCAGACATAATGTCGCCAGAATCACCTACAAAATCACCACCTTTTTTTGCATCGAGCCTGTTTTTGCAACCTAATTGCACTGAAATGAAACGTGGCACACCTGAGTGAGCAGCCATCATCACTTTGACACTATAGTAGCTCTCTACCTGACTACCTGTATGACAGGCTGTAAGCTACCGTAGAAGCAGGTGGTAGGCTAGGCTGGTGGTTACGACGCATGGTCATAAAACCCCTGTATACAACAGGAAGTACAGCTGGAAGTACTATAGCTTTACTTTACAACACTCTTGTCAGGAGCAGCAGTGGCAGCGGGGTTTTTGTAGTCCACAAGGGAAACAGCAGAGGCACAATGATGCATCTGTTTCATTTCAGCGCATGCTGTCTGAAAATGAAATGAATGATTATAGCTTGTCAACAAATGCAATATATAGTATACGCCAACAAAATGTAAATGCACCCACACACGTTTGCTTACCATGCTGGTCCTCAATAGTCACACTTACCCAGAACTGAATAACTAGTCATTATTATTAAATGACAACCGTGGCCAATGAGCTGTAGCATGATGACACATCATGAGATTATTTTACAGTACCTTTTTTTCTTCTTCTTCTTATTAATAGTACAATAATGGGGGACCACTAAATTAGGAATGGGCAAAACTCACAAAATTGCTTTTCGATTGTCACTGGGTAGTACTATTTGAATACGAATCGAACATCGATGGCCATCCCTACACTAAATGATGAATGGCGTGCAAGTGATATCAGGCTGCAAGGTTAATATACCCCCCACCCCCCTGGTGCCTAGTGATACATCTTTAACCTATAGGGAGGAGAGCAGGGTGGTGGTGGTGGAGAGAGTAGTAACATGATCTGTGACAGTTGAAATTCAACATGTTATTCCCATCATTTTTGGTCACTACCAGAAACGACCAGAAAATGTGTTATACGTGTTATGGTTTAACTGACATTATTTAAGTACAAAAGTGGTACCATGGTGATACATGACTTTTACCAGGCGATATCATGGTACATTTCATATACAATCAAACTATCATGATATTTTTCAAGGGATGTCAATTCATCTGTATGAAAAGATATATATATATATATATTGTCTAATGTTGTTGTACCAATCAATCATATGAAAAATATCATGATATGATTGTTTGGCCACACAGTAAATTTTCGCAGAGTAAATTTTACTCAAACTGAGTACATTTTACTCAAACTGAGTAACATTTTACTGTGCGAAATTGACTGTGCATGATCCCCCCAAAGCAGTGCTTTGAATGCAGTGTATATGAGCCAAGAGGAGGCTCATCCAATCACAAGTATAATAATATACAGTCATCTGAATACTCAACGCTGTCCTGTAATTACATTAGAATACACATTGTGTGGTTGCTAAGATGGGAACCGGTCGAGAGGGATGTGTGTGTGTGTGTGTGTGTGTGTGTGTGTGTGTGTGTGTGTGTGTGTGTAACTGTGTGTGTGTGTGTGTGTGTGTGTGTGTGTGTGTGTGTGTGCGTGTGTGTGTGCGTGCTGGTCGGAGGTTGCTGGAGGTGGAAGACAATTCTCAAACAAACAAGCAAGATGTGATTCTTTTTTATTGTGTTTTATGTTAGGGTCCCTATAAGATGAAAATACTGAAATGACATTTGTTTTAACTTCGACCACGACTAGAAATAACAGAGAAACAGTGGCCAGGATGAAAGTGGCGGTTTAATATATAAAACGGCAGAGATTAGTTCTTGAAGGCAGTTTATCCACAAGACAAATGGGATTTCTTTCTTTTTCTTCCACGTTTCAGGGGCAGAGTTATAGACCTCTCACTTGGGGACGTATTTTCCGCCTGTTGCCGTCTCTTCAGCCTTTGCTGCAGCTGTGGGAACATGAATGGAGTATTAATAGGTCGCTCGTAGCTTCGTCTGCGTTCACGCAGGCCGTGGTCCCGTGAACAAGGCCTTCTAATACATTTCTCTCTCTGATAAGGCTTTCTTGCAGATTGGGTCGTCCGACGTCACTAGCGTGAGTGTATTCTCTGTGACATCCAATCATTTAGTGTTAGCAATGTGGCTTTTACATATTGGAATGGTAACAAAACATAAAATCCTTTGGTGAAACTATTTCCCCATTAACCCCCCATGCAGCATCAAAGACAAAATGACTGATTAACAAGAAAGGAGACACTGTTCATTTTCGCCATAAGCAGGAAAAAAGAGAAACTGGGGCTTGTCAAAATGACCACAACGCATCTACTGGTCCTCTGATGGGGGTCATCCCTATGTTCCCCGGGTCCTATGTTCCCTGGGTCCTATGTTCCCCGATTGATTGATTGATTGATTGATTGAACATTTTATAAATTTTTATTATTTTATTAATTATTAATGTCCGCCTTGTTTCGAACTGGTTATGCTTAGGCCCTCTTTCGAAGTTGGTTAAGGTTAGAGTTTGGAATCAGGGCTGGTGGTCTGACTATCTATCGCTACCGGGGAACATAGGACCCGGGGAACATAGACATGCTCCCCTCTGATGGCAGTCGTCCATTTGTGAGAGAGCACTCTGTCCCATTGAGTGCTCTCAGAAAGAGTGTTTTTAAAACGATCCTTGAAGAAACTGGTACTCCAGTCTAGAGCAGCTCAGAATGAATGCGTGCCTGAATAATATTCTAAAATGTTCTCCCATTTCAGCAGTCTCTTGTTTGAAATCCAGGCATACAAACAGCAAATAGAGGGTAAATTAAAAACAGCAACAATATCAGTTTTAAATTCAGACAGCTCTATTTCATTTAATCTCAGATGGCATTGATTCTGTCAGAATTCGGGGGTGGGGGTGTAGGACACACGCAGACACACACAAAAAGGGGAATCTTAAAGTTACCCCAGAGGGGTAACCCCTGGAATCACTGAGCGATGAGAGAGGGTGGGGGAAAACACAAGAATAAAATAAATTAAAATAAAAAATAAAAACTGTAGGAAACACCAGTATAAAATAACTGGGTAAAAATCCCAAAATAACCACCACTGCCTAGGAGTTGAAAACAACAAGAAAAACAAGGGGTCATCCCTATGTTCCCCGGGTTCTATGTTCCCCGGGTCCTATGTTCCCCGATTGATTGATTGATTGAAAATTATATAAATCTTTATTATTTTATTAATTATTAATGTCCGCCTTGTTTCGAACTGGTTAAGCGTAGGCCCTCTTTCGAAGTTGGTTAAGGTTAGAGTTTGGAATCAGGGCTGGTGGTCTGACTATCTATCGCTACCGGGGAACATAGGACCCGGGGAACATAGACATGCTCCCAAAAACAATAGCACTAGAGACAGAGAAACCCCTAGAAGCATGAGCTTGGGACACTCCTCTACTATTGAAGGAAACACATGAAATGGACAAGGGTTTAGGGGATTATATGTATATATGTATGTTTTTAAGCTCGGCTCTCAACAGGCAGTGGCGAATCTTTATGGAAGCCAACGGAAGCCAGGCCTCCCTATTAAAATATGAATTAATATCAAATATGAAATATGAAAAAAAGAAAAAATATATATATATATATTTTTTTTTTAATATAGTTTACATTCTTTTTCATCTGTGCATCTGTGTTATAATTTTTAATTTTTTAATGTCTCCCTCTTCTCCTTCTCACTCCCTCTAACACACTGTCAGACTCACTGTGCTCACTGCAGCTATAGAGGAGAGGAGGCAGGGGGTAGGTCTCTTTCTCCAGCCTCAACCATGTGATTCATGTATCTAGAGTCCAAAAACGATCCTAGCCAGATCAGATTCGAGCTAAAAGTTTAAAACGGGGCTGTGAGAAGAATCATGAGTGTGGATTCCCCTCTGCACTCTGAACATTGTATTAACCCGTGACTGCTCCCACGGGCCGAATATTGCCCCGATCCTCGCGAGATTAAATCTCTCGGCGTGCCGAAGCTTTTCCTAAATCACTTCCATCATCGAAAACGAGGGGAAAAGGTCGGCTCGCGACCCTGAAAATGTCGCGTGATTTTAAAAACGCTGTATTAAGTGAGCCTATTATGGGATCCACGCGAGCTTTCTATCGTGGAAACATCTCGGCATCCCGCAACTTTTACTCATTCACATGTAGCCCCGAAAATGCTTAGAAAAGGAAAGCCGCAAGCGTGGAATAAACTTGCCGAAACGGAAAAGTGTCCCACGGGCGCGCCGTGATTCCGATCCGCGTTAAAATATTCACGGCCATAGAGGAGACCGTGGGACACCTTTTTGCAACCGAATATGTGTCTCGAATTTGCTCCCACGCGGCGCGCAAAATCGTGCAAGGAAAAATCGGACCAAAAATGAACCAATGCTCCAGCAGTATTAATGACCCTGATGTAAACAAGACAAACGTCTTTCTCTGGTCTGCATCCCCTTATACAATTGTGTGTATTGAGCCGTACTGTATTGTACCCATTCTGCAATCTGTTAAATAAATAAAAAGAAAGTTTGACTGGCCGCCGAGCCATACTGTAGTGTACATGGTGACTGCTTGACTTAAACAAATAAATAAAAAATTAATAAAAATATTTAATAATCTTTTTTTTTATAAATTTTTTTTGGCTTCCCCTGTTATTTTACCCACGCGACGCCACTGTCAACAGGACCTCAATCATTGGATATATATCCATTGTGAATTCGTACTCCAGACGCATTACTAACAAGTACACAACAACTTGTATAGATTATGGCTAGTTTGAATATAATGATTTGGAATACTGGGGGAATAAATAAACAACATAAACGCAAAAGCGTGCTCACACTGATGAAAAACAAAGGTTGATGTGGCTCTTTTAAGCGAAACGCACCTTTTAGTGGAAGACAAAGTAATGCTAGCGGACAACAATATATATCATAACATTAGCCACTCTTCCTTTGGAACGAGATCCCGTGGAGTTGCTATAGTCACGAAACGGAAGTTGAATATTGAATTGCAGGACGTATGGTCTGATACAGATGGTCGGATAACCATAGCAAAAATTGTATACAGTAACAGGAAAATAGCGTTGGTAGCGGCATATGCCCCAAATCTTTACGAGGCTAACTTCTACGCTACACTTACCAGAACAATGTTAAACTTTTCTGAATACTCATTTATAATTGCCGCGGATTTTAATGCCATTTGGGATACCGGGATGGATAAATCTTATCCCACCATTTCCAATGATCAGAAAAATTCATCTAATGCACTAAAGAATTGGTCTACGAATACAGGTGTAAATGACCTATGGCGTTCACTCAACCCAACGGCCCGAAAGTACTCTTGTCGATCTTCAAGACACAAGACATTCTCCAGAATAGATTATGTTTTTGCATCCCCTAGACTATTTGATAACTATGACGTGGAAATGGTACCCAATGCACTATCAGATCACTGCTATTTACTCCTAAAAGGATCATTTGGTATACTGTCATCCCGAGCCCCAAGATGGCGATTTAACTCGATATTGCTGAAAAACAATGAATTCATTACACAATTCAAAGAAGCTCTTGTTGAATTCCTGCTGGAGAATGCGCAATCGGTACAGGACCCCAGAATATTATGGATGTCGGTAAAGGGATTTATCAAGGATTTCACCGGGGTCTTTTCCTCCAAAATACGCAAGAATCGTTGTTCAAAACTGGCAGAGCTGGAAACGCTTTTCTCTACGTTATTTTCCTCTTTACAATACAACTACTCGGTTCGATTGGAATCTCAAATTAATGTGTTAAAAAAAGAGATTAACAACATTTTAAAACAACAATCTGAATTTCAAATACGTAGCACATGACAACATTATTACTTTCATGGTTCTTCACCTACTAGCTATGCAGATACGAGCCAACGCAAAATGTGCAGATATCCCTACTATTAAGGCCCATCAAGGACTTGTTACAGACCCTAAAAAAATCAAGAGACATTCAAAAAGTTTTACTCCAACTTGTACAAATCAGAAATGGCCTTCGATCAAAACAAAATGGACATATATCTTAATCAAATTAACCTACCTAAACTATCAGAGGATGACGCTAAACAGTTAGAAACACTGATAAGTGCCCAAGCTAGGTCTTAGGTCAGATCGATAACTTCATAACTCATTGGTCTGCTCATCTTGACATCAAACAGCGTCCTGCGAAGTGGTTGACATGCAGAACCAAATGAGTCTACAAAATGTTGTTGTTACTCACTGACCGACAAGAGATAGCGAATGCACCGTTTCAACCCCACCCAGTCATCGACCTTAGGTCGAGTGATTGGGGTTGCGGAATCTTTTATTTTATTTGCACTGGGAAGGACTCTCTTTATTCAGATGAGGTCAATTTCCCTTATCCGTCACACGTAGTATCACTGTAGCTTTATTTGATAATCCCATTATCCAGAACCCACTTCTAAATCTATATATATATATATTTCTCTCTCTAGGTCTCTGTGTGGATAAAAGCCCACTCCTAGGGTTTTTACATCATAAATCAGGAACATTACGGGACTGTGTTGTTGCCGACTGGTTAAAGACACACTTCTAAGGTTTTACATCATAAATCAGGAACATTACTAAGCAATGGGTAAAGTTACAATGCAAAAACATTTCAATGCTTACCCGTCCGTCTGGTCAGAAGAATGGATACAAAAAGATATATTATAAAAAGCTGTTTTATTTAGAAAAAAGCAAGTTACAGAAGAGACTTCATTGGAAATGTCCAACTCAGTTAAAAGAAGTATAAAACAAAAACATCTCATCTGACACGGCTTGTGCCTGCTTGTGCCTGCCATGGAAAATCTTAAAATCTGGCTCCTCGAAGGAGGAACAGTCATTTTTATATTGATCCTGCATCATATTTCTATTGGTCTAAAAACAGTGATGTCACAGGGATGTCATTTCACTAGCCAACCAACGTACAATACGTAGTATATATTTATCCAATCGTTTTACTTTACGTGCACAGTAAGTGTCCCTCCCTTTTCTTTTACTTGCGTTACCTTCAGTTACATAGTTTTTTCAAGTATGAGAAAGTCCCTCCACTTTTCATCTTATTCAGAACTTACAAAGGGTTAACCTGTTAACCATGCGTCTGCCGGCCGGAGAGCTCAGGGAAGAGGCCCTGCCTGGCAAGGTCACATTCTTATGGTTAACTCCCTACTGCAGGCTTGCTCTTACAGACACCTCTATGCAGACCAGGCAATTCATTCTTAAGCAGAAGAGGTTAGATTCACACAATCACTGTCTTCCAACCAGAGTTTAGTTTTAAAGTGTATAAAGAATATACAGGTCATATACATAGCTCCAATCATATATAATAAACATAAGAATATTATACAAAGTGTCACTCGTTTACACATAACGTGTTTCCTTTCTGACGGGGCATTACCAGCCAGAATACATATCACATCTAGACACCTATAGTAACATATGCCTAGATGATAGCAAATATATACAATAAACCTATTGTATTGATTCCATTGACTCCACTCTCCAAGATCACGCAAGATATTGTAGTGTACACAAGTTACGGTTCCAGAGTCCACAGTTCTCACAGTTTTTTTCACAAGTGGGAGGAAGAATCTACAGACATTCCTCATAATCATATATAAGAACAGGATGTCATACTAACCAGTGTCACTTAGTTGGCTGTGACACTTTACACCCCCTCTGTCATCCTGGTCGGTCATTTTCCATTGTCTTAATAGCGTCTGTACTGGGGGACGAGATGGCGATTGCGGGGTCACGTGGCCGTGACTCTCCACACCCCCTCTGCCATCTTGTTTCCCTGTTACCCTGGTAGCCGGCGGGAAGACTTGCATCTGTTGTTCCCGGGCTGGACGGTTCGATAGGATAGGGGCCACGTCGTGGCTTGGTATCCGGCGGGAAGACTTGCATCTGTTGTTCCCGGCCGATGCACCCAGGTTGTTGTCGTCTTGGTCATCTTGGTCATCTTGGGGTCACCCCCTCTGACCTCTTGGATCTCTCCCATAGTTTGAGGTAGGTTGAATTGTTACTTCTCGGGCGACCCCCACGGGTCCCCGAGAATTGTAGCAGCAGTCCTCTATTGAAGTGTGGTTGGCCTGGTCGTGTGACTCTGTCCGTAGGCCTCACAGGACATCACAGATACAGTCCACAGAGGACTCATTTCTTTTCTCTCTTTCAGGTCCACTCTCGTCGCCCTGTAACCTGGGTCCAGGCCGATGTCTCTCTGTCCGGTCTAGGAGGTCTAGGAGGTCTGGGAGATCTAGGAGGTCTGGGAGGTCTGGGAGGTCTAGATGAGGACCTTGAGGATGCTCTGGAGCTTGACCTATCCCGGTCTTCCTCCATTTCCGAGTTCTGACCTGAGTCAGTATATTCCTTCTTGCCATTCGCTGCGTCGGACGACTCCGGGGGACCTCCCCCCGTCTAAGAATGCTCCTGGCCCGAAATAGGGCAGGTTCTGATCCTTCCGGTCCGAACTGTACTGTCGGTCTCCTTGGTGTACCCTAAGGAGGGAGGTCGGTTCATTCCAGGATCGCAACATATCCACTTTGATCATCTGATCCTTCATATAGCGTACAGCTCTCTCTGCCACCCCGTTCGTATTGGGCTGGTAGGGTACAGAGTATTGGGCCATTACACCCGCTTCCTCCTAGACCGCCTGGAAAGTGTCCTTGGCATCACTGGTACCCCCTTGTCCTGGTTCACATCCTACCTCACCAACAGGTGGCAGTATGTTTCCCTCGGGGGCTCCAGGTCAGCTCCAGCACTTGTTAAACAGGGTGTTCCCCAGGGTTCGGTGCTAGGCCCGCTCCTTTTTATGATTTACCTCCTCCCACTCGGTGACATCATAAGGAAACATGGCCTCCACTTCCACTTCTATGCAGACGACACACAGCTCTACCTCCACACCAAACCCTCGGCCCCCCTTCCTCCCCCCTCCCTCACTGCCTGCCTCCAGGACATAAAAATATGGATGACCACCAATTTCCTCCAACTCAATAGTAAGAAAACCGAACTCATAGTTGTAGCCTCCCCAGCCCTCCTCCAAAAGATCGACCACCTTGTTCTCTCCGTGGATGGCTACTCCATCTGCCCCTCCACAGAGGTAAGGAACCTGGGCGTCATACTGTACTCCACCCTCTCATTCCACCCTCACGTCAAGTCTGTCACCAGATCCGCCTTCTTCCACCTCAGAACCATCTCCCGCCTCCGCCCCTCACTCTCCGACACCTCAGCGGAAACACTCATTCACGCCTTCATCACTTCCCGCCTCGACTACTGTAACGGAGTCCTTCTTGGTGCCTCCAAGAAGGTTCTGGATCGTTTACAGTATGTCCAAAACTCTGCTGCGAGGGTCCTCACGCGCACCAAACCCTGGCAGCACATCACCCCCACCCTGCAAAAACTCCACTGGCTCCCCATCAACTATCGAATCCCCTACAAGATCCTCCTCCTCACCTACAAATCCCTGCACGGGTTGGCCCCTTCCTACCTGACCAACCTACTCCACCCCTACACTCCAGCACGAGGCCTCCGATCCTCCAACTCCGACCTCCTCACCATCCCCCGCACCAGGCGTTCCACACTGGGAGACCGAGCTTTCGCTGCAGCAGCCCCCAGACTGTGGAACTCCCTCTCCCCCCTCATCCGAGGCTCTGACACCATCAACCTCTTCAAAACCAAGCTAAAAACCCACCTGTTCACACTCGCCTTCACGCAACACGGCCCCGCTCCCAAGTAGCCCACCCCTGACTCTTTTTAAGCCACAGATTCCGTTGTTTTGTTTTGTTGTTTGTTTGTTTGTTAATTTTAACCACTTCATCCAATTTGACAGAACTTGCCTCCTTTTTTTATTTATTTTTATCTCTTATCTTATTTGTTTTTTCTTGTTGTTACTATACACAGATCTTTTATGTATTTTATTATATATATTTTTTCAATTTTATTACTTACTTTTATTTTTTTCCATCCTTTCCTTGTACAGTGTCCTTGAGTCTGAGAAAGGCGCTTCTCTCTTAAAATTCAATCTATTATTATTATTATTATTATTCCTCCAGTAGTTCCAGTCCTGCTCTCAGATACTGCTATTCGTCTCGATGGCACTGGTTCAGGTTTTGTCCCCCTTACCAGCGCACATTGTTCACAGGCCTTTCGGACTGTTGTTTCCGTCCATTTCCTTCTTGCACAGGGGGTCAACCCTGTGTTGTGCTTGTCTCGGTCCAGACTGGGTAGTTAGTTACTGTTATGTCTGGTGTTAGCTCTGGCTAGTTAGCCTGCTGTAGACTCAGGCTAGGTAGCCTCTTGTAGATTCAGGCTATGTAGCCTCTTGTAGACTCAGGCTATGTAGCCTCTTGTAGACTCAGCTCCTGCTGATAACACCAGCCTGTATAATTACGCTGGTTCCACTTCCGTCACAGTAGCAGGACTTATGCTCCTGCTAGCTTCTGGCTCGTTATCCTGCTAATAGCTTCTATTAGCAATGGCTAGTTATCATGCTATAGACTCGTAGAGTTTTTCTACTTAAGTTCTGACTCTAAGTAAGCATTATGTTACTTCAAGTTTAAGTGACTTTAAAGCTCCCTCGGCCTTGGACTTTAAGGTTCCCTCGGCCTGCTAGTCGCAAGTAGTTTTCAGTTTTGACTCCAAGTAAGCATTATGTTACTTCAAGTTCAAGTGACTGTTTAAAGCTCCCTCTGCCTTTGACTTTAAAGCTCCCTCGGCCGGCTAGTCGCAAGTCGTTTTCAGTTTTGACTCCAAGTAAGCATTATGTTACTCCAAGTTCAAGTGACTGTAAGGCTCCCTCGGCCTCATCTCCGCTTGCTGCTCTGGGGTTAGTTTCTCCCCCATGTTTTTCCCGTCAAGTGCAGTTTGCACTTGCTTGATGTGTCAGGGCCCCAGAAGGTAATTTCTCCCTTTGTTGCCCTTATCTCTGCTTGCTGCTCTGGGGTTAGTTTCTCCCCCATGTTTTTTTCCCGTCATCTTGACCGGGGGTTCTTATTTCTCTTTCCATCATTTGGGCCATTGAAGCCCCTTTCGGGAGCTAGCGTCTCCTTGTGCTAGCTTCTCTTGAGCTATTACTCAATATGTTGAGTAATCAGAACTGTGTTCAGTTTCAGAGGTATTTAGCTCCCCATCCTGTTCAGGCTCAGACTCAGTTTCACCTGAAGGTGTCATCTGTGGCCTCGGGTTCTGATCCTTGATCTGAATGTCGCCATCCTCCTCTTCTGGGCCATAGAAAATGGAACAGTGCTCATAATTGATATTCTTGGCCTTTAGGAACTCGTCTAGAGAGTTGAACGCCTCTATGTCAGTGGAGGGAGATACTCGTTTTGAGGTGGAGCATTGCGCCTCATAAAGAGGAAGAATGACTACATCGTCCTCTTGGTTTTTTCCATTTCCAAACTCGTCCATGATAGTGTGTCGCAGTGTTCTTGAGCGAGACACATAACCCCTTACTGCCCCCGTTAAGCAGGTTGGCACCTTGCATGGCTGCCTCCGCCGTCTGTGTCTCTTAAGCCCTTGCTGGTTCCTGAAGCTCATGTAACACTGGTCACAGTAGTATGGTTTCTCTCCTGTGTGTATCGTATGATGTCGTTTAAGGTGAGTCTTCGTCTTGAAGTTCTTTCCACACTGGTCACAGCAGTAAGGTCTCTCTCGTGTGTGCATCATGTGGTGTTGTTTAAGTTCTGCCTTCGTCTTGAAGCTCTTCCCACACTGGCCACAGCAGTAATGTTTCTCTCGTGTGTGTACCATGTGGTGAACTTTAAGCGCTGTCTTTCTCTTGAAGCTCATGTCACACTGGTCACAGCCGTAGGGTCTCCCTCCTGTGTGTACCATGTGGTGACTTTTAAGATCTCCCTTCGTCTTGAAGGTCCTCTCACACTGGGCGCAACCGTAAGGTTTATGTTCTGTGTGTACCAGGTGGTGTTGTTTAAGTTCTGCCTTCGTCTTGAAGCTCTTCCCACACTGGCCACAGCAGTAATGTTTCTCTCGTGTGTGTACCATGTGGTGAACTTTAAGCGCTGTCTTTCTCTTGAAGCTCATGTCACACTGGTCACAGCCGTAGGGTCTCCCTCCTGTGTGTACCATGTGGTGACTTTTAAGATCTCCCTTCGTCTTGAAGGTCCTCTCACACTGGGCGCAACCGTAAGGTTTATGTTCTGTGTGTACCAGGTGGTGTTGTTTAAGTTCTGCCTTCGCCTTGAAGGTCTTCCCACACTGGTCACAACCGTAAGGTTTATTTTCTGTGTGTACCATGTGGTGTTGTTTAAGACATGTCTTTGTCTTGAAGCTCTTTCCACACTGGCCACAGCTGTAAGGTCTCTCTCCTGTGTGTACCGTACAGTGAATTTTAAGCTCTCCCTTCGTCTTGAAGGCCTTCTCACACTGGGCGCAACCGTAAGGTTTATTTTCTGTGTGTACCAGGTGGTGTTGTTTAAGTTCTGCCTTCGTCTTGAAGGTCTTCCCACACTGGGCACAGCTGTAAGGTTTCTCTCCTGTGTGTACCATGTGGTGACGTTTAAGGTGAGCCTTCGTCTTGAAGCTCCTTCCACACTGGTCACAGCAGTAAGGTTTCTCTCCTGTGCCAATTACTGCCTGCTGTACAGCCGGCAGCTCTGGGTATTGTGATTTGCTTGGTTCCGTGAATTCCTCACTTTCCGCAAGCGTCTCAGGGGACTCTGGGTGTGTTCCCCGTTCTCCTGGGTAGTCTAACCCCCTGCTGGGTGTAGAAGCTCCCAATCCATCATCCGAGGGTAATTTATCGTCCTCTGTGATGTGGGGATGATTGTGAGACATCCTGTTCACTTCCATTCGCTCTGGCTTGGTAGCCAGCTATTAGCTCATGTCTGGCTAGGGCCAGTCCACTTCCTGTTAGCACTGGTTTGTTAGCCTGTTGGGAGCTAGTTAGCTCTTGGCTAGTTAGCCATCAATTCACTCTTGGCTTGTTAGCCTGTGGGGAGCTAGTTAGCTCTTGGCTAGTCAGCCATCAATTCGCTCCTGGCTAGTTAGCCTATGGTGAGCTAGTTAGCTCTTGGCCAGTTAGCCTGTGGGGAGCTAGTTAGCTCTTGGCTAGTTAGCCATCATTCCTGTGAACGCGCCGTTTTGGCAGCGTCACGTAGCCTCGGGCTAGGTAGCCATCCAGTTAGCACTTAGCTCGCTTGTGGCTAGTTAGCCTGCATTCCTGTGAACACGCCGTTTTGGCAGCGCCGTCACGTAGCCTCGGGCTAGGTAGCCATCCAGTTAGCACTTAGCTCGCTTGTGGCTAGTTAGCCTGCATTCCTGTGAACGCGCCGTTTTGGCAGCGCCGTCACGTAGCCTCGGGCTAGGTAGCCATCCAGTTAGCATTCAGTTCGCTTGTGGCTAGTTAACCTGCATTCCTGTGAACGCGCCGTTTTGGCAGCGCCGACACGTAGCCTCGGGCTAGGTAGCCATCCAGTTAGCATTCAGTTCGCTTGTGGCTAGTTAGCCTGCATTCCTGTGAACGCGCCGTTTTGGCAGCGCCGTCACGTAGCCTCGGGCTAGGTAGCCATCCAGTTAGCATTCAGTTCGCTTGTGGCTAGTTAGCCTGCATTCCTGTGAACGAAGCACGAAATTATGTTGCACTTGTAACTCCCCCCAGAGCTCTATAAACATTACGTTACCCTTTAGTCGCAAGTAAACGTTGCTTTAATCACAAAGATAGAGCTTTCTATTAAAGTGTGATATTCCCGAGTAGAGCTTTCCACTCGAGTGTGACTTTAAGCCTTTTATTTTAGGTTTCTAGTCGCGTGTGTAGAGCTTTCTACTGTAGAGCTTTCTACTTTAAGTTTGACTGTAAGTAAACATTCCGTTACCCTTTAGTCGCAAGTAAACGTTACTTTAATCACAAAGATAGAGCTTTCTATTCATTTGTGATATTCCCGAGTAGAGCTTTCCACTCAAGTCGCCAGTAGAGCTTTCTACTTTAAGTTTGACTGTAAGTAAACATTCCGTTACCCTTTAGTCGCAAGTAAACGTTACTTTAATCACAAAGATAGAGCTTTCTATTGAATTGTGATATTCCCGAGTAGAGCTTTCCACTCGAGTCGCCAGTAGAGCTTTCTACTTTAAGTTTGACTGTAAGTAAACATTCCGTTACCCTTTAGTCGCAAGTAAACGTTACTTTAATCACAAAGATAGAGCTTTCTATTGAATTGTGATATTCCCGAGTAGAGCTTTCCACTCGAGTCGCCAGTAGAGCTTTCTACTTTAAGTTTGACTGTAAGTAAACATTCCGTTACCCTTTAGTCGCAAGTAAACGTTACTTTAATCACAAAGATAGAGCTTTCTATTGAATTGTGATATTCCCGAGTAGAGCTTTCCACTCGAGTCGCCAGTAGAGCTTTCTACTTTAATTTTTTGTCAAATCTGTAATTCATTTTACTCCAGAGGCTTTTGACAGTAGTCCTGTTTTCTTCGGCCGTTAGCACCTATTCAGTTAGTATAAATGCCCAACGAAGGGACGCCATGATAAGTGCCCAAGCTAGGTCTTAGGTCAGATCGATAACTTCATAACTCATTGGTCTGCTCATCTTGACATCAAACAGCGTCCTGCGAAGTGGTTGACATGCAGAACCAAATGAGTCTACAAAATGTTGTTGTTACTCACTGACCGACAAGAGATAGCGAATGCACCGTTCCGACCCCACCCAGTCATCGACCTTAGGTCGAGTGATTGGGGTTGCGGAATCTTTTATTTTATTTGCACTGGGAAGGACTCTCTTTATTCAGATGAGGTCCATTTCCCTTATCCGTCACACGTAGTATCACTGTAGCTTTATTTGATAATCCCATTATCCAGAACCCACTTCTAAATCTATATATATATATTTCTCTCTCTAGGTCTCTGTGTGGATAAAAGCCCACTCCTAGGGTTTTTACATCATAAATCAGGAACATTACGGGACTGTGTTGTTGCCGACTGGTTAAAGACACACTTCTAAGGTTTTACATCATAAATCAGGAACATTACTAAGCAATGGGTAAAGTTACAATGCAAAAACATTTCAATGCTTACCCGTCCGTCTGGTCAGAAGAATGGATACAAAAAGATATATTATAAAAAGCTGTTTTATTTAGAAAAAGCAAGTTACAGAAGAGACTTCATTGGAAATGTCCAACTCAGTTAAAAGAAGTATAAAACAAAAACATCTCATCTGACACGGCTTGTGCCTGCTTGAGCCTGCCATGGAAAATCTTCAAATCTGGCTCCTCGAAGGAGGAACAGTCATTTTTATATTGATCCTGCATCATATTTCTATTGGTCTAAAAACAGTGATGTCACAGGGATGTCATTTCACTAGCCAACCAACGTACAATACGTAGTATATATTTATCCAATCGTTTTACTTTACGTGCACAGTAAGTGTCCCTCCCTTTTCTTTTACTTGCGTTACCTTCAGTTACATAGTTTTTTCAAGTATGAGAAAGTCCCTCCACTTTTCATCTTATTCAGAACTTACAAAGGGTTAACCTGTTAACCATGCGTCTGCCGGCCGGAGAGCTCAGGGAAGAGGCCCTGCCTGGCAAGGTCACATTCTTATGGTTAACTCCCTACTGCAGGCTTGCTCTTACAGACACCTCTATGCAGACCAGGCAATTCATTCTTAAGCAGAAGAGGTTAGATTCACACAATCACTGTCTTCCAACCAGAGTTTAGTTTTAAAGTGTATAAAGAATATACAGGTCATATACATAGCTCCAATCATATATAATAAACATAAGAATATTATACAAAGTGTCACTCGTTTACACATAACGTGTTTCCTTTCTGACGGGGCATTACCAGCCAGAATACATATCACATCTAGACACCTATAGTAACATATGCCTAGATGATAGCAAATATATACAATAAACCTATTGTATTGATTCCATTGACTTCACTCTCCAAGATCACGCAAGATATTGTAGTGTACACAAGTTACGGTTCCAGAGTCCACAGTTCTCACAGTTTTTTTCACAAGTGGGAGGAAGAATCTACAGACATTCCTCATAATCATATATAAGAACAGGATGTCATACCAGTGTCACTTAGTTGGCTGTGACACTTTACAAACACCCATCACACTAGATGAACTTAGGGAGGCTATATCTGAAATGCAAAGTGGTAAGGCTCCTGGAAGGGACGGTATCCCACCAGAAATGTACCTCTCATGCTGGGATGTAATTGGACCCCTATTACTTAATATGATTTTATACTCAATCAAGGAGGGGAATTTCCATAAGATCGATAATATTGCACTCATAACAGTCCTCCTTAAAAAAGACAAAGACCCCACCGATTGCGGTAGTTATAGACCCTTGAGCCTCCTCGGAACCGATATCAAGCTGTATTCCAAGGTATTAGCCATCAGACTTCAAAAGCATATGACGTCTTTAGTTCATCCTGATCAGACTGGCTTCATAAGAGGCCACTTGATCACGGATAGTATAAGACGGTTATTACATGTGCTAGATGCCAGCAAGGATGACACCCCACCTATAGCGATGCTGTCCCTGGATGCGATGAAAGCCTTTGATAGGTTGGAATGGTCTTATTTATGGGCAGTACTAGAAAGGATGGGGTTAGGAAAGTGATTCATTGATATGATAAAAGTATTATACAAAGACCCATCGGCCATTATTACAACAGGTATAATCACCTCCGAAATCTTTCCGGTATAGCGCTCTTCCAGACAGGGTTGCCCTCTTAGTCCCGGACTATTCGCTTTATCATTAGAGCCTTTAGCACAATATATAAGACAATCCCAATCCATAGAACCAATCGCAATTAAGGGCACACAACATCATATTAGTTTATATGCGGACAACATAATATTGTTCATGCAAAACCCTACCACCTCAATGCCTCATCTTCTCAAGTTGATTGATGACTTTGGCAATCTATCAGGATTTAGGATAAATTGGCCAAAGTCGGCCTTCCTACCACTTAATGCCCCTGCAAAGAACATACTCCTTCCAGAAAAAATACCAATGGTAAAACACTTCAGATGTTTAGGAGTTGAGGTATTCCCTATATAAGCCAAACGGTGAAGTACAATTACACAAAATTCCAAGATAAGATCAAATACATTTACATTTACATTTAGTCATTTAGCTGACGCTTTTATCCAAAGCGACTTACAAGTTCTGTACGACAAGCCATCAGGAAGGGCACAACTCTATCAGCTGAGCAACAATGTTCATCAAAGTGTTGAGTGCTACAGTGTAGGTTAGTTTATTAGGACAAGTGCATGACAGTACAGTTAGTTAGGGTTAGATATATTTTTATTTAATTATTTTTTTAATTCAGATAATGGTTGAAGAAGTGCGTCTTTAGTCGACGGCGAAAGATTGGACATGATTCGGCTGTCCTAACTGGGGTGGGTAGTTCATTCCACCATTGTGGGGCAAGGACTGAGAATAGGCGACTTCTCTTTGATGACCCTCCCGGAGCTTGGATAGGAGTAGGTCTGAGGCGGCCAGAAGATGCAGAGCGTAGGGGTCTTGAGGGTGTGTAGTTAGAGACCATTGACCGGAGGTAGGCGGGAGCGGTTCCCTTTGCCGCACGGTATGCTAGGTCGAGGGCCTTGAAGCGGATTCGTGCAGCAATGGGGAGCCAGTGCAGGTCCCTAAGAAGTGGAGTGACATGGGCCGACTTCGGTAGGTTTGAGATCAGGCGGGCCGCTGCGTTCTGAATGAGTTGAAGAGGCTTAGTGGCAGTGGCTAGGAGGCCAGCGAGCAGTGCGTTGCAGTAGTCAAGGCGGGAGATGACTGTTGATTGGACGAGGAGTTGGGTGGCTTCTTTTGTCAGGAAGGGGCGGATCCTTCTGACGTTGCTCAGGAGGAATTGGCAGGTTCTGGACGTCGCTGCGATTTGAGCAGAGAAGTTCAACTGGTCGTTGAGGACAACACCAAGGTTCTTGGTGGTCGGGGACGCAGTCACAGCTGCATTCTCGACTGTGATTGAAAGGTCGGTTAGGGGGGAGGATTTGGCCGGCAGGTGGAGCAATTCTGTTTTGCTTAGGTTCAGTTTGAGGTGGTTGGTCGTCATCCAGGCGGAGATGTCGGACAGACAGGCCGAGATCCGCTCAGAGACGTGGATATCTGAGGGAGGGAAGGAGAGGAAGAGTTGAGTATCGTCGGCATAACAATGGTAGGAGAAGCCATGAGACGTGATAATGTTACCCAGTGATTTAGTGTAGAGGGAGAAGAGAAGGGGTCCTAAAACCGAGCCCTGGGGGACACCCGTCCGCAGGGGGCGGGTGGCCGACAGGGTCCCTCTCCATGACACTTGGTAGGAGCGGTCATTGAGGTATGATGACAGCCATGTCAGCGCAGAGCCAGCTACTCCCATTCCTGCGAGGGCCGCAAGGAGGATCTGGTGGTTGACTGTGTCGAAGGCTGCAGATAGATCTAGGAGAATCAGGACAGAGGAGAGGCCTTTCGCTTTTGCTAAGTGAAGTGCCTCTGTGACCGCAATGAGGGCTGTCTCTGTGGAGTGACCAGTCCTGAAGTCAATTAAGCAATGCGAATTGAAATTTGGCCCCCTTATTACACATGTGATCCGGATATGGCGTGAAACACAAATAAATTATTCCAACCAACATAAATGGCATAGCCATACTCCCCTATTCAATAACAATGCACTCCTTATTGGAAAACAACCTATCAGATACCCCAAATGGGAAAAGCAGGGCATACATACATTGGGAGATGTTTTCAACAAACAGGGTTTTTGTAGCTATCAAGATATACATAACAAATTTAACCTCACCAGTTCCACATATTATTTTTACGCACAGTTATTGGAATGTTTGAAGGCTCATGGAGTCCCATTAAGGATACCAATTGAGCACCACAGATATCACAAATTCTTCTATGAAAGAGAGACATCAAGAGGCTTTGTATCTGATTTTTATCATCACTTACTAACGTCTTCGTATGGAATCCTTCCCCTAGCCTAGACTCAGTCTGGAGGAGGGATATACCAGACTTGGAAATAGATTTTGATTGGCAAGAAGTCTGGGCAAACGTTCGAATTGCGTCACGCAACCCGGACCATCAACAAATTAATCTTAATTATATTCATAGGACATACCTGACAGGGGCGTATCTAGACCCAGCACTTCAGTAGGGCACAGAAGGGCACCAAAAACTTGGGTTTGTGGGCGAAAATGTGTGGATTTTGTAACTATTTTTTTTAAACTTTATTTCAGTTTCAGGGTTAGGTTAGGGTTATGTTATTTAATTATTTGGGGGAGCCAGCCCCCCAAACTCCTGAAATGCATAGAAATCTATGAAATAAATAAAACAATCTGACATTTATATTAAAAAGAGCTAGCCCCCCAAACCCCTAAAATACATAGAAATCTATGCATTTTGGAACAGTTACTATATATATAGTCAAGAAAGCATTTAGTCATACTTAAAGTTTAAAGTGCTTTACTTGCATTGAACATTGCATTGAACATTGAACATTGAGGAGACATCATTAGAAAGCACAATGTATGTTTCCATAGTTACGCAGATTACACACAATTGTACATCTCCGCTGAACCAAATTATCACACAGCTATAAACTCCATTTCCGCCTGTCTCTTAGCAATAAACAAATGGATGACGAACAACTTCCTAAAATTAAATGAGGGCAAAACTGAAATCCTACTAGTCAGTCCTATAACAAAAAGAGAAATGTTACAGAACAATATGGGGCAACTTACTCCTTGGATCAAACCCAAAGTTACAAGTAAATAACCTACACTGGCTTCCGGTAACATTTAGAATTGATTTCAAGGTCCTCCTCCTTATATACAAAGTATAAACATTGCGATCATCTACTATTTTTTTTTTTTTTTATCAATTTTTTTTATTATTAATTACATGAAACAGGACAACACAATAACCACAGTAACAAAAAACATAACTTCACAGGAGAATAACAAACAATAATAATACAGAATAATAAATTATAAAGACAAAAAGAAAAAGAAACAGCGTCCAACCTATCAAATATAGATGGCTACTTCAATAACAAAAAGGGTCTTCAAAACATGGCAACCTTTCCCCACCTTCACAAAGTGGAGTGACTTAAAAGATTGTTTATGAGAGTGTTGCCGCAGATTTACTGTAGATAGCCTAGGTCCCTTACACATGTTCAAGACTGCCAAACTCGCAGAAGGTAAAGTGTAAGAAGAAAGAAATTCTTCCTCCAAGTTGGTTGACAGGTCAATCAGTCTGCCAATATTAGTCCCTTGGGGAGATGGCATGTGAATTGACATATAGCGCAGAATAGCTAAATACCAACCCCCCCTAAAATCCCCCCAGTCAAAGTTAAGAAGGACAAGACAAAAACCAAGACAGACAAGACATTTCCTCCTCCCCCTCCCCAGAGACCGCCGGACCCCCCCGATCAAGCGCCCCAACCCCGCTCAGCCGCACACTGCGGTCTTTACCTTCTCAGCTGCTGCGAACCACAGGTCAATTCCAGCCTGCCCTACCCCGATCACCCGGGCCGTGGATATCTCAAGATAAATCACATCCAATAGAGTTAGGGACCAGTTAATCATTGTAAGCTTCTCAGGCTCCTTCCATCTCATTGCTATTAGCTTCTTCGCTGCTGTGACGCCCGCTAGGACAACCCTTTTCAGTTGTACGGACGCGGGTAGTGTCATTATATCGTTCAGGAGTAGCGTAACAGCTGTGAATGGGATAGTTAAGCCACACAGATCTGAAAGTTTGTCCGTTATTGACCTCCAGAAGCGGGCCACTGGTGGGCAATCCCAATACATATGCATATAAGTGCCAGTGGCCTTTTGAGAGCACAAAGTGCACCGAGAGTCGGTTATCAGTCCCATAGCATATAGCTTCCTAGGTGTAAGATAGGTCCTATGAATATAATTAAAATTAATTTGCTGGTGATTGGGGTTGCGGGAAGATAATGCCACATTTGCCCAAACATCATCCCAGTCAAACTCGGGGTCCAACTCCGGGATATCCACACGCCAGATTGTATCCAATGATACATTTTTATACGTGGATTGAATTAAGAGCGTATAAAAGTCGGAGACAAACCCTCTGGATGTCGTCCTGTCCACTATGAGCCTGAGGAAGGGGTGTGGGTGCAAGGCCTGAGCCCACGGTACGCCATGCGCCTTCAGTGCTGACCTTAGTTGAAGGTAAAGAAAGAAGGATTCGCCGGGAAGATCATAAAATTCTCTTAAGTCCTGAAACGCACGGAGGCCGTTCTTATCATAAATATCCTCCAGAGTATGCACTCCCCTCCTTTGCCATTGAGGAATATTAACCGGCTTGTGTCCAACAAGTAATTGCTGGTTATTAAAAATTGGAGAGTCCAGGTGCCATGGGCATTTAACCCCACACGACCTCTGTACATTACGCCACGTTTGGATCACGTGAGTTATGATCGGTCCATACCTCAGCCGGCATTTCGAAATAGAGACAGTGGAGTACACTACATCCTGCAATCTTAGCGGAGATACCGCCGCCGCTTCTAAGGAGCGCCACGATACAGCCTCTACAGGGTCTAGCCAGCACATCAGAGGTCTCAGTGAAAAGGACCAGAAATAAAGTTTAAAATCAGGGATTGCGAGGCCCCCATCTTGTTTTCTACGTTGAGTAGTAGCCCTTTTGATTCTCGGGCGTTTGTTATTCCAGATAAACTTAGACACCATCGATTGTACCTTGCGCCAGTGGTCTATTGGAGGGGGCAGGGGGAGCATTGAGCTAATAAAATTTATCCTAGGCAGGATGTTCATTTTGATTATGGAAGCCCGGGCTTGTAAGGAGTTAGGAAGGGACGACCACCTGTCTAGATCCTGGCGTATTTTATCATAAGTACCCGTGAAGTTGTACTTAGTAGTTTGGTTCAGCGTGGGGAATATCTCTATGCCCAAGTATTTAAAATGTTCTACTATGGGGATATCAGCTGGTAGTCGTACCGCCTTGGCCAGTTCATTAAGAGGTAGGCAGGCTGATTTGTTCCAGTTAATCTTAAAGCCTGACAATTTACCAAAGTCGTCGATTATCCTCAATAATTTTGTGGCCGACCGGGAGGGGTCGTCCATGAAAATCAGCAGGTCATCCGCATAGAGAGCAATTTTGTGTGGAGTATTATTGACCATTATGGGGACGATGTCCTCCGATTGCCTAATAAATTGGGCCAAAGGTTCGAGGGAAAGCGCGAACAGTCCTGGGCTCAGAGGACAACCCTGTCTAGAAGATCTGGAGACTGGAAAGAGTGTGGAACAGTTTTTGCCTGTCAGTATCATCGCAGACGGCGAGGCATACAGGACTTTAATCATATGAATAAAACTCTTCCCAAGACCCATGACCTCAAGTACCTTCCACAGTTATGACCACTCAAGTCTGTCAAACGCCTTCATGGCATCCAAAGACAGAACTGTGGATGGAGTTGTATTGTCTTTACTGTTATCGATTACATGCAACAGCCTCCTAAGATTATCTGCAGCCAGACGCCCCGGGATAAAACCAGTTTGATCGCAGTGTACCAATACAGACAAATCTCTGCAGGCGACGGGCCAGCACCTTGGCAAACACTTTTAAATCGGCCCCGAGAAGACTCAAGGGTCTATAGCTACCACAATCATTGGGATCTTTGTCCTTCTTGAGAAGTAAAGAAATCAACGCCATATTGACATCTCTTGAGAACTCCCCTTGTTCGATAGCGTAATTGATCATATCGAGCATCAATGGACCCAGAAAGCTAAATACACTTCGGGTGGAATACCATCCCAGCCTGGTGCCTTACCCCTCTGCATTTCAACAATCGTCTCCCTCAATTCCACGAGAGTAATCGGTCTCCCCAGTTCCTTGGCCTCTTCCTCAGAAATGTGGGGTATCTCAAGCCCGCCAATGAACGATTCAAATTTAGAGTCATCAAGATTACCCTCTGAGCTATATAACTGTGAGTAAAACTCTTTAAAAGTGTCATTGATCTTTTTCGAATCAGTAGTGACTGCACCCTGGCTCGTCCTAATCGAGGGGATATCCGAGAAATGATAATTTGAGCGTATTTTCATTGCCAATAGATGGCTAGGTCTGGAGCCGTGAAAATAGTAATTTTGTCTTGTCCTATGTATCAAGAACTCAGACTGTTGTTTAAGTATGGAGTTTATTTCTTTTTTGACTATCTTATGTTGTGTGTTTAGTCGTTCATTATAGTTAGTTTGCAAGGATGCGTATAGGTCCGCATATAATGATTCCAGTCCTTCTAGCTTTTTTGACCGGGATTTTCGCAAATTGGAGGCAAATAGTGTGACATGACCCCTGACAAATCCTTTCAATGCGTTCCACAGGACCCTAGGGTCTTCTACTGTGCCAACGTTGATCTGCAAAAATTCAGCTAGTTTACTCCTGAACTCAGAACAGAAGTCATCGTTCTTTAGCAAGGTCGAATTAAAACGCCATCTGTGAGCTCTTGCGGAGAGCCTGCCAAAGGTTGCCGTAAGGAAAATCCCCTTGTGGTCTGAGAGAGCCAAGGGAACCAATGAGACATCGAAACTATCAAACATATTAGGGGACGCGAATGCATAGTCAATTCGAGAGAAGCTTTTGTGTCTGGCTGACAGGTGAGAGTAATCTTTGAGGGTGGGGTTGGATAAGCGCCAAAGGTCTGTGAGCCCCGTGTCCTTGGCCCACATCCTAAGGGCCTTAGAGGCCCGTTTTTGGTCGCTCGTTTCAGAGGGCCCGGACCTATCCATCTCCGCATCCCAGCACGCATTAAAATCGCCACCCACAATGAGAGCGTATCCATTAAGTTCCAACATATTCTTCGTGATTGTATTATAGAACGCTGAATCAAATGTGTTAGGAGCATACAATGCTATTATAGCCATCTTCCTATGCAAGAATTCAACTTTTGCTATAGTAATCCTTCCCTCCGTGTCCGACCATACATCCAAGACTTTGATATCAAGGTTACGTCTTGTAACTATGACTACTCCTTTCGTCTTATCATCGGCTGAGGATGAGGAGATAACGTGATATTGCCGATTTGCCAGTCTTGACACGTCACCTACCAATAAATGCGTCTCACTAAGGAGAGCAAGGTCAATATTTCTCCTCTTCAATAGCCAAAGGACACTGGCACGCTTGTGTGGTGCGTTAAGCCCTCCTGCGTTCCAAATTAAAATATTCAATTTAGCCATGGTCGAGCTCGTCTAAATGCGTAGAGAACATACCAGTGCAGCCAGGCTGAGTACAGAGGCGCTGATCCAGGCGGGCCCAGACGGTCAATCCCAGGAGTTCAGAGGAGGAACAATTACACACATATAAGACAACAGTACATAAAACACATAAAAATACCACCCCAGCTACAACCCCCCCTCCTTCTACTCTAAACCCTAACCCACCCGTCCTATTATAAGCCCCCCTATACCCACTCTCCAATCCCCACCCTATGCCCCATCCACTGAGGATGGTCATCTTCCTATCACTTCCCACTAGAGACATGGATCCAATAAGACGCTCCCCACTCTAACCCCCCTCTAGATAAACCCCTGAGTAAACCCTCACTAGTCCAATAAACACAAATAATAATAAAAATAAAATTCAATAAAGATATCGGTCGAAAACCACCTGAGCCCCGGCCCCAACATAAGACAACCATAATGGTAAAAATAGCCATTATTAAATAATAACTCCACATCAACCTGCAACCATCTATTTCCGAATCTGCGCTTCAACGTCGCAATGTTATAGCCCAAATGGGTACAGGAAAATTCAAAACTAAATTAAATTAAAGCATCCCAGCCGATAGTCTAAGGCAGGATCGGGTCACAGGTTAATTGTGCAAAATTGTGTGAACAATGTCAATTAACAATGACAATAATAAGAAAGGGAAAAAAGGGGTTATGGTTAAAGTGCACCCCTGAAGCAGCCCCTCTGATCAGGCACAACGGCTGAAATGACATAACCTATGTAAGAATCGACAATAATAGGAAAAGGAAAAAGAGGGTTATGGCTAAAGTGCAAGCAAAGTTAAACCTGACCCAGCCTGTTATCACATATTTATGTATATTCGTTCGAGAACCAACGTGAACCTTGGCCCTAACATGACAGCTATAATGGAAAAATTAGCCATTATTATATAATTACTCAACATCAACCCTGTGACCATCTACCTCGTAGTCTGCATATTAATGTTGCAACGTTATAGTATAAATGGATAAGGGAAAATTCAAAACAAAATCAAAGCATATCAGCAGTTAGTCTAAGGTAGGATCGAATCACAGTTAAATTGCTCATTCAAATGCCATTAAAACAGCGACAATAATAGGAAAAGGAAAAAGAGGGTTATGGCTAAAGTGCAAGCAAAGCTAAACCTAAGCCAGCCTGTTATCACATATTTTATGTATATTCGGTCGAGAGCCAACGTGAGCCTTGGCCCTAACATGACAGCTATAATGGAAAAATTAGCCATTATTATATAATTACTCAACATCAACCCTGTAACCATCTACCTTGGAGTCTGCATATTAATGTCACAACGTTATAGCACAAATGGATCACGGAAAATTCAAAACAAAATTAAGGCATATCAGCAGTTAGTTTAAGGTAGAATCGGATCACATTTAAATCGCGCATACAGATGACATAAAAACAGCGACAATAAGAAAAAAAAAGGAAAAGAGGGTTATGGCTAAAGTGCAAGCCATATAACCATATAGCCATAAGGTGCAAGCCATACCCGACCCAACCTGTTATCATATATTGTATATGCATATTCAACCGACCTTGGCTTCTACTATTGGATCCCAAAGCTCAAAACAACCTGGATATAAAAATAAAAGCATACCAGAAGTTAGTTAAGGACCCGATCACTCTTGAATTGTGCAAACCAATGTCACTTTGAACAGCAACAGCAACCAAAATACGTAACCATTAACGGGTCTCGAATGTCTCAGCGCAGACGATAGACGAAGCCCGCTTAGCTAGCCCGAGGCTAGCGCGTAAGCTAGTGATGAATCCGGATAGCACGTTAGCCTATTATGTACATTGTTCAGCTAGCTCGTTAGCTTCCAAAGAGGCGATACACAAGTACGACCATGAGGTCAGCTTTAGCAAGTAACAGAAGTCATTGGGAAGCCCCGCTAGTTGGATGGGCAGTGGGCAGTTAGCATGTCTGGGCATGACAGCAAGTATTTGTGAATAGTCGGCCTAATCAATGAATATAGGCCCACACCGCCAAGTCACTCACCCGACAGAGATATCAAGCAACAGTCTCGGGTATCCCCGCGAGATATTCCTTCGCTTTAGCCAACGACCAAAATGAACGCTGACCATCGACCTTCTCCAATACAGATAATTTCGCGGGATTTCCTCAGGCCTAGTTTCCATAGCTTAGTCAGGACCACCTTGTATTCGCCTCTCTGTGCTTGAACCTCCGGCGTAAAGTCCTCGAAAATGGCCACTTTGTGATCGCCAAGCCTCAGATTACCCCTTCTGGTACGAGCCGACCGCATGATGAGTTCTCTCTGCTGAAGCCTGTTCAGCTTGACTATGATGGGCCTCGGCTCTTTGTTCACGCCGGGAGAAAACCTGCCCGCTCTGTAGGCCGACTCACAGACAGGAGGCAAAGGGAGGACGTCCGTCCCTAGTATTTTCTGCAGCAGTTCGGGCATGGTCTCAGAGACGGCCTTCACCGCTGGTCTCCGGTACTCCAACAATCCTGACGTTGTGGCGTCTATCCCGGGACTGCATCTCCTCCACTGCCGACTGTAGTTTGTTGACTTCAGCCTGCCTAGCAAGCAGGGCGGATTCGAGACCCGCCATCTTCTCGCACTGTAATGATACCTCCGTCGTTAGCATGGCTAGTTCGTTAGCATTAGCCGATGAGGCAGCGTGAATCGACTCCATCTTGTCTGTCAGCGGGACCACCGCCAGCCGTATTTCTTCCGATATCTCACGACGGAGGTTGACACAAAAATCCGCCAACACTTTCTTCTGTGCTTCAGCGACACGTGCCTCAGAGTCTGCGTGTAGCTTGGTCATGACCAAGAGCACAGCTTCGCTTATTTCCCCGACACCGGACGACGATGCGGTCAGGCCCGGTGGTGGTGGTTTGCTGGATGGGGCGCTCATGGCTCTGGTTTCCACCCCCGTCATCGCAGAAAGTAAAAAAAAAATCGACGACAGTATACTAAACACGACGACCTAGCAAACAGATAAAAAACAAATAAAAATAAAATAAAGACTAATGGGGAGAAACGTATATTCAGCACGGTAGAAGGGAGCTCATGTGAAACACGTCTACTCCATGATCGCTCAGCTCCGCCCCCCCGCGATCATCTACTATTGAAGGTTCCAAGCCACAGTCTAAAGAAAATCGGGGATGCAGCCTTTGCTAACTATGCACCAAAGTTATGGAACACACTACCTATGGACATTAGGGAAGCTAGATCTCTTAATATTTTCAGAAATACGCTAAAAACGTACCTCTTCACCATAGCCTTCTAATACACCCCGCTGTTGATTGTACTGTAGCACTATTTTACTCTGGCCATTCTATTGCATAATTTTACTATCTATTCTACTATTCTATTATTGCACTGTATTATTGGTGTGCAAACCAGTCAACTTACAAAAAAGAGCCTGTTGGAGGATTTCAACGAGATAAATGCGACAACATTGCAAAATATTTCACTATAATATTTCAAAGTGAAGTAAAAAATATTATAATAATTATTTGATCATGTTAAATGATCATTTGATCATGTTAAAAAAGGGGAAATAAAAAACATTTGTAAAAATAAAAAAAAATAAAAAATGTAATCAGTGGGGCACAGATGATCATCAGTAGGGCACGTGCCCTACTAATAGTGGTCTAAATACGCCGATGACCTGACTCCTATAAGATTGAACAGAATGGGACTTAGACAAGATTCTCTATGTTCCTTATGTACAAATGGGGATGAGGGTACATTTATGCACATGTATTGGGATTGCCCACCGGTTAAGATATTCTGGGAAGAAGTGACCCAGCAATTATCAGAATTCTTATTTCTGAACATACCTGTACACCCCTCTGTATTGCTGTTGAATGATGTTTTCCAGTTTGCAGCCCCCATACAACTAAAGAGACTAGTTTTAATGCGGTCTCACAGCTGCTAAAAAGTTGATAGCATCACGATGGATTCAACCGGATAAAATGTAAAATGTGCCGGATTCAAATGGAATGTATAGTCCTGTGATTTACATTGGATGTTTAATGTTAATGCTTATGTGTCTAATTTTATGTTATGTTAAATTAAAATAAAAAAAAAATTAAATGGACAAGCATCCGAACACAGTCAACCAACCCTATTTAAAGGCACTGCACACCTGACACCAATCAGGTGGCAATCAAGCCCACACACCTGCCATGCCGCACAGCAATTAACTGCAGAGGCTGGTGATTGACAGCTGTCCCTCACAGAAAGACGAAATAGACAGCTGTCCCTCACAGAAAGACGAAATAAAGCCAAAGCACCTTAGAATAAACTAAAATAAAACCCACATAAACCGTGATCCATCACAGATTCACTCTTTAACATTGTGTTCTTGGGTAGCCCTCAGGTGCAAGGTCACTTTTGGACCTTTGGGGAGAGAAAAGCTATCTTGGAATTCTCCCAAAAAAACACATTCTGTCAACAAACCACATAGCAGAGGAACAGTGCCCCACCTCCCTATTTCAGTTTTTACTTTATTTTTTTTTATCTACTTTTTTCTCCCATTTGAATTTTTCTCCCATCCCAATTTCGTATCGTCCAATTCTACCCTCCCCTGTCTCGAACGCTGTTAGGCCATGCCTCCCACAAGCCGGCTGTAATGTGGACGAAGCCTTACATCACGTGTCCCCTCCGGTACTCGAGGAAGCAGCCGTTGCATCTTTTCACCTGCACAGCGCAATCTCTCAGCGGCGGGGGTCTGCGTGGGAGGGACACTCCGCCCCCGTCGCTTCCTGATTCTGCTGCGCAGGCGCACCAACCGACCTGTAGGAGTCGCTGTCCACAACATCCGATCCCCACCCATCAGCTTTCCCACCCCTAACACTGCCAATTGTGTTAGTATGAACGACCAGCCAAGCTGATAGCAATGCATTGCTGAGAGCTGGGCTCGAACCCAGCGCCTCCTGCATTGGTGGCGAGCGCCTTGCCCACTACACCACCTAGCCGCCTCTGTTTTTACTTTATTATAAAACATTTATCTTTAAAATGTATATATATCTTTTTTAGGAGCAGCTGTTCTAGTTTTGCCATTTCACGGCCCAAACTGCGCCCCTGCAGCTTGGTAAATATTTCACAGTGTCTTCCCGTCTCCTCTCTGAGATTAAAAGGTCTGAGATTACAATGTCATGGCATTGTGACCAATTCTTTTTCACTTTTTACCGTGAACCCAGTGGAAGTAATGGAATCCTCCATTAAGTCAGGCGCGCTTGTTTGTCTCGGAGCCGTGTAATCCCAGGGGATAGGCACCACTGTAGATATGCCTCAAATCCTCCTGAGATATATATAAAAAAATAAATAAAAAAAGAATAAACTCCTTGTTTGGAACCAAGCTGTCCTTCTGGCTCTCTGTCCCTGTATTATTTTTACACCATGCATAATGGTTTGGAGAGAGGTGAAGAGATAACAGCTTGTTGCCATTGGCTGCAAACACGATATCAATTACTGTGTGGTGTACAGTGGTTTTCCCTAAGTCTCCTTTGGAGTTTATGCGCAGCTGTTGATGCGTTGAAGAGGGTCAAAGCCTCACAGGGAAAGGAGAAACAAAGCGAATGCAAACAAATACAAACAAACAAAAGACAAATAATGAAACAGCCGCAGGGAAGTCCACAGATGTTGAGCATCAGCTCAACACAACACAGTATATAATATACCTCCTACAGGAACCCGAGGAATGAGATGCAAAACTGTCTGCCATTTCTCTCGAGTGAAGATGGTAGAGTGGAGAGTACAAGATGACTCACAGTCTGTGCAGAAAGTGTTTTTCTCCCAGTGAGCAATGCATCCGCGGAGCAGTATAGTGTTACATTACTGTGCGCATGGCCGCCTAGTTATAGTTGAAAGTGGGGGTGCAAAATTTTGTTGTATTTTTTTTTTTTTTACCCTTTTTTTTTTTTTTTTTTTTGCAAGGGGTGGTTTGGAGGGGGTCCGGCACGACCCCCTCCACGGCAGATTTTTTAACATTTAATGAACACCTGTATGTGCAATTTCCTGCAATATAGAGCCTTCAATCTTGACCAAAATAAAGCTGCTCTTTTCACTATAAAACTCAGTTTATATTGCAGTATGATAGCTATAATAATAATAACTTCACTGCGAGGGCTCTTTTAGCTAACGCTAGCTAGGCACGTATGATAGCCAATTACTATTATAATAATAATAATAATAACTTTCCCATACTCCCAAAGCCCCTCCGGCCCCGTTCACATCCGCAGCGCAGTACCAACAACAACAACAACTAATTGACGCTATCAATAGCCCCAGTGAGCGCGGCGGCTGAATGAATGAATGAAAACTTTATTTAACAGATTGCAGAATAGGTACAATACAGTACGGCTCAATACACACAATTGTTAAGGCGATGCAGACCAGAGAAAGACGTTTGTCTTGTTTACATCAGGGTCCATGTTAAGCCCTTTCGTGACTGTGCTGCACCGAGTGAATCCACAGTCACTTGCTCCTCAATGGGAAACCAACCTAGATTTACCATGAAGGACTGGTTCTGGCCGAACCGTTCGTTATATAAGTATCACAGAGACATTACAAAGGTGCTCACAGTTGCACGAGGGGTTCGCACAGAGATACGGGATGGTTTGAAAGCTCGGCGTTGCTAATAAATATTTTTAATATTTTTTTATAAACTGCTTAAAGCGGCATTATTTCCGCCGTTGGGTGATCACAGCGCCTGCGCACCATGACCATCCCGTATCTCTGGATTCACTCGGTGCAGCGCAGCAGCGCCGAGGCTCACCATACGAGAAATATTCAGTTTCAATCTGTTTGCGCATTTAGTATACAGTCACAGTGTTCGACTTACATGATGATTTGCTCCATTTTGATGTAAACGCCGAAGAATAATCCAGTCACAATGTTATCCAATATCCAGCCTGAATTTTTCAAGAGCTTTCGAAAAAGCCGCCTCCCCCAACATGTCGTATACGTCATGCCGACGAACCGTGGCCCGTGGGCACTGGATCAAACCATTAAAGTGGGGGGGTCACACAATCTTTGGAAACTTAAAAACCTGCTATTAAGTGTCATTGCGTATTATTAATTTGATTGAAATTACTTAGTTATGCTTAGATTTATATATGGGGGGGGGGGGGGGGGGGGTATATCATATTTTTCATATGATCAAAAAGTGGGGGAGCAAAACCAGCGTTTGCCCCCCCATGTTCAATAGTCGTAGAGCACCCGCTTCCCGTGCTCTATTGCGCAGGCGTCTATGACTGTGCGTCTGTCCCATCAGCTATTCCTGAGTGATCCCACAGCGCGCGGACAGGATCCATCCATGGGATTCTTCACGTGTCCATTTGACGTTACGTGACATTGGATTGTTTTCAATCCATTGCACAAAAGTCAAACTACAGTACACACATCCTTAAAGTGCATGGGAGTCATACGGTATAGGCAGAGTGGTGGTTGGCAGGGTCAGATACACACTGGTCGTTATGTAACAATCACATAACAACTAGCCTGACCCACAGCTTCTATTAAAACCCTAAAAAGAGTGTTGTTATGATAGTGAAAACTAAGGAGGACCAGAAGCAAACGTTTCTCTCCTTCTTGCTGTCTGACTGCACTCTAGATGTGGTGAAGAGCATGCGATATTTGGGTCACAATATCACTGATGACTAGGGGTGTAAAGGTACACGTATCCGTACCGTACCGAACAAGTTTCAGTGTGTACCGTACCGAACGGCTGTGTAGTGTACCAAACAAATACAACGGTATGTTAACCACTAACGACCGCCCACCGGGGGCTGTTTTTTTTCACAATCTAATATAATCATTATTATTATATTTTTTTTTTACAAATCGATTATTAATTTCAATAATTATAGTATATTCATTGACAGCCCTACAAGTACAATTAGTTACTGGACACTACATCACCCCTGAGTGGAACATGGAAAGCCAAACTTTCCCCCACTGTACCGAAAACCGTACGGAACCTTGACTTCAAAACCGAGGTACGTACCGTACCGTGGTTTTTGTGTACCGTACTACCGTTACACCCCTACTGATGACATGTATGATGATGCTGATGTGCAGCGCCAGTGCTGCAAACTATATGCACAGGCCAATATGTTGGCACGAACATTTTATATGTGTACAGACAATGTGAAAATAAGCCTGTTCAGAGCCTGTTGCTTTTGTTATTGTATTCTTGTTGGTGTTTGTATGTGTAATATGGACCTTGAGTCTGAAATAAAGTCTTCATCATATTAGTCTGTCTGGCCACAGTCGCAAAACATGGCTTACTGAGGCAAACCATGTGTTTATTGTTTGTCCACATTCCCAGGCTTCAGTGGGGTTTAGCCAGTGTTGTAGTCGAGTAACTAAATCTTGAGTCCGAGTCGAGTCTCGAGTCCCAAGTGTTCGAGTCTGAATCCAAGTCCGAGTCACCAAAGAAGAGTCCGAGTCGAGTCCCCAATACCCTAGTCAGAGTCCGAGTCCAAGTCATCAAGGTTGAGTCCACTCCGTCCACTCTGGCTGACATAAATAAAAAAAGGTCTACATTAAACATAAATGACACAGCGGTCACCATCACAGAGTTTATTTACTTTGTGACACAATAGCCAAACAAATGCACTAGCCATCAATATCTTATGCCAAATGATTAGGGCCTATTCCAAAAAGAAAATGCTGGTCCTGGACTCGAGTACTACAACACTGGTTTAGGCTAATTCATTTGTGCATTTGTAGTGCTCACACCTTTGATAGTGATACAAACTGACTGAGGCTAATTAATTACCCTCTCAATTAGTCTAAAGCAAAGCATCAATTATCACCACATCGAGGCCATTCGCAAAATGTGCCATCACTTAGTAAATGGTAAATGGACTGCATTTAAATTACTTGTCAGCAATCAAAATCCTGAACCAGTGATGCTGTACTCTGAGGGCATGCGTGCATGTAGTAGGTTTTAAAGCCCTTTATCTTGTGGCAAAACTATTGGCCCAGTTTCCCCAAAAGCATCTTAACACTAAGAACATGCCACAGACTCAGAATGGCATTGAGTTGATCTTAGAGAGTTTTTTATCAATGGTGCGTATGCACAGATATGTGCGTAACCCGTGCGTACGATCATTTCTAAGCAAAGTGTGGGATTTATCAATTTGAACGTGTGCTTGACTTTGTGCGTATATATACGCACAGCTCTGACCATGCGTACCTCAGGGCCCTCATTTATCAACGTTGCGTACGCACAGATATGTGCTTAACCCGTGCGTACGACCATTTCTAAGCAAAGTGTGGGATTTATCAATTTGAACGTGAACTTGACTTTGTGCTTATATTTACGCACAGCTCGGACCATGCATAGCTGGCGCCCGGCGGTAGAACATTTTTACAACACGGAAATAAGCACTGACTGCGCTCCGCGTAACTCAACTTGTTATTATTTTGCGCATATATTGCAGAAATACGGGAACGTTTTGATTATATTTAAAAGGCTTTGCCATTGTTAAACGTAATAAGTGGAACCCCGAAGCTGTAAGCAGAATACAAGTCATATGAACACCCACGATATAGTGTTCTTCCCCCTTCCTATAAGAAAGAATAAAAAACGCATTGCAACGAGAACAGACTGAGGTTATTTGTTGAGTGTATGTGTATACAAAACCCTTGCAATAAATGTGTCTTAAATGAATGAAAAGCATACATGCTCTGGATACAGAGCATATATCGTGTGGGTGATATCATGACTTGTATTCTGCTTACAGAATTTCACTTATTTAGTTTTACAATGTCAAAGCCTAAATCAAAACGTTCCTGTATTTCTGCAATCTATGCGCAAAATAATAACGAGTTGAGTTCTAACAAAGAACGTATTACATGCTGATAGAGTAAACTATGATATGAATATGATATGATATAAAGGTATACTGGTCCATCCGTGAGGATATCGAAGACTCGAGTAGGATAGCCATTAAATGCAATTTGAGAATATAGGCTAAAGCGACGGCCTATAGCCTATACATATTATTTAATGTTTTCATAAGCGTAAAGATGCAACAGCTAGATTAATGATCAAGTTAGTTTACTGTATGCAGGCTTCGCAGGGCTGTGTGTTATTATATATGCGCAAGTTACTGGTGCATAATGTAGGCTGGCTGCAATTATATGTAATTCATATAGGCTACCTAATACCAACAACAAAATAGATTGTATCATATGCCTCTACACACATTATATTATACACATCATATTATATCTTGGTTCGGCAGCGCCTCTGTGAACAATCTCTCGGAGTTTGCTCCATCAATAAACAAATCCAGTAATGTGAACGGGATTCCACTCGGTCAATGTACAGATAATCTGCGATGCGCATATTGGCTGATAATGTGCCGGTGGCCGGAGTCTCATTCAGGCCTAATTGTATTTAATTCAATTGTAATGTTATTACTGGGGTATCTAAAACATCACTTAAATGCAGATCAGGGTTATCCACTGAAGCCATAATGACTCTGACCAGAACCACAGGCTCATGACGAGCGCACATAATAGGCATTGTAGAGCGCAGAGTTGGCCTGCTGAAATTAATTTTATTTCAGTCATTACAGTGCTTAATGTCGGGTCAGCTTGTCATTTATTTCTGTCAATGTGCTGGTTCTGTAGCAGGACTGGGTCAGTCAACATCCTTGGCTCCCAGCGCACCGAAGATAGTCTACACGCTCCCTCCTCCTCAGCGGAGTTGTCTGTGAACTTAACACCTTCATTGGATTTATTTATTCTCTAAAAATATCTATAATCATACGATTAAATATTGTTTAAAATAAAACGCTAAATACTATTATTCTGTGTGTCATGTTTCCAAATAAGATTGGTCACAACGAAATGCTTTCTAGCTTCAATGTGTTGGTTAGAATAGATGACCTCAGTTGAAACTTCACTGACAGCGAGATTGATCACGGAGGACTCGCTCTCAGTGAAGTTTCAAGTCCGCTTAGTCCATTATTCTACATTCCATGGGGGTGTTTCATGACCATATATGGATAATCATGCATGAGCATTGACGGTAAGAACAAATGGTATTTATCAACACAGAGTGTGCGTACGACCTGTGCACGCACGGTTGATAAATCCCGATTTTTCTGTGCGTAGAGACATTCTAAATTCTGTGCTTAAGAACGAAAATAGAATACTTTCTAAGCATTGTTGATAAATGAGGGCCCTGGGCCTCAATACCATTTGTTCTTACCATCAATGCTCGTGCATGATTATCCATATATGTTAATGAAACACCCCCATGGGATGTGAAATAATGGACTAACCCGAGCAAACTTCACGAGCGAGATTGTTCACGGAGGTCTAAGCAACTAATTTAACGCGCTGTCGAACCAAGAAGACACAACGCGTGTTATGGGATAAATACGCGACAGGCTGGCGGACTTGTACACGGTGATGTCAGATATCAACGACTCCCTAAGACCATTGCTGCAATTTTGCCTGGACAGCTCAAAATACTAATAAAGACCGTTAACACTTTGAGTGCCATGAGGTGGCGCCAGAGGTAGCGCTTCAATGCCACCATCGGCGCCAATGTTACGCTTAATATCGCCTAATCTATGTTTTAAATTATGGCTAATCTGCCCGTCGCTTATCAAAGAATCCTTTTCCAGTCAGTGCTGTCAAGGCAGATTGGTTTTTTATCGCTTCATTTCCGTTTGAGAGCATTTTGAAAAGCACCCGTTTTGAGGTAAAAAACTGTTCATTCTAGACCATTCTATGATAATCGTCTTTTACTGGAATATTCCAGAACGTTGATATTTGTCGGCCTATTATGAATTGTTTTCAAATAAACGCTAGATGATCAATATTATACGTGCACGCAAGCACATTCGAGCCGCGCACGGATAATCGCTGTGTTCATTTCCTCTTGGACTTTTACAGTGAAACCGAAAGAGCCCATTTCACAAAACAGCCTATATCTTCATCAAAATTAGTCTGATTATCCTAACACTGATAACATAGATTCCTTACCTGACATCAGATGGTATCCAACTGGTATATTCCAATTCCTGATCACCATTCGAAAAAATCGATAAGTGTATGGATCCAACGTGTGTACAGTGCAGTACATGATTCCGCGGGTCTGAGAGGCTCCAGAATGAACTGTGATAACCCCGGCTGCATCAGTGGACTGGAAAATGTGGAGTACAGGATTTTTCCCCCCATCCATTTTCATTGAGTCCATTCCAAAATCCCTTATGTCATCTGGGAGACGATAGGGGGCGCTTTTTTCCACATCTGATCGCCGGCGGCGCTCGGGTATACTAGGGTAGGCTCGCGTGATGCAATATGATTTCAGATCGCTAAAAAAAAATTAAATAAAAAATTCAGAGAAATCTCGTGAGTGGCTTTCAACATAACTATCGGAAACCTGAGATATCTCGTGAGTGGCAGTGAAAGTGTTAAAGGGGAACTATTTTACTATTTCTTTCACTATTTGGGCACTTTTACACAATTCCTGTGAGTCTATGGAACACCTCTGTAATATATATATTTTTTTTATTCATTGTTTTGTATTTCTAATCAAGTCCTCAAAAACAGCATTTTTCTACCTCAAGATCTCGAGCTGTTTTGAGCCTGGGCTCCTAAACCACTGTGTGTTCTGGTTAGGGTGACCAGGTCCCAATAAACCAAATGTGGGACAAAGGGTATGTTTGTGAGGGACAATGTGGGACCCCCCCCCCCCCCCCGCCCCCCCCAGCGCGCAGCCCCCCCCGCCCTTTTGGTGGACTGTCCCTGTCCCCTCCTTCAAGGCTCATCCGCCACTGTCCTCATTAAAATGACCACAAGCCTAATATGTTTTGCCCTTATTCATTTTATTTTTATTTTCCTTTTGTCTCTAATGGGTGTCAAAATAATAATAATAATAAATAATACTAAAAATAAATTAAATACATTAAATAACCACCCAGACTTACAATCACTTATCAAACAGAGCAGGAACAGTAACACAAGTCTCAACTCACAAGTCCAGGGATTCATAATGAATGTGGTATTACTGCTATTTCAATATTTGCTATGAAATGCATGTATTCAGTTCACTCTGACTGCAGGAAGTTGAGCGTGTGATTATCAAAAATATATATGTGTGCAGTATATTATTAATATATTTTAGTGAAATATATGGCAATATCCATTCCAACCATATCATAATATATGGAAATAGAATAATATACACACCAATATAATTACCATGTGTATATTGTGGATATATCCTTTGATAATATATTGTTATTGTAATACATTTAATAATATATTGGCAATACTCCCACTAAATTCCTAATATATTTGGAATATATTTCATTTTCCCTAAGGGAATCTACACCCTCATACACACATGAATTTAACACACCTTTGGTTGTTTCCTCCCGTGGCTTAACCGCAGGCGTTTTGAGTTCTCTGATCTGTATGACTGGGCATGTTGGACAGTGTGGTAAACAGTTGTTACCTCTGCAGCAGTTATTTTGTCCGCTTGTCCAACGTCTTTAGGTCGGAGAAATGCGAACATGGATTTCTCTTTTGTGTAACCCGTTTCTTGTGGGACTCAGCTTGTCTATGTCGTTTTATATCAAATTCGCCCCCAGAACGAACTATTGCAAAGTTCACAATAAACCCTCTCTGCATCCCCCTCGACATTTCTCACCCATGGGTATTCTGTTTTCCATTCGCTACGGTAACTACACCTCCTCTTTTTGTTTGGTGTGTCCTGCATTTTTTAAAGTACGAGTGTGTTCTCGGCAGCTGTCTGTCTTCTTCTTAATGGCGGGTCGCACGAGCTGTCAGTGTCACTGTCACTCAGCTCTTTGCTATCGCGGAGATTTCAAATAGGCCCCGCTTGTGTGTATATTTTCCCCAACGGAGCTTCACTTCCGCGTTCGGGGTTCCATTGGCTGGGGACGACAACGTTCGCGCAGATGACAACCAATAAGAGGGACATGGTCTCAATTTGCGTGACGCGTGAAAAGAGACAGTTTTGCTGTGCAATCACGCGCAATGCGTGATATCTGGTCACCCTAGTTCTGGTTCATGAACATTAACATGCAGCAGTGACTATATGACATCACATATAGGCACATTTTCAAACGACTCAGTTCAGTGAGGGTGAATATTGTGAGAGGAGAATTGGAAGAATGCGCCAATATGAGAATTTTGAGACATAGATCATATTAATATAAGTTCACATAGCTAGGAAACAATGCTAAACACTCAAAAAGGCCATTTATAAGATAGTTCCCCTTTAAGGCAAAACGATCGGCCTATCGCCTATACGTATTATTTAATGTTTTCATAAGCATAAAGATACAACAGCTAGATTAACGATCAAGTTAGTTTACTGTATGCAGGCTTCGCAGGGCTGTGCCATGTGTTATATATGCGCAAGTTACTGTTGCATAATGTAGGCTATGGCTGCTATTATATCTAATTTATATAGGCTACCTAATACCGACAACAAAATAGATTGTATGCCTCTACAAATCATATTATACCCGGTAGCCAATCGAACGAAACGAATAAAGGCATTCTTATTCCAGCATTGGTTATAATGACACAACAACAGCAAACAGTGGTTAATAGCCTATATTCTCAAATGGCATTTAATGGCTATCCGCTGTGGGCTATCTGCTCGCTGACGGACCAGTATACCTTATATCATATCATATTCCTATATGTCTCCAAGGAATCATGGGGCTCTGGGGAATAAAGGTTGGGAACCCCTGCTATAGCCCATATCCTTTATAATGTTATAGGCTATTTTATTTACAGTTTACTCTATCAGCCTACCCAGCATGTAATACGTTCTTTGTTACAACTCAACTCGTTATTATTTTGCGCATAGATAGAAATAAGGGAACGTTTTGATTATATTTAAAAGGCTTTGACATTGTAAAACGAAATAAGTGGAATTTCTAAGTTGTAAGTTGCAAAGCCTTTTAAATATAATCAAAACGTTCCCGTATTTCTGCAATCTATGCGCAAAATAATAACGAGTTGAGTTACACGGAGCGCAGTCAGTACACCCCGTAGTATTCCGATAACGCTATATATAAACCATGCTGCATTCATTCGGAAAGAAAGACCTATTCCAAATGCTATTTATAGGGTTTTGACAATAATTACACTACTGTCGCTATTTTACAATTAACTATAATGAATTACGGGGGGTCATACCGAACACGTCAGTCAAACTAATGCACAAAAGCTTATTTCCGCGTCTGCAGTCTCCATATTCTACCGCTGGGCGCCAGGTACGCATGGTCCAAGCTGTGCGTATATATACACACAAAGTCAAGCACACGTTCAAATTGATAAGTCCCACACTTTGCTTAGAAATGATCGTACGCACGGGTTACGCACATATCTGTACGTACGCACCATTGATAAATGAAGGCCCTGGTCTTTTCATTGGTAACTCTCAGTCTTCCTCTTCTAAACTCCATGTAAAATATCTGACAGCCCTCTATTCTAGGATATGACTGAGCTTATTCTACTCTTGAGCTTTTAACCCATTGAAACGAATGAATAAGCCTTTGAAGTGAGAGGCAACTCTTGTTAATGATGATGGAGATATATGGCAGCGTGTCTTTCTCTGTGGCTCAAGCGTTAGCTTCCAAGGATTATCCTATTTTCTAAGAAAACTAAGCAAGCACATGCATTAACCCTTTCACTACCACACTACTAAATGATTAACCCTTTCACTGCCAGTTCACAGAAGGTTAACCTTTCACTACCACACTACAGACGGTTACCATCTGTAGTGTGGTAGTGAAAGGTTAACCTTCTGTAGTGTGGTAGTGAAAGGGTTAAAAGGCTTTTAGAGCACATTACATTACTCTCCACTTTATCAGTACTTTGAGAAGGAAGCTGTAGAGCAGCCTAAGGATTATGGGTGGATTAGGTATTAGGGCTGTTGGCAGCTTAAAACTTGTGAACGGAAGGTGACTGGTTAAATTCCCTGGATAGTGTGGGCAAGAGAAGTGATCAAGTCAGCTCTGGTCCTATTGTGTTCCATTAAGGAAGATCCTTAGCAAGGGAAAATCCTAAAATAGAATTCACATTAAGTATTATTTATATGTACTTCTGATTTGTGAATATTCAACAAGTCTCTCATTAAGCGTAATGCCAGAGAGAGACAAGACTCTACGCTACACTGATTTAATTGATTCATTCTTATCGCATGCATCATAAAAATGCCCCACCCCCACACATGTTTATAAGACACCACAACTTTTTTAACAAAGGTTAAAAGTATAAAACAATCCAAAAACACAGATGTTGAAAATAACTTCTAAAAAAAGGCCAAAGATGACTCACAGTCTGTTCAGAAAGTGTCTTCCTCCCAGTGAACAATGCCTTCACGGAGCAGTATAGTGTTAACACTTTAATCGCCGGGGTTAAATTCATAATTTACCATCCCTCGCCAGCCCTATTTAACATGGAGAAGTTCCCCTTCTTTGCAGGGCTATAACTTTTTTAATTCTATTGCTAAATTGCCATTATTATGGCCCATTCAATGTCCTATATGTATTGTTCAGGGTGTAGCAACGTTAAACTTTTTCATTCACATATTCATACTAAAATATGGTCTAAAGTATAAGTATGTTTTTATCGTTTTCTGCAGCTTTCTTCAGAACGTGATTTATAGCCCTAAATGCATTATATTGATGATCAAATACAGTTTGGTAGGAATCTGTGCGAGATAAAAAATTTCAAATGGACGTGCTTCTAGAAGTTTCTACGTATCATCTGATGATGACCGGATGGGCGGGGGATCGTTTATAATTCCGTGGGCAGCGTTAGATGATTCATCCAGAGTGGGTCATATGTTCATCAGATCAGTTAGTATAGAAGACGTTAGAAAATAACGCTGAATCTTACCGTGGCTTCCTCGCGCCGCTGGCAGATGAGCGTGGAACAGATTTTTTTCTATTATGGGATGTAGAAATGCCCGATCCATTTCCAGGTTGTATAATAGTATATACGTCCAAATCATGTTGTTTTTTCGAGTTATTTGCACCGATCGATGTTCACTGTATCAAGACGGAGTCTCTCTAACGATAGCGAGTGGCCGGACCACATATGGATGAGCACTACTGGTTCAAAGGTTAATTTCCGGTTGGCGATCTGCCGATCGGCCACCAGATGGCGCTCTTGAACCGCTAGAGAGTTGAGAGGAGATCAGCAGTGTGTCTCAGGGCTCCGGAAAGGAAATATGATTTCGATGACAGATTTTTGAAATATTGACATCAAAGACGAGTTACGGCGTCTTTGGCAGAATGAGCATGGCTAGGAAAGACGAGTTCCGGCGTTTTCGGCGATTAAAGTGTTAATTAGTTTGTAATTAATGACAAATAATAATAACAACAACAACAACAACGGAAATGATAACGCTGAAAACAAAGTTGTATAATTAATAAAAAAAATACCAGAAGGAAAATAACAATGTTTGAGAGGGCTACAGCCTGTGCAGCCCCCCGCATGATGACGTGAGTGAGGAGCACTGACCTTATGTTGAACTGCACCTACTCAACCCGCACAATTAAACCTGCAGAGGCGCTTTAGTACTGTCCACATGCACGAGAACAGTTCCAGACACCGGCTGTATTATGTACCGCTGTGCTTTGCTCGCTTCATATCACAGCCGGGCGAATTAACTAGCTTAAGATCTCCCGGGCGAAAGTGTACCCACGGTGTGCAGACAGGATCTGTCTACTACTGTATGGGATTCTTCTTGTGTCCATTTGACATTACGTGACATTGGATTGTATTCAATCCCTTCCACAAAATTCAAACTACATACATTTTAAAGTGCAAGGGAGTTGTAAGGTATAGGCACAGTATGGTGGTTGGCAGGGTCAGATACACACTATCACAGAACAACTAGTCTAACCCACCATTTTTATTAGTCTGTCTGGCCACGGTCGCAACAACCTGGCTTACAGAGGCAAACCATGTGTGTATTGTTTGTCCACATGCCCAGGCTGCAGTGGGGTTTAGGCTGATTGTGGCCAGGCACATGGTATGAAAGTACAGGTTATACCTTCAAAATAAGCCACCACTTGTACAAATGGGGTGGATACCTTTCAATCTATGTCTTATTAAATTAACCAAGATGATACCACAATAGCTTGTTGAGAGCTTCAAAGGCTTGGAGCTGTTCCTCTTAACACTTTGAGGACCGGCCGGCGCCATCTAATATGGTGCTGGAGGACCAAGGTTTGTCAACAAACCGATGTGACTTTGTACAACTATATCTATACTTTATAGTATTGCTATCTGTCCATTCTCATTCTGTAAAAACATACAACAAAAAGCTGACAATGACAAAAGAGGTGATTATTCTGTACTAGGTCCATGTCAGTTGTCTCGGAATGGATTTGGTAGCTGTCATTTCTGCACGTCTCTGTCTCCGACACTTGAGACCGAAAGTATAGTACTTAGCCACTCCCCTCCGACAGAACTGTAGTTCTTTACACAGCATGGTAAATAATACAGCCGCACTATCTAACAATAATGAACATATGACATAAGTTGTATTAAGTTTTGCAAAGAAGGAGACAGATAGAGAACATTTAAAAGCACTCAAAATGGCCAATATCTCCATTTCGACCTATTTCTGAATTGCGCAACATTTTGGGATTTTCTGAAGAATCGTGAGCTCCTAAACAACCCGACCTAGACCATGCCGGATCACAATTAAATTGGCAGTGTTAGCGAGTGGAAAGCCGGTGGGGTGCCGGTGGGGTACGTGTCCTGGTCGTTGTAAACTGTGACTCCTACTGGTCAGTCAGGGCGCCTGTTCAGCAGGGAGGGGATCTGGGGGAAATAGCGTGAACCTCCGCACACGTTACATTCCCCCAGTGAAACTCCTCGCTGTCAGGTGAAAAGCGGCTGGCGACTCCATATTTTATCTTCATTGGGTCCACCAATATAGTTGTGATTTTCATACTCAGTCATTATTCTTATCTTAAAATGTGTGAATAACCAATGTAATTTCTTTTTATCATCATCTACCCAGAATATTTCAGGGTTTTGTTTTTGCATTACATCAAATAAGGGAGTCCTCATGACATCATACAGTGTCCAATAAAACATAAAATATCATTTATTTTCAAAAGAATTCACATCACACTGTACCCTGTTTGGGCACAGCAGTATCTGCCTACTTCAGTAGCGAGGGGCAGCGTACCAATTGAGCACACAAAGACCTCGATATGAGTCAATACAGGGATCAGGACCATAGGACAGCTTCATCTGAACATACAGTATGATCTTTGGTTGAGACCATGTTATTCGACTGCCATAATTTTTTCGACAGAGATCAAATTTGTTTAGCCATGTTAACATTACAGCCCAGCGTCTTCCTAAAGTTGAGCTCTTTTGTCCAAGGGTCCTTGTGTACTTTATCCCAATTTAATTTCTTTCTTTTTGTAATCCTACTCTCTCTGGCTTAGTAATACAGTGATTCCAGAGCCAAACTATTTGCCCTTTTTGCTTGATATCCAGTGGCTCACCCCAGAAACATCATAAAGTATTGGCCCATTTTGAACAGAGATAGCTTCTTTAGGTTCTTTATAACTTCATACTCGAGCTGCATAATTACGTATGGCGCATGCACGAGAATCATCCAGCCGGGAGAATGTGGGGTGTCCGCGGTCTCTAAGAAGCCTTTCAGGTCACTGCTTTCTGAGCTTAACCACTCGGCCTGCAGAGTCAGCTAAACCAGTATAAACCAGTCCCTTCCTCAAAAGACGTTTATTCATCTAAACTTAAACCCAAGTATTTGTAAAAAAATAAATAATAAATAAAAGAAGAAGTGCACGATTTGGGTTTTTCATTAACGCTTCTGTAGTGTGGTAGTGAAAAGGGTTAAACATTTTCTGCAAGTCGGCTTCAGACTCTGCAAGGCAGATTATATCATCATCATATAATAAACAACCGACAGTTATGTCATACATTTTGAAACGGGAGGTCTTGGTCTGTTGATCTATTCTAGATAATTTGCAAACAATTGCAAAGAGGAGTGCTTCACTCCAGAGGGTGTTGGGGACCAGACAATTGTCAGCTCATTCACATTCACACCTGACAACGCCAAATACCGGGAAAGCCTACTATTCAGAATATATATAGAATATATATAGTATATTTTATAGACCCCTACTCATAAGGCTAATGTCCCTGTAATTTAGAGCGGCACGGTGGAGTAGTGGTTAACACTGTCACCTCACAGATAGAAGGTCCAGGGGACCAGGTTGCCGTGTTGCCAGTTACCCAGGTGGGGTATCTCCCAGGCCTTTCTGTGTGGAGTTTGCATGTTCTCCCTGTGCTCGCAAGGGTTTCCCTTCCCGATAAGATAAACCCAATGGAAGAACATGCAGAACAGATTACTAATGCTGTCGCATCCCTGACGAAGACGGACAGGAGCACTTGGATCGGTCCCTGGCCGTGGCCCACGCTGCCCCTGGGGGGAAGGATGACGGGATGGGAAAAGTGCAGGGAGACATTTCATTGGCGACTCAGTGCATGTGTGTGTTCTATGTCTCGCCCATCTCACATGTGTGTGTGTTAATCTGCATGCCAAATAAAGACATCTTCTTCATTCTTCTAGAGGGGGGATGTACATGTACATCAGAAATTCTTGGCTTCACAATAAACGTATACAATATAGGAAACAGGTCTGGAATAGGCTGAATGACAATTGAGCTATCTCAAACCTGCCCTCTTTTCTTGATCCTCCAATCAAAACCGTTGCTTCCCTTGGACAAGCAACTGTTGTGATTGGAGGATCAAGAAAAGAGGGCAGGGCTTGAGATAGGTCAATACATTGCATGGTGTATCACATTCAAGTTCAAGTTTCAAGTTTCTTTAATAGTTGTCATACAGAAGTACAGAATACTTTCATACAAAATGCTTCTTACTGTTACGCTCCAGAGACTGTGCTAGACAAGATAGTATCAAATAACATAGTATAGCATGTAATTTAGAAGAAGAAAATGAGGTCACAGTGTTCGGTATAGACATATGTACAATGTTCTGAGTTACCATATAATATACAATACTATGCAGTGTACTAATGTACAGTACTATATAGTGCAAAGCAGAAATGGGATGAGGTACAATTTAGGTACAATTTACAGTAAGGTGTACGAGTTGTAGTGCAATCCTTCATCAATAAATATAAAGTGTGGGGAGTGGGTGCTACAGTGTGTTTGTTTAAAGTGGGTGTGTGCTATAAAGTGTGTGGAGTGGGTGCTACAGTGTGTTTGTTTAAAGTGAGTGTGTGCGTGTGGATGTGTGTGCTATGTGCGTTTGGTGGTTGTTGTTGTTGTGTAGTGTTCATTGTTCGTTTAGCAGCCTGATGGCCTGGGGATAGAAGCTTCTTCTGAGTCTTTCTGTGCTCGCCTTGAGACTCCGGTATCGCTTGCCTGACCGCAGCAGTTCAAAGAGGCAGTTGTTCGGGTGACTGGAGTCTTTAATGATTCTCTTAGCCTTGCCCTTGCAACGCTTGTTGTAAATGTTCTGGAGGGTGGGGAGCCCCCCTCCAATTGTGCGTTCGGCTGAACGTGTCACTCTTTGTAGTCTGCTTCGGTCTTGTGCAGTGCTATTCCCAAACCAGGAGGTGATGTTGCCGGTCAAGATGCTCTCTATTGTACATGAGTAGAAGTTCTTAAGGATCTTCTGACTGACTTGGAACTTCCTTAGGCGCCTGAGGAAGTAGAGGCGTTGTCGTGCCTTCTTCACAACACTGTCAATGTGTGTGGTCCATGTCAAGTCCTCGGATATGTAGGCTCCGAGGTACTTAAAGCTGTTGACTCTCTCAACCGGTGCCCCGTCGATGCTGAGGGGGCTGTAGTCCTTGACCCCCGACCTCCTGAAGTCCACAATCATCTCCTTTGTTTTGCTGACGTTCAGGGAGAGGCTGTTTTCCTGGCACCATCCCGCCAGGACCTTGACCTCTTCCAGGTAGGCCCTCTCGTCGTTGGCAGAGATCAGGCCCACCACCACTGTGTCGTCAGCAAATTTGATGATTGTATTGCTACTCCGCTGAGCCACACAGTCGTGTGTGTACAGGGAGTAGAGGAGGGGACTCAGAACACAGCCCTGGGGGGCCCCTATGTTGAGGGTGATGGATGAGGAGGTGCAGTTGCCTGCTCTCACCACCTGGGGTCTGCCAGTCAGGAAGTCCAAGACCCACTGACAGAGGTCATAGTTCAAGCCCAGGTCCCTGAGCTTGGCTATGAGTATGGAGGGGACTATGGTATTGAATGCCGAGCTGTAGTCGATGAATAGCATTCTCACATAGTTCCCCTGCCTCTTGTCCAGGTGTGATGCTGCTGTGTGCAGCACATGGGCTATGGCGTCCTCCGTGGACCTGTTGGGGCGGTATGCAAATTGCAGGGGGTCCATGTTGATGGGGAGGGAGGAGCAGATGTAGCCCTTTACTAGCTTCTCAAAGCACTTCATGGCTATGGAGGTGAGAGCTACAGGGCGGTAGTCGTTGAGGCAAGCAGGCTTGGATTTTTTGGGTACAGGGATAATAGTGGACTTCTTCAGGCAGGTGGGGATGACAGCCTGTTCTAAGGACAGGTTAAATATGTCAGTGAATACTGGGGCCAGTTGGTCGGCACAGACTTTTAGGACGCGGCCGGGGATGCCGTCCGGACCTGCTGCCTTCCTGATATTCACTTTTTTAAAGGTCCGCCTCACCTCATGCTCTGTTACCCTGAACACTGCGCCTCCATCAGCAGCCGACCCCCCCCCCCCCCCATTGCCGTGGCTTGTGAGCTGGTGTTGTTATTACCAGCATCAAACCTCGCATAGAAGGTATTGAGGTCATTTGCTAAGGAGATGTCACTGTTCAGTTTGAGGGAGGCGCCTTTGTAGTCTGTCATCGTTTTGAGCCCCTGCCACATAGCTCTAGAGTCAGCTTGTTCAAACTGGAGTTCAATTTTATCCCTGTAGCGCCGTTTGGCCTCTGACACTGTCCTCCTTACGTTGTATCGCGCCACCTTGTGGTCATTCATGTTGCCTGCCACTAGGCCGTCGTTGTATGCTTTGGTGCGCTCTCTCAGAGCTTCACGGACGGATTTGTCTACCCAGGGTTTTTGATTTGGGTAAACTCTCATTTTGGTAGTGGGGATTGTTTCTTCCACCAAAGTACAAACATAGTCCAGCACTGTCTCCGTGTAGACATTAATGTTATCTGTGTCGCGGAACACATTCCAGTCTGTGCAGTGAAACGCAGACTGGAGCGTCTCCTCTGACGTCAAATCCCATTTCTGCACCTCTCGCGAGACTACAGGAGTACTTTTGATTCTCTGTTTGTACATTGGTGAAAGAAAGATGGACGCGTGATCTGATTTACCAAAGCCACTATCAGAATGAGCCTTGTAGCCACCTTTAAATTGCGTGTAACAGTGATCTAGGATGTTACCGCCTCTGGTGTTGCAAGTCACATGCTGATAGAAGTCAGGTAATACCTTTCTCAGATTGGCGCTATTGAAATCACCCAGCACCAAAATGGCGGCGTTAACGTTCGCCGCTTGTATTCTATTTACCTCGTCGTGGAGTCTGGAGAGCGCGACGTTGTTGCTGGCTTGTGGTGGAATATACACTCCTACAAGGATGATCGCCGTTAACTCCCTCGGGAGGAAGAAAGGACGACACTTGATGGTTATATATTCCAGGTCTGGGCAGCAGTGGTTGGATAATTCCTTCACGTTAGTTGGATCGCTCCAATTGTTGTTAAACATGAAGGCAATACCTCCTCCACGTTGTTTACCGGACTCTGCTGTACGATCCTTGCGGTGGATAAAGAAGTGTTCAGCTGGTTGGATTGCGTGGTCTGGAACGTCCGACGTGAGCCACGTTTCGGTGAAGCAGAGAACGTTGCAGTCCCTAACGTCTCTTTGGTATTGAATCCTTGCTCGGATGTCGTCCAGTTTATTGTCAATCGATTGTACTTTGGATAGCAATATACTGGGCAATGGCGTTCGGTGGCGTCTGGATCTCAGCCTGTTACGGATCCCAGCTCTCTTCCCACGCCGTCTGGTTCTTTTGTTCCTGGGATCAAGGAACAAAGGCTCTGGTCCCATTCTCCGGAGAATCTCCTCAGGCCATTGTTGCGGTTCGGAAAGCTGGCCCAGTGAGGATATGGATGTGATATGGATAGACTTATAAGTGTAAATACATGAGCTGTCAAATTTCCAAACGGGCTTCATCTGAAGGGTTAAATTTATAATTGAAACTTCATAAAAATTACTATATTTGGATGAGATGTTAAAAGGTCAAGGTCTGACAACAAGGCCACCTAATCATCCCTCTCCTTATTAATTGACTGATAACAATCTGTGTCTCCTGAACCTTTCAGCCAGTGTGTCGTATGGCAGCCAGGGCTCATGCTTCACCAAAGGTTGGGTGCTACACATTGGTGGTGGAGGAGGCCAGTATTATCTTGCCAGATAGTGTTATCCATTATGACATAAAATGTAATTGATTCAATCAATCAATCAATTAATTTCTTTTTTCTTTTTCCGAACGTCTGCTTTCATTTGTTCCCGTCATAACATTAAAGGGGGCATATTTTAACCCCTTTTCAACAACTTAATATGGGTCTTTGAGGTCCCCTAAACATGACTTTTACATTTTCTACAAAGAAAACCCCCTCAGATTATGGATTCTAGGAGCCTCTGTTTCAGTCCTGTTCTCAATGGGCTGTTTCTGTGCCTGCAACAAGCAAGCAGCCCATGCACCATTTAGCAGTGGCCAAGCCCGTACCGTCCAACGAAATCCAGATCAAAATTCAACTAGTTGAAACATATTTTAGGTTCAACTCTAGGTCGAAAATATAACATTTGCACGCAATCTGACATCTTACAGTATATACATGCGCATTTTATCAAGATATCTTCAAACGTACATACATGCTCATGCAACGTCTTCAGCTCACAGCTGAACTGCAAAAAAGGCATAATGCACATATTTAACATGTTCTCAGTGTTGGGACAACCCATTCAACAATGCAAAACACAGGAAAAGACACAATAGTTTTCATGACTCTAGTATGAAAATGACAACTATATTGGTGGACCCAACGAAGTTAAACAGAAACCTTCCAGTGGAAGACTGTGGTTGTATTGGGGCAGCACTCAGGCGTGAAGGTGTAAATGCAGTAACAGCATCTGGTCTGCTCATGTGGCCACCTGACATGGGTCAATTCAGTTTAAAAATGAGTTACCATGGTGAAGTTATACAGATATTTACATCAAGGTCCGATCTGCCCAGGTGTAGCCTGTTTGATGGTAGAAAGTCTACTTTGACGAGCGACTGTTCTAACACCTTCTTCTCACCTCTCCTCCCAGGTACCTGGGGATCACGCGGCCCCTCACCTACCCGGCCAGGCAGAATGGCCAGCTGATGGCTAAGATGATCCTGGGCGTGTGGCTGGTCTCGGCCTCTATCACCTTGCCACCGTTCTGTGGCTGGGCAAAGAACGTTCACACGGCCGGCGTGTGCCTCATCAGCCAGGACTTTGGCTACACCATCTACTCCACAGCAGTAGCCTTCTACATCCCCATGCTGGTCATGCTGGTCATGTACTACAAGATCTTCCGGGCTGCCCGCAAGAGTGGCGCCAAGCACCGCTTCACTGACTTTGTGCGGCGCGAGCGCCTTGAGACGGTGGCGAGTGACGCTCTGCGGATGCAGGGCCTGAAGCCTCCGGGCGTGGCTGAGGAATGCGCCGCCTTCTCGCGACTGCTGAGCCGCGAGCGCCGCAACATCTCCATCTTCAAGCGGGAGCAGAAGGCGGCCACCACGCTGGGAGTGATCGTGGGTGTTTTCACGGTGTGCTGGCTGCCCTTCTTCATCCTGTCCACCGCCAGGCCCTTTATCTGCGGAGTGGAGTGTAGCTGCGTACCCATCTGGCTGGAGCGCACACTGCTCTGGCTGGGATACGCCAACTCACTAATGAACCCCTTCATCTACGCCTTCTTCAACCGAGACCTGCGCTCCACCTACCGAGACCTGCTCCGCTGCCGCTATCGCAACATCAACCGACGACTGTCGGCCGTGGGCGTGCACGAAGCTCTCGCACGAAGGGCGTAAAGGAGTGGGGGTTTGGACTCTCTGATGTTGTGGACTGACTTGCAAAAGACTCTTGGGAAATGCGGCCCCTGTGCTTGTATGGTTGGGGCCTTTGCGCGGTGGTGCTGTTGACGAGACACAGACTGACAGAATGGGAGTCGCTCTTTGGCCTCTTCCAGCAAATGCAGGACAATCACTTCAGTGTCTGTAGGACTCAGTCATTCTATTTTGGGAGAAGAAAATCACGGAGCGTGTTTGATGGACTATTCAAGTTGACACAGCTTTTGTGCATAATACAGTATATGCCACAATTCAGTCTTGGCTGTGTATTCGCGGCAGAATGATGCATCGATAGGGGAAACGACAACACAACACAAATACAGTCAATCATTCTGGGATTGTTGAAGGCACACGGATGCTAATTGATTTCCATGAGTTTGCCAAATTGATGCTTGAGCAAGAGAAACCATTTTATCATCATGGTTGTCGTCTTCAACCAGTAATGGATTCAATCTATTTAAAGGACATGTAGGAAGTTGACCGTGGTCTGTATAGGTCTCTGTATAGGTATACAGTCTATTTTCCACTGCAGGCAAGTGTTACAAAAGCAATGTAGACTGAGGCATTATTTTTAATCAGTTCATCCCCAATAATAATTAAATTTCATTTGACCAAATTTAATTATGTTTGGTGAATGACATCAGTATTAGAAAAGCTAAATCTGAGACAATTTTGTTCAGATATAGTTTGTTGAATGACCATCACCACCACCACCAACACAACCACGACCAACAACCACTATCACCAACAAACAAACAAAACAAATTTTCCATTCATGAAATCCCAGATAATTCTCTCACACACTCACACGCACGCACATACTTTAAACCTTTCACTTTTAAAGGTTTACTGTCTGTAGTGTGGTAGTGAAAGGGTTAACCTTCTGTAGTGTGGTTGTGAAAGGGTTGACCTTCTGTATTGTCGCAGTGAAAGGGTTAACCATTTGGTAGTGTGGTTAGTGAAAGGGTTAATGTGCATTGGTCAGTGGTGTCCGCATGAAACACACATTTGTCATGCTATTGTATGCATTATTGAAGGAAATGAATATCCGCACACTGGATCCCAATGCTTTCATTTAATGATTACTAAACAAAGTTTCATTAGGGCACATTACTTTATAGGGTATATATCCGTTTCACTACCATACTACAGAAGGTTAACTTTTGTTAACCCTTTGTCGTGTGGCAGTGAAATGGTTAACATTCGTTATTGTCGCAGTGAAAGGGTTAACCCTTTGGTAGTGTGGTAGTGAAAGGGTTAAAGACACTAAGCTAGCACTGTCAGCCAATAGGGATACAATTTGGCGATTTCTTTTTTGATTAATTGCATATATTTTCATGTTGAGCTATAGATTGTGGATGAATACGCACAGAAAGGTACACCATTCAAATGTTCATGCTTTATTTGTTTTAGACGAGACGATTTAGAAATGGGCAATGGGGAAATTCGTTGCAATTTTGCAAGGTGGACCGGCCGGAAACAGCAATGACGTAACCACTACACCTCCCTAGGCACAAAGGCCAATCAATTATAGTAAAAATAGTGCAATTACATACAAACATTCAATCATTCATAATATAATATATAGTAGAGATACATAATAGAAAGAATATAGCAAAATGGCATACCAACAAGCAACAATAATATTTTTTTTATGTATCTAAAACCTCATAGTATAATGAGAATTATTATTATTATTATTCTTTTATTTCTTTTTATCACAAAAAGGGTTTTATATCAAATTCTTCATTTAGACCATTGGGGGGGACATGGTGTTGAGGAAATAGATCCAGAAAGTTTCACGTTGGAGAAGCCATTTCTCAAGATCACCCATGATGAGGCCTCTCCGGACCAATATGTCTCAGTGCGCTGACACTAGGACTGGCTCGTTTCAAAGGAACAGCCACAGGGTTACAGCGCATTCATCCCCCGGGAGGAACATGAACTGAGGATGAACGTAAACCCTGTGGCTGTTCCTTTGAAACGGGCCGGCCCTAGTGTCAGCGCACTGAGATATATAGGTCTGGAGAGGCCTCATCATGGGTGATCTTGAGAAATGGCTTCTCCCACCATGTGGAACTTTCTGGATTTATTTTGCCAATACCACGTCCCCTAATGGTCTACATTTTATACAAAACCCTTTTTGTGATTTTCTTTCTTGACTGTGACTTCCAGTACCCTTAGTGCTCGTGGATTTCAAAGATATGTTTTTAGGGCATTTCTGGTATACCAGGTATAGAGAGAAGGGGGATGACATGCAACAAATGTCCTGTGCCGGATTTTAACACAGGATGTTGTGATCACACGGTATCTGTCCTAGCTTAGCTTAAAACTCTGGGAGAGGTGTTTTTGGCTGACTGTTTTTGGCTAGCTGATCCGTATTTGCTTCCATTCATTTGTACTAAGCTAGGCTAGTTTTCAGCCGGATAGCTTTCTACTGAACGCATAGGGAGGACATTGATATCTATTTTCTTGTCTGACTCTGGAGTAAGACGGTATGTGCATTTCCCATAATGTTGGTGTGTTCCTTTAAAGTATTGGGAGCTGTAATCCAGGGTTCGGATATCCATTTCCTTTAATCTTCATACCTTTATCCTGCACCTGGTCTAAAAACAGGTTGGATGTACACACAGATCCCCTACTGTGCATTATATGCATTAACCATGAGGCAAAAAAATATGTGCATAGTAAATTTGACATTGTTTGGCACAGTGGCATCATCTTTCACCCAAGCACTTACACACACACGCGTGACAAACCATGTGGTGGGAGGTTTTAAAGGTGCTATAGATAACATTTGTATGTAGACATACACATTTTTTTAATAAATTATCCACAGAGCTTTTAGAAAGGTGTGGAATAAAAGTATTGCTTTTCCTCCCAAGAAATGATTGATTAATGAATTTATCATTTAACAAATGTTGGCGGGTCCAAAATGAATGTTGTTGTTTACATGTTACGTGCATGTATCCCCTCCCTACTTCCCATTTCCCCACGTGGAAGGCACCTGATTGGATAAATTACATGCTGGTGCTCTAGTGTGACTCTAGTGACTGAATGTTATCTATAGTACTAATATATTTTTTAACATAATCCATTTCACTGTATAGTTCGCAGCTGACTTTTAAACATTGTTGCCAAATTTCATGAAGCAAGCTGAAAGTGAGACTGTTACCCACGACCACTGGGTCCCATAACAAGCATTAACGTGGTCATGAATCACTTCCTGCTGTGTTGATTGTTGAAAGTGTTTTCTGTCTCTCCTTCATAAACAGGATGTGGTTGTTTGGCACTTCTAATACCCTGCTCTGTTCTGAACAAAATGAACTTTTTTTGTGTGTGACCTCGTATCAATCCATGTAAAATAGAATCATTCGAGCAGTGTGTGCTGTTTCTACCTCTACTTTTTAAAAGGACTGTACGGCAAACAGGTGTATTGCTGTATTGCAATGTTGTAATTAACTCATATTATTTATCGTGTCGATTTTAAGACCATGACATACCCATATATGGCTGCTATTTCCCTCAGAACTGACCTGGAGAAGGGGTGGCGCATTTCATCACTTTGTAAATAAAGCAGCACTTGGTTAAAAAATGGCACAGTGGTTTATGTCAATGAGAGCTCAGATGTCCCACACACACAATATGGACATAATCTCTTCAAGAGGATGTAGTCCCAGTTCCAGAAAATATCTTTACACTTTCAAAACAAGAGCCACCACAGTGGCCCCCTTGCTTTCTTGTCATATATAAAACATCTTCTCATCAAATGGACACAACATGCAGCAGCATGTGTTATGCAAAATTCATCATCACACAGCCAACTAGATTGATGGGGAACGGTATAAACTCTTGAAATATTTACAACATGTCTTAATGAATTGGCGCGATAGAAAAAGGCCGTCAAAGAGACCACAGTTTCTCGGGAGATGTACATGACTATGGTAACCCAGAGACACACCTTTATTCTCTAGCTGGGAGCGAAATCTTTTATTCAAAGGTTGTGTGGCAGCTGTCTGCTGTAGCTAGTGCGACAGTGCAGTCCTTCAAAGAGAGATAGAGAGAGAGGTACAGGGGCATTGTGATGAAGTCACAGGCACATTGCTGAGCAAAGACTCCAAAGAGTACAAGTTAATAGATTGAGACAACAAAGCAAGACCCATAAACACCGCCTTGGGCCGAGTTAGGCTGAACAAGAGAAAACCATCAGTGATGCATGGAACACAGTGAGATTCCTCACACACGTTCTTCTGATTGGGCACAATCAGTGCCAGGAAATCCATAAAAGGCTATGATTTCAGTTCTAGAGACCATAAAATGTGAATGACACAAATGAAAAAACGGTGCCCAAAGTTACCTTGCTTAGAGACATTTCTTTTTTTTGTTGGTGTTTTCTTTTATCTGCCATGTTTTAATACAAACGGCGCAGTGCTGCAGTTACCTAACGGCCAAAAAGGTGCCAATCTTCCGCCGTGCGGCTTTAAGCACCTGAAATAAGAGCCAGACCTAGCAGAGCACCTCCCGCACCTCCCCTGCTGCAACATCCCAATGTCAACAGGCGTTTCTTTCAAGGTATAGTCTCGCGTCGCCAGATGTATTATCTCCACGCTGCATTTTAGAGCTGTGTCAGCACAGGAGAAATGTCTGCCAGAAACCATTAGCACTTTGCTTTGGGTCGCATCTGGGGAGAAATGTTCATGAAATCATGAGAGCTCGCCGCTCGAAGAGCTTGTTGTGTAATCCTAGAGAATACAGTACACATTTTTTATATAACTGAGGTACACTGTAAAAAGTTATTTTCACGGGAAATTCACTATTACTTTAGAGCTACTTTAGTTTTTCTACTGTAAATGCCATAAAAATACAGTCAATTACTTTTGATAAAAAATAATAAATAAAGGTTGTAATGTATTTGATGTTACTGTAATTTGACAGTAAGTATTTGGCAACCGTTGCTGCCAGGCATTTCTTTATTTCAAATCCCCATTAGTCACTGTCTGAGCAGCGACTATTCTATTCTGGGGTCTGGATACAAACATATAAAAAACAAAGAAGATTAAACAATAAAACAAAAACCGTTTTCTTTAATTAATAAAAACAAAAATTTTGACAGTGTAGAGGAGAATGCCGATTGAAATAGTCGGCCAATGGGGATGCTTATACACGTGGTCAGCACCCTGTGAGTCAGACCACTCTGGAGGGTGAGTGCACCCGTGGAGAGAGGCCACCCTCCTCCCCAGTCAAGTGTTGCTTGCCTCCTGCCGCTGGCTCGAATGTGAGTCACCACCACTGTCACCCCTGGGAGAGGGTTACCAGGCGATCAGTTGTGATGGATGATCATCAAAGGGAAAAGGACATTGACAGATGAATCGTTCACATATTTTCCCCAAAGGCTCTGTTGCTATCCTGACAGCCTGTGACAGTCGAACAGGGACCATACACACACATACACACACGAACCCCACACCCACACACATACATTACACACGCACCCACCCACGCACGCACACACACACACACACACACACACACACACACTCAGAAAAGTGCCATGCATGGGTGAAGTGCATCATCTTGTGCTAGCTTTGTTTAGTGTAGTTTGGTAGTGCAATAGCCGCAGGTACAAAAGTATTTCAGTATTGTTTTGTTCTCCACCTACAGGGGCCACAGTCGGAGCGAAGGAGCTGGGATTCACTGTGAAGGCCCTCCCATAGTCGAGCGGACCATACACGGAGCAGACTCCCACGGGCTCAAAGCGGACTCAAAGGGCAGACCCACAGCAGAGTGCAAGTGCGAAGCTCCTATTTTCTGACGTGCGGACGTCCGCGGCGCCCACTTGGTGTCACACAAAAGGCTGCTTGGCGTGTTGGTTGACATCGATTTAGCATTAAATGTGACACCGATCTGCATTCACTCTGTGCCAAGAGAGAGTAGGGCAGCCAGGATCATGGTCCGGTAAAACTTTGGCAGGTAGATGATGCAAAATTTTTTTTTACTATTGCTAATCTTTATCCATTCCAATTCATATACATTTGGACCGTGTCTTTTTTTTCATCATCTGAAGAAAATTGAGAAGTTTGAATGGATTTTCTAAATGAAGTGTGTAAAACTGCCAGTTTTATTTCGAAATCTTGGAAACGGAGATAACCTAGACTTAATTTTTTACATCGGTGGACGACACCGTGACAGAAAGTGTAAATAGAGCGCAAGGATTGTGGGAAATGTAGTAAACTGGCACGAGAAATGTAGGAAATTGATACGCGGTGGTACGCTCGACTATGAAACCTCAAACGACTGCGGACATGATGCCACGCAGAGTCCGGTCCGCTCACAGTACGCCCGACTCTGTGGGAGCCTTCAAGAGTCTTTCAAACTGACAACAGTAACATTCTAAAAGGACCCAAGTTTATTTCCTGTTGCAATGTTAGATAATTCAATAACTGTTCCCTAGCAACAGAATTCCAGTGACACCATTATGCTTACAACCATGCACTTGACAATTTGGTCTCTCACTTTCTCTCTCTCTCTCAATATGGTATTTTTAACCCTCCCCAGTAATTACACAGGGAAGCTTTTGATTAAACAGATCTGAAGTTCTGAGGCCTTTCAACACCTTATAATGTGTGCCCTGCATGCCAAGAGCGGGCATTATGCAAACAGGCAGTGATTAGGAGAGGGGGTTGAAAGACCACTTTGTACAGTACAGTATGTCCTCGAGGGATATACATGATGATCATCATCATCAGCAAACCTTTATTTATAGCTCGCATACCATTGAGGTTGCCCTCATTTACGATGATGACGAGTAAACAACCAGTTAAAATAAATAAATCAAATCAAATGTATTGGTATAGCTCAAAATCACAATGAATTGCCCCCATGGGAAACATCACAATAGATCCACAACAAAAATAAAACATAAAATACAAAATTTTGCAACACCCCGGGTGCCGTAGGCACTAGGCAGGGTTTGGCGTGGGCCTACCTCGGTTGGAGGTACCTCCTAGTCCTGTACAAAGAGTTGTGTTGAGCGCTTCCGCCCTAGCCCAAGACAGTGAAGTCTCGGTCACATCTGTGGACAGTGCGACAGGCAGCAGGGTTGTTTGTGCAGTCATAACAGTGCATGACCCCCAGACTTTCTCCAATGAAGATAAGGAACAACTCCCTAAAACTTAGCAATAGGAAAAGAAACAGGGGGAGAAACCTCAGATGGGCAATTCAGGGTGTCTGTGATATTATGCTGTTGCTATGGATGATAGATGGATGGAGAATAGCGATAAATTGGTAAGTATATGCATATATACATGCAATACAAACACATATACATACATACCGTAGTAGCAATACTATCTAAAGTATATACGATTTTTTTTAATTAAAATAATAATAGAACTAAGAACAAAAAAGCATAGGAATACAAGCGCTGGTATGACAAATAAGATGGTGGCTCAAGGTCACTCCCCAGGGGGCAGGAGAACCACTCAGATCCAGTAGAAGTAGAGCGGGCACGGTTAGATGCTGTGTAGATCAATTGAGGATGGCGTTGAGCAGATCCATCGCGCCTGTGGTCACTGCTCAGATCCAGTTTGAGGTAGAGCAGCCGCTGCAATCGACACTGTTGGCCACATCGAGGACGGCACAGGGAGGACCACACCACCTTGACAGGCCCAATGGGGGCAGGACCAGGGCTGGCTGTATGTAGGCTGTGTACATGTATATCAACACACTATCACTCGAGACATTCACTCAGAGAGACAGGGACAGGGGTTAGAAGAGCTCCCATGTCCACAATAGAAAGATATGGGAGCAATAAATACATGTAATATAAACAAGACCAAATTAGAAGTTAACCTAACCTTAACCACACTGTTACCTTAAACTAACCATAACCGTTAAGCAAACCTTAAAACGTTAGGTTATGGCTATAACCAAGTTCTGTTAGTTAGGGGTGACGCTTGGCATCACACTGCACTCCCTCGCGTACGTGCACGCGTACTGAATAAAATTCCACAAAATATACCTTTAATACCAGTATTAGTCTGACCACACCCCTCATCAGCTTACCTTCATAAGCAGGTGTGTGGTCACCTGCTCTCCTCCTACCCAAGCTTTCACCACAAGGTGAGGTCAAGGGCTGCAGTGGCCGTCTGATGCCAAGCGTCACCCCTAACTAACAGAACTTGGTTATAGCCATAACCTAACATTCTGTTCCGTTAGGGGCTCTGCTTGGCATCACACTGCACAAAGGGAGGCCAAGCGGAGCCGCTGGCTGACAAATACACCCCGCTGACAGCCCCCCACAACCATCAGAACAGGGAGGGCCGAGCCCCCCCGACCCCCCCTAATGGAGGGCATCCCCCCTATTAGGGGCTTCACGGGAGGGCGACGGACCCGACCGTGCGAAGAGGCACTCAAGCAACTCAACGCACAGGGTGAGCAGACCGTGGCTTGACCCCACGACTACACCCATGCACAACCCGCATGCCACCCGGGAACGAACGTAGGAAACAACCTCGTTACTGCCCCCAGAATCACGGGATCAAGGGCAAACCCAACCCCGTGGCAAGGCCGTAGCAGCGGAGCGCGAAGGAAGACCCAGACCCACCAAAAGGACTGGACTCCCTGGAATGGGGGCCCGGAGAAGTCCATGATGCCAGCATCAAGACCCCACCAGGTGGGCACCTAGTGACCCCGCCCCCCACATCGCCAGCGTATTCGGACAAAGGCCCCTCAGCCGAGCGGGCCCTGTCCTCCCCAACAGTACACCGCCTGGAACACAGGCCCTGCAACAGGCAGACAGCATGGTCATAACACACAAGAGTTAACCAACGGAAGCAGGCAGTGCACCGGGAAAAAAAAAGACCAGGCAACAGGCTGTCAACCCAAGCCTGGAAACTGCGGACGAGGCAGGCGCCAGAAAGGACAGCTGAAAACAGCCGCCCCGGCGGAAGGGGCGTATGCTGGCGTTGTCGCATAACCAAGCCTTTAAACAGCATGTCAGAAGTGGGATCCTTAGACCACTCGGCCCCTGACAGCTGCCCACAGAAAAGGCCCATACGATCGGCAGACGTCATGAACGTGCAGGGGCACCCTCAACCGGAGAACCGGGAGTTGACACTGCAGCAACACACCAGAGAACCAACCACCCAGGCATTACCCCATGCAATGGTTGGTCCCATAACCCCTCAGGAAAGAAACCCCAAAACACACCTGCGGCACCGCCGCAGCCCGCGTTCCGGTTTCCAACAGGGCTATCCCGGGCCTACGGGTCAACGAGCATTACCCCGGACCGGGCCCGGTGATACGGGGGGCACAGGGTCCCCCGAGGAGGTTAAAACCACCCCAACAGGCCCCTCAGCGCCAAGCGAAAGAGAAGAGCGTAAAAATGGAAGACCAGCCCCAGCACCCCGCACTCTGTATTCCCAGGAGGTCACCCAACCAAGTACCAACCAAGACCAACCCGCACAGCGGCCGAGATCCGACGAGATCGGGCGCGTACAGGTCGGCACGGCCGTAAGCCATTACGACAGTGCAGAATACAACGCACCTAACAAGGGTCCCATAACGCTCAACCCTGTGACACCCGGACCGACCTAGCATTTTTCCCCCTGAAAAAACCCCAAGTCCCTCAGGGTACCAGAACAGCAGATCTGCATCCCCAGCGGACAACGGGTGCAACTGATCTGGACCAGCGCGACCAGAACCAGTCCCGTGCCCTAATCACGCCGACCTGCCAACCCCAGGAGAAGGGGCAGATATGCGTGTTGATCCCAACATAAAAAGAAGGCGCCACCCAGACGTGTCGGTATGAACCGCGCCCGGTGGCCCACCCCTAGGGCGTGAGACCCTTCCCCATATGTCCAGACCCATTCCGTCATCATCCCCTGACATGAACGGGAACCCATCGACAACCACACAGGGTGTCGGAAGAGGAAAAAACCCCATCCCAATTGCTCCATAAAAACGCTGTTTCACCCAAGCAATCAAGGCGTGCCAGTCAGCCAATGGCCCAAAAAGCACATCCTGAGCTAGCACTATGTGTGCGTTTGGACATACCCACATCAACAATAGGCCGTTTAGACCACCATATTGAATCCCCAAGACGCCCAGGGAAATGACAAGAGGGGCGAGATGCAATCAACTCCATGAATGAATGAATGAAAAAATTTACCCAACAGACTGCAGAAAGGGTACAACCCAGTACGGCAATACACACAATAGGTTAAGGGGAGGCAGACCTGAGAAAGACGTTAGTCTTGTTTCCATCAGGGACCCTCATTTCCAATCCATCAAAGACACATTCAACTCTTTATAAAAATAAAGAAAAGGCATCACCCGTATGACCCAACTGCACAGCTGGGAGTAAAAACCCTGTTTTTCACATGATTTCAATCCAATCACTCTTTTTAATCAGAGTGTAAGACCAGACCCTCCCAGAAACACCTTCCCACATGAGACTATGGTCAAGAAAAAGATATGTAAACTGTGAGACATGTGACCAATTGACTCAAGTTTGACACATAAACCGGGCGCAGCAGGACTGTGAGCCCTGCGCCCAACCTCGACATCTTTAAGACACCAGCTCATGGAAGGCGTCGCCATAGCAACAACGCTACAACGGGCGGGGAAAACCTACCGGATCCTGTCATGTAACAGGAGTCGGTACCCTTCCCCCCCCCCCCCCCCCCCCCCCTGCCAAGCACTGGCTTGGCCCTGACTGGCTCAGCAGAAGAGATCAAAAATCCCCTAAACCAATCAAGTGGGAAAGGAGGGGTTTATTCGACACCCCCTCCCGAAAACACACCCTTTATCCCTACACACAGAAAAACAACCGTAGCCATCTTGAAAAACCTCCGGTAGAAAGCAAAGCATAGCGAAGCTAATACAATGCCCGCTACCCACAAAAAGTGTAAAAGGTTTTACAACAAAACACAAGTCGCCTGTGCGTGAATCCTATACCCGTTGCCTATGTCATACATAGGAAAAAAACGCTGATCGAGAGTAAACGGCTAGGCCGTGAAATGTGTGCGTACGAGTATTACTGCAACTAAACAACACAGCATTGTGAAAACACATATACTTAGTTAAAGCAATGGAATAACACCAGTTCTAACTGCATGTGGAGCATCAAGCTAAATAGAACCTATTACAGAGTGTACGTTGCAGACCTTGCTTAACCTCGTAACACAACACAACTCACCCCACAACGTAAAAAAGGGCAGATTCATATATACACAACCCCACCATATGATTTGTTTGAAGAAACACACAGTTTGTTCGGCCAAAACACAGTCCCCCTCCATCGGGGAACTTTTTTATTTAATAACTAAATAGTGTCAAGGCACAAAACCATAGAGGGGCCGGGGAGGGTGTAGGAGAGGGGACACAGAGGGGAAAAAGTCACTCTTAACGGCGTCTGCCACCTCGCGCCGCTCGAGTCTTGCCACCCCGGGGAGCCCCGGAGGGACGGTAGGTTACAGTCTGCTGGACACGACGTTCCCTACCGTCTCCTCCGGTCTGGGATGGGCCGGCGGTGGCAGAAGCGCCGTTTCGTCCCCTGGCCCTCTTGGCAGGGCCAGCAGCGGCGGCGGAGGCAGTGGTAGCGGCGACGGAGACAGCTCGACGTCGCGGAAGCCTTCTGCCTCCACCGGCAAGGACGGGAGGCGGAAAATGGGGTTGGAGAATGGACCTCTCCTCTGCCATCTCTCTGCATGTTGAGGTCATCAACCGAAGGGCCTTCCCGAACAGGCCAGCGTCGGAGAGGGCGGCCGTCAGAAGAGGAGCTCTCTTCTTCTCTGGCACACGGGCCTGCTCCAGCCAAAGGTGACGCTGGCCCAGGGTGGCCAGGGCGCGCACTTTCCCCATGGCTATGGCCAGCACCTGGGAAAGGTGCAGGACAGCTCCCGCAGCCTGGGTGATCTGATCGCATTTCACCTCGGTCAGATCCGTGCCGCCCGGCATTATCCCCGATACAAATCTAGCCAGGTGGGCGATGTTAGACGCTGCAGCCAGCGATTGTGTACCAGCGATAAATGACTGGTCACCCCAATAAGCCAATCGCCTAGCCGATTTCCCCTGGAGGACCGGCTTGCATAGTGGTTCCCACACCATATCCGGACAGAGGAGCGCGGCCATCGGACTGTCAAGCCGAGGCACGCCCTCCCCCATACCTTTGACCAACCCCGCTACCCGCGTAACTGGTACGTAGGTAGGAGTTAGTCCCATGATGTTGGTCACCGCCTGACCCCGACGAACATAGGCCCCCATCGATGGGAAAAATGGGTAGACAACGTCCACCCCTCTCACTGGGGGACGCTGCCAGGGATGGCCTATGAGGTCATCAGGGACAGGTGCAGGCAATGGCAGCGGCAGCGGCACACCGTTTGCGGTGGCGGCTACCGCCATGAGCTCGGGAAACAAGGCCCGCAGTTCCCCCTGCGAACCTTCCTCCACCGACCCCGCATCCCTCACATACAGCAGGCTGCAACTGGTCAAGGAGCCACAATCCGATGTGGCCGACAGTAGGGCATCCTGCCGATGAGGCCAAGGTGGTTCCTCGACATCCTCGAACAGGGCGCCCCATGGAGCCATTTCCCCCCCCCTCCGGGGTCTCCTGAGGAGGGATACTCTCCTCCACAGGGCCCTCATACAAAAATCCGTCCGCCTCGTCCATGAAGTCCTCAGTCTCCATCGGAAATCCCGAGCCGGACGCATCTTCGCTGGTCTCCAGCAGCTCCCCAAACCCAGGCCGTTCGCGTCTGCACGCCACCATCCTGCGACGCGAGCGAGCAGACGCGAAAAGTTTGCGTTGCAAATCCTCTGGCTCCAAAACAACCCCCCGTTCACCAACGGGCGATTCCCCAGAACCAGAGGAACCAGAGTCGAGATCAGGCCATCGCCGGAGCGACGGCACCGAACCCTCGGCTCTTCGGTGAGGAAAACTATCCACCGGCAGTCTCCCGGGCTGGGTCGGCAACCACGAGAGTGGCAACAGCCCAGCACCGAGGCGCACGACGGAGGCGGGAATGGAGAACCGGTGGTGAAGAGTAGGTCTAGCGGGTCTACTCTCCGCGGAATACATTATGACCCAACCTTTTCTTGTACAACAGATGTGAGAGAAGAAAAGATTAAGCACAATGTAAACCAGTCACAACTCTTTTCAACTAACAACACGTCAAGTGGGGTACTACCGAGGCACTTCCTTGTGGTGAAAGCGAGAAGGAGGAGAGCAGGTGACCACACACCTGCTTATGAAGGTAAGCTGATGAGGGGTGTGGTCAGACTAATACTGGTATTAAAGGTATATTTTGTGGAATTTTATTCAGTACGCGTGCACGTACGCGAGGGAGTGCAGTGTGATGCCAAGCAGAGCCCCTAACGGAACAGAACTAACATCAATCCTAACCATACTCGTTAACCTAATCCTTATTAAAACTCAACTTTATACCCTAACCATAACCGTTAAGTGAAACTTAAAACTAACCTAACCGTTAACCTAACCCTTATTAAAACCCAACTTTATACCCTAACCATAACTATTAAACCTTGAAACTAACCTTAAGCCTAACCATAACCATATTATGGGTATGTGTCATTTTCTGATGAGACTGTGTTGTTATTATACAGGAGACAATGGTGAGTATCATACCTTTCACCAGTAATTTATCTATTTGTTGTCATTATACAGCAAGTACAGTACAATGGAAAGAAGTTACTAACCAGAGTGCAAATGTAATAGCAATATACAATGTACAGGTGAGTGGAGTATGTATAAATCAGTACTATTAAGTAATAATGCTAATCAGATGTACAGTGTTATAATATTATTGTACAGTGATACAGGCATAAAGACACTATGGTAGTAAGTAATACTGGCCAGAGGTATTAAGAGTAGGTAAGGGATATACAGATATAGATATAGTACATGTATGTAAAAAGGATTATATGCAGGTATATTCAGACAGATGTGGATACATATATACGGTAAGTATAAATATATACGTAAATATAAATATACGGTATATAATAATAATACACTTTATTTGTATAGCACCTTTCATACAGAAACTGCATCTCAAAGTGCTTCACAACAGAAAAAGGCATAACATGAGCACATAAAGTGCAGACATATAAAATCACAGTTTTTCACATTAGGATCTACTCTAACATCCCAACAGGCCACATTGTTTATGGTTTGACTCAGTTTTAAATAGACAATAATAAAAAGAGTATATAAAATAGACAGAGTAAAATAGTGCAATAGTGCAGTGCAATACAATTGTAGAATAGATTCAAACAAAATATATATATATATATATATATATATATATATATATATATATATATATATATATATATATATATATATATATATATATATATATTACAGTGCAATAGTTCTGGATTACTGTTCAACAGTTCAAAGTCGTCTTTACCTTCTCTGTTTGGTATCCACAGTTTAAAACTTGACAGTCTTCCCTCCTGTTTTATACCCACTTTGACCCTTTGAACCTCCCACCAGTGGAGGTTTCTCTATGACAACACGTGAAACACAAATTCACTCATAATTCATAATTATTATTAATTTACATAATATATATATATATATATATTTTTTTTAATTATTATTATTATTTTTTTTATTAGAAAAGTTTTCCTCTGTAAAAAAATTATAAAAAAATGCCAGTGAATTTTTTTTTCTTCAAAAATGGCCAAAATTGACAGCTCTGAGCAGGCCTGCACTGCAGTAATGACTGCAGTAATATTCGTGCAGAATAACTTCACAGGTTGACCCAATGTTAAATAAATAATAAATAATAGCCAATCAAAATAATCAAAACTTCATCTAAGCACGGTCTGTGCAGTTAAACTCTTGCCATTGAATGGAAGATTGAATGATTGACAGCCTTGACAATCCAATAATACACAGAGGATGAATGATTGGCAGCCTTTGAAATCCAATCAGAGTCTGCCTGGCAAAAATACCTGCGGAACTGCAGCTGGACTGGCTTCAGTGTTCTAGTCAAAGTTGTGTTCCATCATCTCATGTGTGCAATTTGCCTGAAGAACATTAATTTGCCTAATATAATCATTCATATTTTAAGATCTTTATTCACTTGTTCACTTATTGTTGTGCACTGCATCGTTTACTTGGATGATATTGTGAGGATTCGCCTGTCCCTGGACCTTTTTCCTGTGTTTTCCCTGTCTACTCTTCTCAACAGCCCCCACCCTTGCGATGATTTACTCTCCTCTACTCTTCACCAGCCCCCACCCTTGGACATCCTTGATCCTCTACCTTCACGCACCTGTTGGGAGTTTGCAATCACCTCGGGAGAGTACATAGGTTGCAGACTCCCCTCCAGTCCTTGTCGGGTTGTTCTGTGTTCTGGACTCTGTGTTCATTCTGTATCTGTATCTGTGTACACTCTGTGTTCATGGAGTTCTGTACGTTACCATCCTGTACGTTACCATCACCTGCCGCGTCTCTGGCGTGAGACGACGTGCCAGCCATCACCACCTGTCGCCGTTTGCCTGGAGTGGGACACCGTCTTCGCTCTCTATTTCTCTACGGGAGGTTTTCCAGTGTTCCCACTCCAGACGTCAAGCCGGCTCGTCATCGCTCCCGATTCCACGGGAGGAAGGCGTCTCTTCGTGATCCTCGTTCCTGGGGTGAGGCTCGTCGTCGCTCCCTAGTATTCCACGGGAGGATGGCTTGTGCCCATCCCGTTCCTCTTGGACCCAGGCTCGTCGTCGCTCCCTAGTATTCCACGGGAGGACGGCGTGTTCCCATCCCGGTCCCCTGGGACCCCCTTTGTTCTGCGCTGCCCGTCTGCAGCATCCGAGTAGGGACGAAGAGGATCTCCGTGCCAGGCCTCCGCCGTCGGGCCCCTGTCCCCGTGCCAGGCCTCCGCCGTCGGAACCCTGTCCTTTTCCCTGTAAGCAGCTCTGGCCCTCGCCCTGTCCAAGTCCTTAACCCTGTTCTCTGTCCCCGTCTCCAGCCCGCCTCTCCGGGCCTCTGTCCCTGTCCCCCTCTCCAGTGCCCCTGGTCCTGGCCCTGACACTTAGCCCTGGTCCTTAGCCCTGGCCCTTAGCCTTAGCCTGTTCGCCTCTTAAAGGCACAGTGCCGCATTTTCCATATTTCCTTTACTCTAGTGTTTTTGTGTTCTCCCTTAAAGGGACTGTGCCGCTTTTTGTTATGTAAGAAATAAATGCCCTGTTTTGGCTTACTCTCATACCTGTCTTGTGTTGTGCGATTGGGGTCGGTTACAAACCATAACAGATATTTAATTTTTTTTTATCTCAGTTGAAGACTAGTGTAGTTGTAGTTGACGTGAACGTGCCATCTTGGACTGTGAAGGCAAGCTAACTTGTAGCTAGCTACTAGCTTAGCAAGCTAGTCGTTTACAGTACACACAGTAGGCTAAATTAAACTTTGCGCCAACATTAGGACCGAAGTATAAACCAGCAACTGAGCAACATGAAGAAGTGGACTTATGCACCTGGATCAGAAAAAAGTAAGTTGTAGTGTTTGTAAAACGAAAGCCTGCTTAGCCTTGATGCTAACGTTAGCTAACTGTTTAGAGAACAATACTTGTAGTAGACTTGATTGAAACGTTGTTAACTTGGCTATGTCACATATAAACACAATGTAATGTATCACGTTGGCTGCTGGCTGCTAATGCAGCCTGCAGATAATATTTGCATGTGCACTGTGTTAGTGTAAATTAATGAATGTTGCCGCTAGCTTGTGGCTAGGCTAGCATACTTTGCGGATAGCTAACGTTAGCCAGCCGAATTGTTTAGAGACTTGATTAAGGGATTGAAACGTTGTTAACTTGGCTATGTCACATATAAACACAATGTAATGTATCACGTTGGCTGCTGGCTGCTAATGCAGCCTGCAGATAATATTTGCATGTGCACTGTGTTAGTGGTGAATGAATGAATGAATGAATGTTGCCGCTAGCTTGTGGCTAGGCTAGCGTACTTTGCTGATGCACGGCTGATCTAGTGCCTCTGTGGCTCTGCTGATTTGTCACGGTGAGATTCATGTGGTGGAACTTTGGTGTGCTCTTATGAATGAGAACTGCTATCTTGTCCGTTGTGTGTGGGTTTGTGTCTGAAACGACCGGTGGCTTGTGTGTGTTGCGTGAGATGCAGAAGTAAACATTGCCAGGCATTGTAGTCCTCGGACCGCTTTCACCCACAGTTAAAGGAGACATGACATGCTGGTTTGATGAAATGTATAGTGTAAATGAAATGAATAGTTTATGTATATTCAATAGTAGTATTGATAGTATATTAGTATGTATATTGATATTAATATTAATATTAATTAATTGATTGGTGTTGGTATTAATATTAATATATAGTGTATATTAATATTATGTTTTCATCTGTGTCCACTGACCACTGACACACAGTGGGGGATGTTTTAAAAATATAATTTAATATATAATATAATATAATAATTTGTGCTTCACCTAAAAATTGTGTCACCAGCCTCCACTGCCTCCCACCCAGGGCAAACCTCCCTCTCAGGGTGCAGTTCCCTCTCTCAGGGTGCAGTTCTAGGCCTGGGTCCTACACAGTTGTAAAGCCTGACAGTCTCTTGTTTGATACCCACACAGTTTAATACCTGACAGTTTTGAACCTGTAATAAAAAGCAATAGACAGAGTAAAATAATACAGTGCAATAAAATGGTAGAATAGAATAGCATTATTGTACATGCTATCATACAGATTTCTTTCAACAATATTCTTTATTGTTGTTTAACATTAACAAACAGAACACACATATCCACAAATCAACACCAAAATAAAGACAACAGACATCCAAACTAAAACAAAAGACATACACCCCCCACACAAGTTTCAAGTTTCAAGTTTCTTTAATAGTTGTCATACAGAAGTACAGAATACTTTTATACAAAATGCTTCTTACTGTTACGCTCCACAGACAACATAAACATACAAACAAAACCATAAAACAACAAAGACATTTAAATAATACAATAAAATCTAAAAATGTATTCCTTGGTCGCGCTACTTCCCAATTCACCATCCCAGTGAACATTAAATGTTTCCCCCCACCCCTCATCCCCCTGCCCCTCCAGTCGTCCAACAAGTCCCCCTGGCGACAGGCTCGCTGGGAGGTCCTCCACAGAAATGTCCAGCTGTAAGTCATGTTTCCATGCCTCTAGACATGACAGGGGTTTTTCTTTTGAGCCTGCCAATAGTTCATCATAAAACATAGATGTCTGTTGTGTCCTCACATTACATGTTGTAGCTGTACTCCCAAGAGTCTCCACTATGGGGCGCAGTTAATACAATGCCCTGTTATGCCTACAGCTGAAGTGCTGAAGAAGAGTACACGATGCGGTATGATGATACATGCAGAAGAAGAGTACATGCAGAATGATTGATTGATTGATTGATTGATTGAAAACTTTATTAACAGATTGCAGAATGGGTACAGTACAGTACAGCTCAATACATACAATTGTTAAGGGGATGCAGACCAGAGAAAGACTTTCGTCTTGTTTACATCAGGGTCCCCCATTTTCAATTCATCGTAACATATATGACATACATGACATACAGATAGACAGTACTGCTACATCTATACATTTATGACATACCAGATTTGCAATTACAGTACTGTTTGTGATACAAAAAGAGTCCAGAAAAAAGAGTATATACATTTGACGTAGAAACTGTACATTGGATTGGGTAGGTGGGGGTGGGGGGGGGACTGTACATTGGAGGTGGTTGGGTGGGTGGGTGGGGGGGGGGGGTTGGGTAGGAGGGGTGGGTGGGGGACACTGTACAACTGTACAAACAAAACTGTACATTGGATTATTGACAAGACCATACTTGGTAATTTACTGTACATTGGAGGGGGTTGTGTTCGAACATTTACAGGGGCCAGTTTCGAGTTGCAGTCTCCCTTAGGTGTTTTTTGAGAGTGTTTTTGAAAGTGGGTAGTGATTCACATTCCTTTACAGCTTTGGGTAGGGCGTTCCACATTGATGTGGCATAATTGCGAAACGTGTTTAGTCCCTTGTTTGAGCCGAATCTGGGTTTAACATGATTTGTGGAGCTCCCTCTGGTGTTGTGATCGTGGTATTCACTGACCTTTGGGAAGTATTTTGACATGTACATGGGTACCTTGGTCGTGTAGTGTATCTTGTAGACCAGGCCCATTGCAAGTTGCTGTACTCTGTCGTCTACTCTAAGCCATCCTAGGTTGTCAAAGTGGGCAGGGGTGAGGTGGGTTCTAGGAGTAAGGTCAAGCAGTAGTCTGACCAGTTTGTTTTGAGATGTTTGTAATTTTGTTTTGTAGCGCCTTTGAGGTGCTTTGGTACCATGAGGTGCAAGCATAGTCGTAGTACCCTTGAATGAGTGCTCCTGCTAGAGTCTTCAGGGTATTCTTGTTTACCAGTGAGGAGATCCGGTACAAGAAACGAGTTCGTTGGTTGACTTTTTTTATTACATTGGATGCCATTTTGTCACAGGAAAGATTTGCCTCTAGGATGGAACCCAGGTAGGTAATATCTTCTTTCCTTGTGACAATATTGTCACCCACTGTAACTGAGAAGCCGTCGGTCTTGCTGAGTTTGTTATTTGAACCGAAGAGAATGGACTCTGTTTTGCCCATGTGTAATGATAGTTTGTTATCAGCAAGCCATATGCAGATTTTGCCTAGTTCTGAGCTGAGGGTTTTTTCAACCTGTAACTTGTTCTTGTCAGAGACCAGCAGGGCTGAGTCGTCCGCAAACAGGAACAAGTTGCAGTCACAAGCTGACGACATGTCATTTGCATAAATTAGGAACAGTAGCGGACCTAGTATGCTTCCTTGTGGAACACCACAGCTTACTGTGAGGGGGGGGATAGGGTACCGTTTACCTCCACCATCTGCTCTCTCCCCTCCAGGTAGGATTGCATCCAGCTCACTGATAGACTATCAAAACCAATTGCTTTTAGCTTGTCAATCAGAATGGTGTGATTGACAGTGTCGAAGGCCTTTTGTAGGTCCAGCATGACCATGCCGCAGTATTTGCCCGCGTCCACCTCTTGTTTGATGTGGTCATTTAAATAGAGAAGGCATGTGTCAGATAATAGTGATAATAGAACAGAGTGTACCATGTTGTAACCTAACCTGCTATGCTTGACTAAAAGACTAAAGAGTAATCCTGTATCCGGAGTCTTATTACTACACCTCTACCTACATACAAAATACTACGTACGTACAACATAACAATTGGCGACGAGGAAGTTGAACCGGGGAATTTTTTAACGGACGTTTTTACTGCAGGAGAAATGGCTAATTTACATGTAGCTTCTCCAACGTCGTTTCTACTCTGCCCCGGAGAACCTACTATGCCGTTCAAGACTTGGCACCAGATGTTCAAGAATTACATGCTGGTAATAAATGCGACTGGAAACGGTTGGTCCGAGGCTCGGAAGAGAGCTACCCTTCTACATTGTCTTGGTACCGAGGGTCAGCGGATTTTCTACACATTGCCAGATACAGGTGATTCCGTGGCTGACGCTGTGGCAGAGTTGAATGCACATTTTACTCCAAGAATCAACGTAGTAGTCGAGCGACACACGTTCAGAAAGCGTGCACAAGCACCGCATGAAAGCATTGCACAATACGTTGTTGCTTTGCGTGACCTAGCTACCAGATGTGACTTTGATAATAAAACTGAGGAAAATCTCCGGGATCAGTTGATTGAACATGTAGCTAGCCCACAGATAAGGGAACGTCTACTGCTTGAACCAGGTTTGATGCTGGGCAAGGCTATCAATCTAGCTACGCAGTTTGAAGCGGCTGTACTCCACGCTAAAGCTATAACTACCGAGCGTGCTGCTCCAGTACGGGCCGTGACGCCGCGGTCTCAGATTACTTTCAAGAAACGGGACTGGCAACTGAAGGAAACAGGTGTTTTGGGGTGTTTTTCAATGTATGTGATGTATAGATTGGGGGGAGATGAGAGCATCTAAAGGGTCAGAAATGTGCTTGCCTTAGCAGACGGTGATAGAACAGTGGTTCAGAGCAAGCAGGAGTCACTGAATAGCAGCACACTGAGCAGGGGATGTTGACATTCCAATCTGGAACACAGTGATAACAGCGAGTGTGGACGCAGGCGATGGAGGTTTTTACAGTAATGAAACGTTTTGATGTGTGTAAAGGTTAAAGCTGTTGTCATGGCAACGGCACATGACAACCAGAAGGGGGTGGGCCGTCGTTGCTATGACGAAGATCCTATAAAGGTGACAGTGGTTCCGGGTAAGGGCAGACTAAAATCTGACTGAGACTAAGAGGGAAGAAACCGGAAGAGACTTTCTCCTCTCATCACGGAGGGGGGGGGGGGGAATGACACATCATCATTAGCTTCGGCTAACACGAGGATGGTTCAGGCTAACGACCAGTAGGGATGGGTACCTTTCACATTTGAACCGATACCGGTACCGGTACCGGTACCTGTGAATCGATACCGGTACCCAACGGTACCTTTTTTCGGTACTTTAAAAAAAACAAAAAAAAAATTAAAAAAAATTAAAAAAAAAATTTTACTTTTTTTTTTTTTTTTTTTTTTTACTTTTTTCTTTTCATGTCAACGTTCACACGCACAATATATGCTTACCTAGGATTTGACTTGATTCAACAACAAAGCAGTCGGAGCAATGACAAGCCGAAAACTGTCGAAATTTAATTTACCTACCTCAGTCGTAAAAAAAAAATCCAAACTTCAAATAACTACAATTTCGACAGTTTTCGGCTTGTCATTGCTCCGACTGCTTTGTTGTTGAATCAAGTCAAATCCTAGGTAAGCATATATTGTGCGTGTGAACGTTGACATGAAGAAGAAAAAAGTAAAAAAAAAAAAAAAATTAAAAAAAAAATTAATAAAAAATATTTTTTGTTTGTTTTTTTTTTATTTTTTTTTCGGTTTCTCACTTGATTCGATACTCGGTAGTACCGACGTGTTTCGGTTCGGTACCTCAAAAGTACCGAATTCGGTACCCATCCCTAACGACCAGGCCTGACCACCATTGGACTGAATAACAGCAGAGACGATAGCAATGAAAATACAATCTGATAACATCTGGGCTGAGGCTTCTGTTTATATCAATAAACAACGCGTTTCCTTGTAAGGTAGTACGTTGTCGAAGTGTCGAATTCTTACGAAGGTGGAGAATTATTATGGTTTGCGGATCACACTAACGGGGAGAGATAAGGATTGTATCAGCCAGTATATGAGACGTCGGGATCATTAAAAGTACACAACGCAGAGGGATTGGATGGAGAGGTGATAACACAAGAAGACGTGATACCGGCTGATTTATCAGAATCTAACACAACGCTCCAGTCCAGCTAAGCCTGCTGCTGCTACTGATTCTGCTTCCACTCACTCTTGCTACCGATGTGGTTTGGGGAACCACCTGGCAAACTCTTCACAATGTCCAGCAGTAAAAGAGACTTGCAAATTATGCCAGAAAACAGGACATTTTGCTTGTGTCTGCCGTGCTAAAACACAGTCGGTGAGTACAGTGGAAATTCCTGAAACTACAGTGCTATGCGTGTGTAGCCGGTGTGATCTTGTCTGCGTTGTGTTTTAAAGTCGATTCGACCCCTGTTAAGGGATCGCCCTGAGTGGGAGTTGAACCCCGGACGCCGGCGTCGCGGGCGGCATCACAGACCACTAAGCAAGAAGTGAATTCACTTTTTGCTTCCGGGTCTGGATGCCTCTGGGGAGTGAGTTTACTTGCAGTACCGCTTACCATCCACAGCCACGTCACTACTTGTACCCGTGACTGCGGATATACTGCGGTACCTCCGTTACACTCACCCCACTAAACTCACACCACCCAGGGCATCCGGGTCTAACGGCACCACATGTAGCCGGTGTGATCTTGTCTGCGTTGTGTTTTAAAGTCGATTCGACCCCTGTTAAGGGATCGCCCTGAGTGGGAGTTGAACCCCGGACGCCGGCGTCGCGGGCGGCATCACAGACCACTAAGCAAGAAGTGAATAAACTTTTTGCTTCCGGGTCTGGATGCCTCTGGGGAGTGAGTTTACTTGCAGTACCGCTTACCATCCACAGCCACGTCACTACTTGTACCCGTGACTGCGGATATACTGCGGTACCTCCGTTACACGTGGAAGCTTCTGACATTACAAAAAGGATTGTGTGCAATGTGCATGTACACACACCTACTACCCAGGCTCAAGAATTGAGACTGGTTGTGGACACAGGTTCAACAGTATCCATAATGCCACTGTCTACTTATGAGAAATACTTCAGTGAAACTACCCTATCTGCACCTACTGTTCGGCTGGTGTCATACACCAAGGCTAGCATACCTGTCATGGGGTGCCTACAGGCTCAGGTGAGGAGAGACAATGTCACGGTCCCTGCTACATCTTACGTCGTGGATAAAGGAACTCCCCTGCTGGGAATGGACCTGTTGACTGCACTCCACCTCTGCATTAGTGGAACTACTGTCCTCCCCTCCTCCGTTCCTACGCCGTCTACACCTGCCCCTGTGATGGCTACTGTCACAGCTCCTACGGCATTTGGCTGTGCAAAAGGCTTTGTGCATTGTGTAAAAATGTACCCTACTGTTAAGCCAGTCCACCAGAAGTTACGCTGCTTGCCTTTCACGGTCAGGGACGCCGTCTCTACTGATACTACTACTGCTGCTGCGGATACTACTGCTACTACGGATACTACTACTACTACTGCTACTACAGCTGCTACTACTACTGCTGCTACTACTACTGCTGCTACTATTACTGTTTCTACTGACTCTGCTATGGATGTGGAGCCCGAGATAGTAACACACATCGCTGCTACACTCAGTGCCCTGTCGGTGACTGAGTTTGGGGCTGCTTGCTCTACTTGCCCTGAAGTGACTGCACTGCGTGGTCAGATTAACAGGGGTTGGCCTCACTCAGCGAAATCAGTGAGCCAAGATCTGATCGCATACTTCAAGATCAGAGAGGAACTGTCAATCAAGGACAATTACGTCCTCAGAGGCAACCGCCTGATTGATTGATTGATTGAAAAGTTTATTAACAGATTGCAGAATGGGTACAGTACAGCTCAATACATACAATTGTTAAGGGGATGCAGACCAGAGAAAGACTTTCCTCTTGTTTACATCAGGGTCCCCCATTTTCAATGCATCATAACATATATGACATACATGACATACAGATGGACAGTACTGCTACATCTATACATTTATGACATATCAGATTTGCAAATACAGTACTGTTTGTGATACAAAAGTGTCCAGAAAAAGAGTGTATATACATTTGGCGTAGAAACTGTACATTGGAGGAGGTTGGGTGGGTGGGGTGGGGTTGGGTGGGTGGGTGAGGGCTGTACATTGGAGGTGGGGGGGGGTTGGGTAGGGGACACACACATTTTACACTGTACATTGGAATACTGACAAAGCCTTACTTGGTCATTTACTGTACAACTAGGTTAGGACATTTGTAGGGGCCAGTTTCGAATTGCAGTCTCACGTAGGTGTTTTTTGTAGGTGTAGGTGTTTTTTGAGAGTGTTTTTGAAAGTGGGTAGTGATTCACATTCCTTTACAGCTTTAGGTAGGGCGTTCCACATTGATGTGGCATAATTGCGAAACATGTTTAGTCCCTTGTTTGAGCCGAATCTGGGTTTTACATGATTTGTGGAGTTCCCTCTGGTGTTGTGATCGTGGTATTCACTGACCTTTGGGAAGTATTTTGCCATGTACATGGGTACCTTGGTCGCGTAGTGTATCTTGTAGACCAGGCCCATTGCAAGTTGCTGTACTCTGTCGTCTACTCTAAGCCATCCTAGGTTGTCAAAGTGGGCAGGGGTGAGGTGGGTTCTAGGAGTCAGGTCAAGCAGTAGTCTGACTAGCTTGTTTTGAGATGTTTGTCATTTGTTTTTTAGTGCCTTTGAGGTGCTTTGGTACCATGAGGTGCAAGCATAGTCGTAGTACCCTTGAATGAGTGCTCCTGCTAGAGTCTTCAGGGTATTCTTGTTTACCAGAGAGGAGATCCGGTACAAGAATCGCGTTCGTTGGTTGACTTTTTTTATTACATTGGATGCCATTTTGTCACAGGAAAGATTAGCCTCTAGGATGGAACCCAGGTAGGTAATTTCATCTTTCCTTGTGATAATATTGGCACCCACTGTAACCGAGAAGCCGTCGGTCTTGCTGAGTTTGTTATTTGAACCGAAGAGAATGGACTCTGTTTTGCCCATGTGTAATGATAGTTTGTTGTCGGCGAGCCATATGCCGATTTCGCCTAGTTCCGAGCTGAGGGCTTTTTCAACCTGTAACTTGTTCTTGTCAGAGACCAGCAGGGCTGAGTCGTCCGCAAACAGGAACAAGTTGCAGTCACAAGCTGACGACATGTCATTTGCATAAATTAGGAATAGTAGCGGTCCTAGTATGCTTCCTTGTGGAACACCACAGCTCACTGTGAGGGGGGGGGATAGGGTACCGTTTACCTCCACCATCTGTTCCCTCCCCTCCATGTAGGATTGTATCCAGCTCACTGATAAACTATCAAAACCAATTGCTTTTAGCTTGTCAATCAGAATGGTGTGATTGACAAGTGTCAAAGGCCTTTTGTAGGTCCAGCATGACCATGCCGCAGTATTTGCCCGCGTCCACCTCTTGTTTGATGTGGTCGTTCAAGTAGAGAACCTCTACTCAGCCTCATCGCACCAGTGTCCTTACGCCATACATTGCTCACACTGGCACACGAGAGCCACCAGGGGGTCGTACGCACTAAGCAGCGTCTGCAGGATCTCTATTGGTGGCCGAAGATGGACTCTCAGGTTCAGGCCGACATATCCACATGTGTCTCTTGTCAGTCTAATGACAAGACGGCCAAGATGTATTTTGCACCTTTACAGCCAGTTCCACTGCCAGACGGCCCGTGGAAGAAGCTAGGCCTCGACATAGTCGGGCCCTTCGAGTCAGCTGTGCCAGCCTGCCGTTACGCGATCACACTGACGGACTACTATTCTAAGTACTGCGATCCAGCAGTCTCAACCGTGGAAAGAGGCTGTGTTGGGTTGTCTGCAAATATACAGAGCCACTCCCCACGCCACCACTGGCGTTTCACCACATGAACTGCTTTACGGTCGTAAAATGCGCACCAAACTGGACGTACTGCCCTTGCAGCCTACTGTGAGTTCACAGGACGAGACTGTGAGAGAAACGGTCCAAAACAAGCAAGCCAAAATGAAGCGCTACACAGATGCTAAGCGTGACGCTCGTGCACCTGTTTTTCGGGAGGGGGAGAGAGTCAGGATTAGAACACCACATCACGTCCCCAAAGCACACCCGAGATACAGTGCACCAATGACAGTGAAAAAGAAGATTGGCAAACGCACCTTTCTGCTCAGTGATGGAAAGAAATGGAACGCATCCCGTCTGGCTCACACTTCTAACATTCCAGATGAGCATGACTTAGGGATCCGCCCTGCCCTGACAGCGCTTAGCGGTCACACTCCAGCACAGTCGCGTGCAAGAAACAAGCCTAGTTGGCATCAGGACTTTGTTGCACACTGAGTGAGAACTAAGAGTAATATTGGTTGAGCATATATAATTATATCTTGATAATGATTGAATAACCTGTGCTCCCTTTGTTTAATGATTACCTTGAGTTACACGTTTTATGATACTGACTGTTGGTTCAGTTTACTTAAGAAAGTGAAAAAGAAAAAGTTCAAAATTTGCATAATGCTGAGTAGCAAGTAACATTCTTTCCACAGAGAAGGGAGATGTTGTGTCCTCACATTACATGTTGTAGCTGTACTCCCAAGAGTCTCCACTATGGGGCGCAGTTAATACAATGCCCTGTTATGCCTACAGCTGAAGTGCAGAAGAAGACTACACAATGCGGTATGATGATACGTGCAGAAGAAGAGTACACGCAGAATGATAATAGAACAGTGTTATGTTACAACAGTGTACCATGTTGTAACCTAACCTGCTATGCTTGACTAAAAGACTAAAGAGTAATCCTGTATCCGGAGTCTTATTACTACACCTCTACCTACATACAAAATACTACGTACGTACAAGATAACAATGTCCTCTGCCATGTAGATGTTTTACCATCAGTCTTTCAATGATAGATAGTGGGGGTATCGTCATAGTTTTGATTTGGGAATATATAAAACTTCTAATTTGTAGATATTGTTCCTGGTGTTAGAATATTGCAGGGTTTATGACTATTTTATCCCTTTTTACACTCCCAAGAGTGTAAAACTTGGAAGGTCATATTTACTAGTTGAAGAAATTACATTAGGGTCCCATCATTGTACTGTACTGTATTGTACTGTACTGTACCTGTTACAAAGGGTCAGATTAAACCGAATATATATATTTATTGATTGATATATATATTGCATAATATTTGTATGTCGTTTGATATCCCTTGTATATTCCTTGTACATATGCACGGAATATCCCTTTAGCCTACTATAGCCCATAATAGTTCATTCTCCTATTGGACAAAGGACCAGGCGCCAGGGGACCAGCCCCTGGCGTCAAGTTCAAAGGTACCGACGAGACATGTCCGTACTAGCCCCGGCTCCGCTCAGGGATACGGCTACCGAAATGAGAGTGGCACTATTTGTTCACCGTGCATATAAATATGGCGCAAGTAAATGTAGAAGTCCCTTACCCTTCTTCCCAACTTAGTAACAGAACGTGAAGCCTCACCCACTATGCAACGTGCGGTGCAGTAGGGCTCGTATTGCCCCAAAATAGAGTCGTGTTATCCTAATACGTTTGTTCAACGTATCGTTCGCTACTTACTAGTAAAAGCCTTCATTACGAGTCAAAGACCACGTGGAGTGAGTAATTGTGCGTCTAAATAGAGCACTTATAGCCGCGTGCGAATAAGGATAGTGACGTCAAGTTCAACTGTGAACTACCGTGACCACGGAGGATTTACACCGGTGATTGCAGAGCCCTTTCCGGCAGGATTATTATTATTCTTCATTGCTTTGACTGTGGCTGCTGGAGCAGAGAACCGTCTACACCCACTGCTGTGGGATCTACACATGCCCGTGAGGACATCACTCGAGCCCGTATCTGTTGGAGCAGAGGCTGACCGGCTTACACCTGTGCTGCTGCACACTGGAATTACAGCGGCTGCTTTTCCCCGCTGACACAGGGAGTAAGATCGCCTCCGTGGACCCATTGACTTTGCATAGAGCATTGCCTCCCCCTGCTGGTTTACAACCGGTAGTAAACCCCCTTCCCAGAGTACCATAGATAATTCCTAATATTCATTGTTGATTTACCATAGATATAATTCCTTTGCCTTATAAGCGCATCTAGTAAAGCATATTCTGTAATACCTTTGATGTAATAAATATTCTAAACTAGTATTTGTGTGGAAACCGTATCATTGTGGAGGAGTTCTCATTATATACTTATGTACGGTATGGCCAGTAATGTACATAAGACGGTAGTGGTTTAATGATACTAATACTTGATTAATACAGTCAGGGAATTGTACCCCTCAGTTACAGTACCCATTCTGCAATCTGTTAATAAACTTTTCAATCAATAAATCAATCAAACCTGTTCGCTGTATACATCAAATCAAATATAATCGAATTAATTTGTAAGGCCCGACAACACACGTTAATGTCCCCATGGGCCGGACACGTCTTCTTTAAACAAGTCAAGAAGAAAACATCTCAAGTCCAAAAAATTTAAAATAAATGCAAAATAAAGAAATGCAACACTCCCAGACATACCCCACGTGAAGGTAAGGAAAAACGCACTAAAACCTAGCAATAGGAAAACATTTACCACAGGCAGTGTGTGCGCACATCACCGGAGCAGAAAGGAATGTAATCCTGGTCAGAACAATGGGGCAGACTACAATAGATTTGCATTTGTTAGCCATGCTAGCGATCTAAACAATCAATCGTAAGGTCGTACGAGAAAGCTGACGACAATTACTCCTGGATTGACCAACGAGTGGAGAGGTTGTCTTAACTTGCCAAATGATCGCAGCTACGATCCATGAATGAAATACGTCACTCATTCACAAAACTGGTGAGCTGGTTCTCGTATACTTAATTTGCATACAGACACGCCCCTCCAGCTCATTATAATGTGAGGGCCGTGCGCAAAAAAGGGTCAGCATTGCCCTGTATTCAACAGGTAACACAGAAGTGCTTTGGAGAATTGCGACGGATCAAAATTTGATTAGATTCAAATGTATTGTCATCATACAGAACACTATAGTAGAATAGACTCTATTAATATTCCATATTTATACCGTCTTGTTTCGCGCTCCTGGCCACCTGCCGCAGCGCGCTCGCACACACACACACACACACGCACGCACGCACGCACGCACGCACGCACGCACGCACGCACGCACACACGCACACACACACACACACGTACTGTATAGTCTACGTGCGTAATGAATGAACAGTAGGCTTATATTATTCTAATGACTTGTTTTATTAGGAGATTGCAGATACTGCAGTTCTACTACAGTACAGTACAGTACACATCTTAGCGTGACATCTTAAGGCCGCCACAGAGTCGGGTGAGCGGGCCAGACTCCACAGAGGAGTCGCGCATCAGTGTCACACAAAATGCTGCTCGGCGTGTTGGTTGACATCGACCTGCATTAAATGTAGTAAACTGGCATGAGAAATGTAGAAAATTGGTACGCGGTTGTTACAAAGGGTCAGATTAAACCGAATACAGATACAGCTGGGAAAAGTCCAGGAACAGCTGTTTGCCTGCTGTTATGACGTCGCTTGGCATGGTTAATGTTAACAATGACCAGCGGGGGCGCTCTCATACAGCTGGTGACAACTGCCAGACGCGCCGGCTTTTGTTCATTCATTGGAGGAGCTCCGCGCTGGACTAAGCTCGAGTTCCATTCAATTCCATTACAGCTGGTGACTTCATTCATAGGATGCTACAACGTCCTACAGTATGTCTACAGACTGCATGAATGAATGTTGCTGAATTAAAGAATGAATAAGTTAAACGTGTCAATTCAGCAGTCAAAGTGTATAATATTAAAACGTGTCAAATCTAACTTCATTAGATGGCCGACGTACGGCTCTCTTGTCCATTCATTTCATCAAAAGAAAGCGTTAGTGTAATGCTTCTTGGTAACAATAAGTTTGTGTACGCAATGTTGCTGAATAAAATAATGAAACCGTTAAGACCTGTCGAATTAGCAGTGGAGGTGCTAGGTGGGCTCTATTTATAATGATATATTTTGTCTAGTACCGTGGTCTAGTGGTTTATCCCCATTCCTTTCAAGCCGACGCCCGGGGTTTGATTCCCAGCCTATCTAATATTTATATTTTTTTTTATTATTTATAAAATTAAATTGCCCGCAACGATGTGCATAATACAATAGTAATAATATATAATAAGAATCCAACCAATAGAGCGACATTGTGCAATAAACAAGTAAACAAAGTAGGGCATATCGGCATTTGTACATGAGTTATTCTGAGTCAACTTATTGTCTGTTGTTGCTACGCAACTTCACTTGACTTGAAAAGACTTGATACCTCCCCCCATGCCCAACGATTAAAAATTAACGTTATTAAATGTATATATATTAATTCATTTTGCGCGAATCCACACTTCATTTCCCAGACCCACTTTGTTTTGAAACAACCAATCACGTTGCGCGATAGCACGAGCGATCCACAGTCAGTAATAATGTTACAGCTGAGTTCACGGCGAAATGTAAAATGCTACCCAGATTGTTGCGTTTCGTTATAAAAACTATGCGGTGATAAACAAAAAACGAATCGCAGTATGCAAAACGTGCGGTTCGAGGATCACAGATGAAGATGCGCAACGTCCAACTTCGTTCGACACTTGAACTAAGCTGCACAAAGATCGGTAAGTGAATGAACGAATGAATGAAAACTTTATTTAACAGATTGCAGAATGGGTACAATACAGTACAGCTCAATATACACAATTGTTAAGGGGATGCAGACCAGAGAAAGACTTTCGTCTTGTTTACATCAGGGTCCCCCATAGTAACTTGGCTTGCTACAGTAGAGCATTACAAACATCTCAAAACAAGCTAGTCAGACTACTACTTGACCTGACTCCTAGAACCCACCTCACCCCTGCCCACTTTGACAACCTAGGATGGCTTAGAGTAGACGACAGAGTACAGCAACTTGCAATGGGCCTGGTCTACAAGATACACTACGCGACCAAGGTACCCATGTACATGTCAAAATACTTCCAAACTGGTAGTCTGACCAGTTTGTTTTGAGATGTTTGTAATTTTGTTTTTAGCGCCTTTGAGGTGCTTTGGTACCATGAGGTGCAAGCATAGTCGTAGTACCCCTGAATGAGTGCTCCTGCCAGAGTCTTCAGGGTATTCTTGTTTACCAGAGAGGAGATCCGGTACAAGAATCGAGTTCGTTGGTTGACTTTTTTTATTACATTGGATGCCATTTTGTCACAGGAGAGATTAGCCTCTAGGATGGAACCCAGGTAGGTAATTTCATCTTTCCTTGTGACAATATTGTCACCCACTGTAACTGAGAAGTTACAAGTTGTCGAACAGAACTTGTAAGTCGCTTTGGATAAAAGTGTCAGCTATTTTCTTTTCTATTTTTATATATATATATATATTTATTACTTGAGATATATTGTATAGTATTTGTATATCGTCTGATATCCCTTGTATATTCTTTGTACATATACACGGAATATCCCTTTACCTAGTACAGGCCAGACCATAATATTCGTTCTCCTATTGGACAGCGACCCCCCAGACGCCACGGCCATACCCCCAATGTCTAGTTCAAAGTCACCGCTAAGACATGTCTCAACATGCCCGGTTTTGCGCAGTGATATGAGACAGAAATAAGGCTGGTACTAGATTATTCACCTTACGTATAAATACGGCGCAGGTGGATACAGCAGTAATCTTAATCTTAGTAACAAGTTGAAGCCTCACACCACGATACAACGTGCTGTGAAGTGGGCCCGTTTTGCCCCGAAATAGAGCCTTGAGACCGCGTGCGAATTGATAGCTGAAGTGTCAGAGTTTAACGCTGTATCGTCGAGTTCGACCTATTCTATTATTAAGTAATAGTCTATTATGTATAGTGTATCGTGCGGCTACCGTTCTACAGTGACCAGCATTACCAACGTTTCATCGTACCGAGCTAGTGTGCTTATCCAGGCTGGGCGGCCTAACCTTGTGCCGTCATCCGAGGAGCCCTAGACGAGAACCGTGTGGATATGTACACTGGATAACCTACACCGACGACTACAGAGCCCTTTTCGGTTGGATTATAATGCTTTGGTCCTGTGGCTGCTGGAGCAGAGAATCGTCTACCCCCACTACCGTGTGGGATTTACCCTGTGAGGAGCACCGTCGAGCCCGCCTCTAGGACTCTGAGGCTGGCTAGCTTTCACCCATGCGGCACTGCATACCGGAGAATAGCTGTTGCTTTGTCTACGGATCAAGGGATTATTGCACCGTCTCCTGTACCTGGAGTCTCCTTATTCCTCGTTGATCCAGACTTTTGCTACCGACAAATCCTCTCCCCTGCTGGCTTACAACCGGAGGGAACCCCCTTATATCTCCAGCTGACCTACTAGTGTACCATATATAATTCTTATGCTACAGGTGGTATTAATTATCCCCTTCGTAATATGCTCATGGACTTACGCTCTTGACCTATTCATGCACATTCTTCGCCTTACAAGCGCAACTCTCATTCTTAATAAATGTAAGATAATCTTGGTGCTCTTCTAATAAATATTATAAACAGTACTTTCTTGTTAAGCCGTGTTATTGTGTGGGTGTTCATCTCATATACATGTGTACTGTATGGCCAGTAGTAATGTACATAACTCAGTAGTGGTTTAATGATACCATACTTATTCAATACAGTCAGGGAATTGTACCCCTCAGTTACAGCGGTGGTACGCTCAAATGATTGTGGACATGCCGCGCAGAATCCGGTCCGCTCACAGTACGCCCGACTCTGTGGCGGCCTTAAGATGTCATGCTAAGGATCCTTTTCCCCAGGCAAATAAATGACATTGTTAGGGTCAACTTTGACCCACTACTAGGCAAAATTTCAGCGGATGTGGAGAGATGGGCTCCCCTTTTCTTGTCACTATGGGGCAAGGTCAATGTTCTTAAGATGAACTGCATTCCCAGAATAAACTACCTCCTCCAGTCACTGCCGATAGCAATACCTATATTTCAAACAATTTGACAGAATATGCAACACATTCCTATGGAATGGTAAAAGACCCAGGATGCGTATTGGTAAACTACAACAGCCTGTGGACAGAGGTGGTCTGGGTCTCCCAAAATTATTACTCTATCATTACGCTTACAGTTTCAGGCATATGACACAGTGGGCCCTGCCCCCTGAGAGAGCGCCTCCATGGTACATAATGGAGCAGTCGGTATATACACTGCTGCCCCCACTGTCCTATATCACAGCTAAATTACCACCAACTGCTCGAACTCACCCTATTATCTCTCACTTACAGGCCGTATGGAGGAAGGTGTCCCGCATCTTCCATATCAATCCACATTTAAGCCTATCAGCAGGTATATGGGCTAACCCCAAACTGTGTATAGGCAGATCCCCCTTTATCTGGAAGGAATGGATAGACAAAGGCATCCTCACCCTGGGGGACCTCTATGAAGACGATGCATTAAAATAATTAGAAAAACTGGTCCAACAATATCATCTGGCCAACCATCCATTTAGGAGATATTTACAATTGAGGCATTTTCTCATACGCATATTTGGCTCTCCACAAACCCTCCCCCAGGGTACAGATCTGCTTAAAAAGATTTTGGCTATTTCTGGGTTGGGACATGAGGCCTCTGTTTATTGTCGGGATGTCGGGGAGTTCGCGACCCTCTCTGCGCCGCCCCCTATCTCCCTGTCTCCGGCTGTCCCTGACGGGGAGGATGTGACCCTCTTTGCGCCACCCCTGTGCCTCAAATGGATCCGCTATCAGCTCTATCTTTAATCTTTCAAAATGTTCAGTTGCTATCGCTATTAGCTCTATCTTTAATCTTTCAAAATGTTCAGTTGCTATTGCATGCACTCATCTGTGTTTCACTACACACATGAGTGCATGCTTACCAATTGTCCGTCTGCAACACTACTATCACCAACATCTAAGAAGGGAGATCCCCCCTTGAATGGCCCTTCTAAGGTTTCTCTCCTCCACACTGCCTGTGGAGCTTTTTTCCCTATTGTTAGGTTTTAGTGAGTTTTTCCTTACCTTCGCGTGGGGTATGTCTGGGAGTGCTTGCATTCTTTCATTTATTTGCATTTATCTTAAATTTTATGGACCCTATGGTGTTCTTGTTCTGTTCTTGACTTATTGTTATGTTTTCTTCTTGACTTGTTTAAAGAAGACCTGTACGGCCCATGGGGACATTAACGTGTGTTGTCGGGCCTTATAAATAAATTTGATTTGATTTTGATTTGATTACTCCATGTTTAGGGCAGTGAGGATCTCTTCTGCTCTCGAAATAGTCTGGGAAAAGGACTTGGGGCCACATTTGAGGAGGAGGACTGGGATATAATCTCGGGGATCCCCAAACAGGTGTCCAGGGATATTAGAACAAGGCTAATACAATTCAAGATCTTCCACCGCTTCTATTGGACCCCCTCTAGAATGTATAGACTAGGCCTGAAAGAGAATCCAGACTGCTGGAAATGCCAGACAGGGGAGGGGGACCTAGTCCATGCACTGTGGTCATGTCCGAAAATCAGAGATTTCTGGAGTAACATCCACGACTACATGAGGAGGTCACAGGGAATGAGTATGAGTTCTGCTCTGGTTTATATATCCTGGGGGATCCCTGCAGTCTTAGCCATATCGCAAAGCCCCTAGCTGATTTGATACAAACTAGCATTATGATAAGCAGACAGATAATAATGAGAGGCTGGAAGGCACGAGAAGGCCCATTATTTCGAGAGTGGAGTGGCGAACTGGGTAGGGTAGCTGCCTATGAGAAGATATCTTTTAGTTTAGGAGAGAAAGGAGACAAATACATTAGCAAATGGGGGAAATATCTGGAATTTCACTCATTATAACTGGGTTGGTGGGCCCACTTGCCTAAGACAGCGGTGATGCATATGATTATCTCTACAACTGTTAGCAAATAGGCTTTGGAGGCGTAAAGGTGGGGAAGGTACAGTTACGTTAGATCACACTGGACCTGTGAGAGTGGAGGGTACGGTTCAGGTTCAGGAATAAGGAAACTTGGGTGAAAGAATACCTGACAAATGTATGTATATGTCGACAAGATGAGCTCTCTGTATTAATGTAGCTTTAATTTCTGTTTAATGTAGTAGATTTTTCTTGGTTTTGTGTTTTTTATTTTATTTATTTTATTTAGCCCCCATGTGGGGTGGTGTCATTGTAGTCTTGATGTTAGTGGTCTAGGTGTGTGTGTGTTGTCTTTCAGGACCGACCGATGTTGATTCACAAGTCATGTCATTACTTTGTGTTGTTCTGATGTCCTGTGTGTGCAAAAAGAAAGAAATTAATTTCATTCAACCTCTGTTGCCAATCCAAACTGCCACGTTTGGATATCCCAACTGCGCTCAGACTGGGATAGGAGATGGCAAATGTGTTGCTTGCTGCAGGTGTCGTGTTCTTGTTCAGTTGGGCAAGATGTGTTTGGACCTCATCCGTCAGGACCTCCAAGTCCAGATGCCAAATGTATTTTGTTTATTCCGTATTGTATTTTGTTTATTGCGTCATTGCATTTGTTTGTCATCCACGAATAAAATATTTTGAGCAGACCTGTCCATAGTGCAGAATATTTATACCGAATTTAGGCACTGTGTATTTTAAATATTTTGAGTGAGCAAGTTGTATTTAATGTTTAGTTAGCATAATAGAACCTGCATTATCATATACTCCAGAATAAATGTTTCATTGGCCTGCTTCCAGCATCTAATCCTCATGGACCCGACGACATGCTATAAATGAAAAGTTTATTCTGGAGCATATGAGTGTGCGGAACGTGAGTGCAGTCAATAATGATAATAATAATAATAATAAACATATTTATATAGCACCTTTCATACAAGGATTGCAGTTCAAAGTGCTTTATATAATGAATACATAATAAAACAAAAGTTGCATCATGATGCAAAATCTAAATCAATCAATCAATAAAGGACAACATTGGGAAAACCGACAACGTTAAATAACAATATTTAAATAATAAATATGATTCTATGGGATCTCTGGGTGGCTGGCTGAATATCATCCTTGATTTCATCCAGAGTGATATTCGCCTTAGCCCCTTTCGTGACTGCATGTAGCCTGGGGCTGTACCGCAGTCACTCTCACGTAGACCGCAACCAGTGTCATAATAAGGTACCAAGCGTGGACGGGGGGCTCGCGGTGGGTCAAAAATATATCATATATCAGGCTGGTTCTGAAAACTCCCGCCCGCTTGTGATAGGACCATGTACCTGTTCATAATGATTCCACTATGTGTAGAATTACGATAGTAGGATAACCTATTTGCATCCCCTACATTCGCCCCTGCTAAACCCTGCCATACCATCAGACATCTCCAGCATACTTATTCCATCTGTGAAACACAAAAGAAACAAGAAAACCAACATGGCAGTTAACAGTAAATAATACATTCACATGACATTCCCTTAACCATTTGACATTCAAGTTCTAACTCTCTTAGTACTTTACTTCACAACATAACCATTTCTGTACCTCACAGGTATCGTACCCCTATTCTGCCTTTGAAAACGTCTGGGTTCTGGTGACTTATCACTCTCTGATCCTGATATGTCTGCATCATCTGACTCTTCTCTTAACTCCGGTTCTGTCTCATCAACCATAGTCTGAGCTACATAAGACTGTACAATCCCTTTCAAAAAAAGTGTATTTGGCCAGGCCGTCTTCTCATACAGAGCATCCCACCAATGGAACTCAATTCCTCAAACAATTAGAGTGTCCACATCATACCATTCGTTCAAGTGCAGGGTTAGGGAATGGCTCATTGAAAACCAGAACTGTCAACACTGAGGTGTCTGTATGTGTATATGTGTGTGTGCCGGATATGGTGCGTCTGTCTATGTCTGGGTCTCTTAATATGTCATGATGTGCTTTGTCCTTGTGTCCATGACTGTATTGTGACCTGTATCCCTACTATGTCTATGTGCTTTTGTTGTGTTTTTATTCTAATGTATTTATCTTGATTTTATTCTGTTTTTATTGCTAACCCTTCTTTTACACATGATTTTAGCCTGTACCTTCTGGCAGGGGGACTGCCAATGGAAATTAGCCTTTTGGCTAAAATTGGGTGCATTTACAGTTGTAAAATGTTTTATTAATGTACACTGTCCCCCATTGAACAAATAAAGTAAACCTAACCTAAACCTACATCTTCCTCCAAGTGCACCGGCTCATCTACTCCTCTACGCCCCACCTCTTTATCTGTGTCGGGCACAAGTGTAATGGCTGGAATGCAAATAATGCCTGCAACATCAGTGTCTGACACCAACTGTCCTTCGTGTCTGTCCCTATTCACCTGTCGTCTTGTGGGCAACTAACAGTGTCTCAGTTGATCCCTGTGTACTACCTTCGAGGCACCTCCCTGCTCTGGGTTGATGGTGAATACAGGTATGTCTGAATGGTTCTGCTTCACTATGTACGGCATAGATTCCCATTTGTCCTGTATCTTATTCCTTCCCTGATACTTGTGGTTGCGCAGCAACACACGATCACCTGGCCTAACGAGGGCCCCATAAGATCTGCGATCATAAACTCTCTTTTGTCTCCCCAAGGCCTCCTGAGCTGCTGAGTTGGCAACCTCCACAGCCGTCTTTAGCCGCTCATGGTGATTTTGCACCCAGTCATCTAAGTTCTCACGACATATTTAACACTGCTTGATCCAACTTTGGACGTCTTTACTCATTGTTGGGCAATAGTAACCCCTTCTAAGGATCTCTAGGGTACTCCTCTCGCCAAAGTACCCTTCATGCTCATGCTGACCTTCATACACCCTTCGCTGTAGGGACTTTGGGACTACCAGTTGATTCACTTCCTCCCCATCTCTTGGGTCATAGATACAACGAAACAGGACACCTTGACATAGTTTCAGACGTTCAAACTGCTGAGTAAGCCTCTTTAACTTTGGCTCCATGACACGCTGTTCAGCAGGGCTTGGTTTGGCGTTTTTTCACCACCGCCCTGTAGATGGGCCCAACAACCGCATCTATCCTTTGCTGCTCTTTTATTTCACACCAACTCTGTCCACCGACCATCTTCTTCACAGCCACCTTTTCACTGAACGGGGGAATAGTTATTGCCTGTCTGCCTGCTACTTTTACGAACCCAATCTTGCCATCAGGTCCCGCAAACACAACCTCTTTCCTTACTTTCGCCAACACCCGCTGGATACTGGCCTCTCCTGTACGCTGGCTATGTCTACCCATCTGTTTCCACCCTTCTCCTGATGGAAAAAGAACCTCTCTTTCTATAGGGCCATTACCTGCAGCAACCGCTGCCTCTGGGGTACGTTTGGGTGAAGGGTTTCTGGTCCTGGTATAATTTTCCTGTTGGCAATATCGACTAGTGTGCCCTGGTTCACCCAAGTGTAGCAGATATATCTCCCTTCACTGTCTTTCAAAGGACTTCTCTTTAGTGGTGGGCTTTGCGGTGGTTCGACATGACTTTTACTGTGCAATGTCTGGTATAGCTCTTCCTGACGAATAGCTATCTTTTGGATTGCTTCATGGAGCATCTCCATTGTCAATGGGGATGACACATCCTCTGCAGCCGCAGTAGCATTTACAACTCCTCTGGCACAAGTACTGTTTCTAGTGCCGCTCTGACTTTGGACCTCTTCTTCCGCTGACCAGGTAATAGCGGCCTGCATCACTTCAACAAAGCTCAGGTTCACCCCCTCTTTAACCCTATGCTTCATCTCACGCCTCAAAAAGTCATCTCTAAGCCCCAACACAAACTGCTCCTTTAACACAGCATTAGCCTCCGGAACACGGTTTGGCTCTCTGTGTAGAATATGGCTCACTTTCTCATGAAGATCATGCATATGAGCGTATTGTTTCTCCCTGCATCTGCGTTCTGTTGTAGAACTCTTTAAGTCTTGTACCAATGAGAATCTTATCACCATATGTCTGTAGGAGGACACCGAAAATATCATCCACGACTGCTCTTTTCCTTCTAAAAGGAACCGGACCATAACTTTAGCCTCATCTTTCAAGTGCTGCTTAACCAGTTCTATGCGGTCCTCTTCAGGTACTTTCATTACCTGGAACGCAGACTTCATAGATGTGACCCATTCCTCCACACTTGAGTCACTAGCTCTCGGGATACACCCGCAGAAATCTGGGAGCTTACGATCCCTTGGTAGGTAAATAGCATTAGGGGCCCTTAACGTAGTAGCTTGCTGGTCAATGACAGCTTTTGCCAGGGACACAGCTTCCCTGTGCTCTTCCCTAGCCTGCTCTAACGCATCTGCCTGGTCTGCTAGTCTATGCTGTATCTCAACAAATTCCTTCTTTAACGCTTCTAATTCAGCCATCTTAAATATGAGTGGTCTTGTCTGGTACCCGTGTTCACGACCAACACGTACAATAAGTTGCAAATAAAATTCTGTTTGTGACGCAACTTGTAGCGGGGGTAAGTATGCCCGCCCTTGTAGGGGTTAATATGGTGTGTTCTTACCTTGGAAGATTGAGACAACGAAAGGAGCTGAATCCCCGTCCCCAATACAATTAGCCTCACTACCTATGTGTGTAAGTATGTTTGTAACTATCCTGCTCTACTCTACAGTTAGTATGAATATAAATGGATTTGGCGAGGTGGGCTTCAGGATTGAACTCAGACACAGTGGCAACCTGACGTATATAGTTATGCTCAACTCTCAACAGTCTTAGCTGGAACATAAACCCTCGCTCCCCAATCTAATAGGATAGGTGAGGCGCCCCTACTCCAAAGTAAACCATTACTAAAGAAACACCTGAGAAGTTAATAAAATTTGTTACTCAGAACGAATATTTATTTTGAGGAAGAGAAATATAATAATCTATTAGTTATTACCTCTTCTTCAAAGGATTCACAGGGTACACATAACCTGAATAGTTATTTGTACTTCAAAAGCGGATTCACAGTGTACATTTCTATATATCCCAATATTATGACAGTTCACCTGTAACAGTTACATATAATTATGGCAGTTCACTTATGATAGTTGCATATGATTATGACAGTTCACTTATAATAGTTGCAATTACCTCACAACAAAAGCTCTCTTATAACTTCCCAGAGTATTCACTCTGGATATAAATGGGATATCTGTCACCCACTAAGGGTTAACGCATTACTTCAGTCTTCTACAACTGACATGGGTTTGATACAGTTAACTATCACTTTAACACAATATCTCAGTTGGTTACAACTGAAAGGGGTTGGATACAATTACCACTCCTGTAGACTGCATACGGGATGAGCTGAGTTGCTGGAAGATGTCTTCTGATGGCAGGGAAACGTTCTTTCTCTAATGTTCTAAATAATGTGTGTGACTGCTTGGTCACTGAGCATGTGCGTATGTTTCAATCTGTTTGTGTGTGCGTGTGTTCCAGTCTGTTTGTGTGTGCGTGTATTCCAGTCTGTTTGTGTGTGGGATAGTGTGTGTGTGTGTGGTAAACTGTTGATGGACACCAGCCGGTCTCCCTCAGATCCTGGGACTGCCTGTGTAACGGAGGTCCGTGAGTATATCCACAGTCACAGAAACAGGGGTGTTGACAAGTGACTGTGGCAGTAAGCGGGCTGCGAGTTAAACTCACTTCCCCATAACAGGGTTAATAGACGCATAGGTACGATACTTAGGAGTGGATTCACTTCTTAGTGCAGCGGTCTATGTCGTCGCCCACGGAGCGGGAGCTCCCCTGTTCGACTCCCCCTCGGGACATCAGATTTTAATACACAACGCAGAGGAGTCCGAACCGATCTGTCACACCTGGACAGCAGGCACCACGTCTTCTTCAATCCAGAACGAATGCACAATTCAGTCTTTGCTGAGGTTGTCTTTCATCTTCTGTACTCGATACGATAGGAACATCAACGAACATGACCGCAATAACGCACTCACTGGAATTGACTGCGCGTGCCGTTCAAGGCGCGAAGCTACATTTCACGTTAACACTTCAGGTACTGACCGCAAGTCTCTGCGGTAGCTACTGACTTTTCGCTTATTAAAAGTCCATCAAAACTCTCACAGAATATTCATCTGCTTCTTTCTTCAACAATGTCATTCACTTTCGTGAAACTCACAGCACTGACGAAGCCTCTTTCGCTCTCAGTCGAATGTTACTTTTCAGAAACTAACGCCGCCATTGTCGTGGTTAGCATGATATTTTTATTTTTTTTATTCGTACATGGAATTACCACAGTCCAACAAGTTTCAAGTTTCTTTAATAGTTGTCATACAGAAGTACAGAATACTTTCATACAAAATGCTTCTTACTGTTACGCTCCAGAGACTGTGCTAGACAAGATAGTATCAAATAACATAGTATAGCATGTAATTTAGAAGTAGAAAATGAGGTCACAGTGTTCAGTATAGACATATGTACAATGTTCGATGCAGAATAGACGTAACTGAGTTACCATATAATATACAATACTATGCAGTGTACTAATGTACAGTACTATATAGTGCAAAGCAGAAATGGGATGAGGTACAATTTAGGTACAATTTACAGTAAGGTGTACGAGTTGTAGTGCAATCCTTCATCAATAAATATAAAGTGTGGGGAGTGGGTGCTACAGTGTGTTTGTTTAAAGTGGGTGTGTGCTATAAAGTGTGTGGAGTGGGTGCTACAGTGTTTGTTTAAAGTGAGTGTGTGCGTGTGGATGTGTGTGCTATGTGCGTTTGATGGTTGTTGTTGTGTAGTGTTCATTGTTCGTTTAGCAGCCTGATGGCCTGGGGATAGAAGCTTCTTCTGTACAACAGTACATATTCATATAATTCACCAAAAATACCATGGCCGAAAGGAACAGGAAGAAGAAAAAATCGTATATATACCTGCCCCTACACACACACAACACACAGATAGACATATTGTGTAAAACCAAACAGAATATACCCATTTTGCAAAAAAAATAAATTAACATCAACACAACCAAATTAAATCAACATAAATAAACCCATTTTGTTTATCGATCAGTCAAACTACATATTTAGGTTAATTCATTTACACACACACACACTCCCACACACACACACACACTTATATAATGTATTATACTTCTATATACTATCTAATTTCTATTTTATTATAATATAACTAAATCATACTATTTATGCTACACCATATTGGTACAGTATTATACAATATTTTAATATATTATTATTCTATGTTACGCTGCACTATATTACTATACTCATACTGGCCTACACTACAACTCTATGCTACGTCATCCTGACACGCTAAACTGCAATATTATACTAAACTGTGCTATACTGTCTATGTATCTTTTCTTTGCACAACCTTTTGAAGTGAAATATATTATTGGAACTCTTTTCATCGTTCTGCAAAGAGTTCCATAGTTTGATACCTATAACTGATACCTAATAATATTCTCTCAGACACGAGGGTACTTGTCGCATAAAACTCACGTTACGATAACAATGCGACCACACACGGTTATTAAACTGTCCGTTCTAATGTCCGTTACTTCGTTTTAGAAGTCGTGTTGGCTTAACGTCAACTTCTAGTAGTTTCGTGAAGAGACGGTATTCTCCGTGCTTCTCTCATGGGCAACGTCTTGTTCCAACATCCCGTCTTGTTCCAACATGCCTGGACACGCCCGTCACTGTGGGACTCCACTCAGGTGCTGGTTCTGAAAGCTCCCGCCCGCTTGTGATAGGACCATGTACCTGTTCATAATGATTCCACTATGTGTAGAATTACGATGGTAGGATAACCATCTATTTGCATCCCCTACACATATTTAGCAAATACTGCATCCCGTTTCCATTATATTGGTTTATACGTCTCGAGTATTTAAGCGGCTTGCCGCCCCCTTCATTTTCAGACAACAGATTCATGAGACATGTCAAAGAGAGCCCTCCCACTCACTGCAGGCAGGATGCAACTGACCACCTTTTAAGAACTGCCAGAGCAGCATTAGCCATTTTGGTGTTTGCGGTGGGGGAAAAAACATGTAAAAAGACGTGTAAACTGTAGGTGCTGGCTCCATATTAAATTAATATATCAAAGTAGTTATTACCCACAATCTTCCTAATTATGACTGAAGAACCAAAGCCACGATTTAGTGGAAAGGGACTCATTTGGATGACTACTATGTTATTCCCAGGTCAGGGACTGGTGTCTGTCTGTGTTACCTTGGTTCAGCAACACAATCTGACCTCTACAGCTGTACTCTGGGTCCTGCAACGTTGTCTGTATGATCTTGTCCTGGGAGAGATGGCTGCCACGATAAGCCACTAATAGGAGGCTGTGAGCTTTTCTACTGATTTCTTACATCACAGTAAGTGATGGAAAAGTGTCATTGATTCAATTTAAATTAAATTTGATTAAATTGGTTCATCACAGATGAAATGCCTAGAATTCAATATATTCTGAATGGGCTGATTGCTTGCCCCACGGCAGAGCTGTGTGCAGTATTGTGGAGACCTGTGGTATGGCTGTTTGCAGTGTTGTGGAGACCTGTGGTGTGGCTGTTTGCAGTATTGTGGAGACCTGTGACTGGCTGTTTGCAGTGTTGTGGAGACCTGTGGTGTGGCTGTTTGCAGTGTTGTGGAGACCTGTGGTGTGGCTGTTTGCAGTGTTGTGGAGACCTGTGGTGTGGCTGTTTGCAGCGTTGTGGAGACCTGTGGTGTGGCTGTTTGCAGTATTGTGGAGACCTGTCACTGGCTGTTTGCAGCGTTGTGGAGACCTGTGGTATGGCTGTTTGCAGTGTTGTGGAGACCTGTGGTCTGGCTGTTTGCAGTGTTGTGGAGACCTGTGGTGTGGCTGTTTGCAGTGTTGTGGAGACCTGTGGTGTGGCTGTTTGCAGTGTTGTGGAGACCTGTGGTGTGGCTGTTTGCAGTGTTGTGGAGACCTGCTGTGGTGTGGCTGTTTGCAGCGTTGTGGAGACCTGTGGTCTGGCTGTTTGCAATGTTGTGGAGACCTGTGGTGTGGCTGTTTGCAGTGTTGTGGAGACCTGCTGTGGTGTGGCTGTTTGCAGCGTTGTGGAGACCTGTGGTCTGGCTGTTTGCAGTGTTGTGGAGACCTGTGGTGTGGCTGTTTGCAGTGTTGTGGAGACCTGTGGTGTGGCTGTTTGCAGTGTTGTGGAGACCTGCTGTGGTGTGGCTGTTTGCAGTGTTGTGGAGACCTGTGGTCTGGCTGTTTGCAGCATTCTCAAGAACTGCCCTTTTAAATCGACTTCACAGACACTGAACTCCCTTGAATGCTCAGCAATATACCTGCCAAACATATACAGTAGTTGGTATAGCACCATCATCTGGCCAAATGGCACCAAATGTAACACTACACTCCCCTGGGTCCTCAACAATACACCCGCCAAGCATAAAGTGGATCGGGAGGAATGGTTAAGCATTACATCACGCACAGGAGTGGGTTGTGACAATTAGACCATGCCTAGGGGTGGTCGTTAGACCCCCCTAGGCATGGTCTAATTGTCACAACCCACGACTACAAGTGGTGTAATGCTTTTATACAACTGGCACATTCATCCAACCTTATGGGTGGGTTGGAGAGTGATAGGCAACCTTCAGAACGAAGAAGCCACCTAATGATGATGATGATATGCTATACAATAAACACACATTAATTGAAGATTTATTGAAAAAACCATCCGCCAGAAAAAGTAGTTCCCACAAAAAAATAAAAGAGAAGTTGCCTCCATGTGGAAGCAGCTCGGAAGTGCATCCAACTGTTCTCAGTAGGACATCCAACAAACTAACACATCCAACTGTCTCTCAACTAAGACATCCAACAAACTAAGACATCCAACTGTCTTTCAACTAGGCATCCAACAAACTAAGACATCCAACTGTCTTTCACCTAGACATCCAACAAACTAACACATCCAACTTTTCTTTAGTTTTTAACCTACTTTCTACAGAACTTCATTCTTAGATGCTTCTATAGAAAGTAGGTAAAACAAATAAAAAAACGTTTTCTTTGCCCTATAGGGGAAAAAAGTTTTCTTTGCCCTATATAAGGGGGGGGGGGGGGGGGGGGGTTCTTTGCCCTATAAGAGTTTTTTTTTTAACCTACTTTCTATAGAAGCAGCTGGGAGGTGCGCTGTTTTAAGTGAGCGTGGATTATTTAATTGATTGATTGATTGATTGCAAATTGTATTACTGTCCGCCTTGTTTCCAACTGGTTAAGTTTAGGCCCTCTTTCGAATTTGGTTAATGTTAGAGTTTGGAATCAGGGCTGGTGGTCTATCGCCCTGCTCTAAAGACAAACTCTAACCTTAACCAACTTCGAAAGAGGGCCTAAACTTAACCAGTTGGAAACCAGGCGGACAGTAATAAAATGAGCTGTTTCCAACTGATTAAGTTTAGGCCCTCTTTCGAAGTTGGTTAAGGTTAGAGTTTGGAATCAGGGCTGGTGGTCTATCGCCCTGCTCTAAAGACAAACTCTAACCTTAACCAACTTCGAAAGAGTGCCTAAACTTAACCAGTTGGAAACAAGGTGTACAGTAATAAAATTAGCAATCAATCAATCAATCAATTCAATAGTCCACGCTCACTTAAAACAGCGCACCTCCCAGCTACTTCTATAGAAAGTAGGTACAAAAAAAGATTTTTTTTTGCAATTAATCAATCAATAAATCAATTCGCGCAATTTTTATTTTGTTCCACAATGACTCATGACCCATCAATTACATCATCCAACATTGTTTAAGCAACTAAGACATTCGCCGTGACAGAATCGTTTTTCATTGAGTCTTTATGACCCTATCACCATTATCCTTTCGTAATGTTTCCTGTCCGGTTTGTCCGCCATCTTGCTTTAATTCCTAAAACCACGAACGCGCATTGATAGTGATGCGGTTGTGGGCGGGTCCTGGGACCAAGAGCGTGGGGTATGAAAAATACCCACGTGTAAGTTGACTGTTTCAGCCAATCAGAATCGAGAAATTTGCATGCCGTTGTATAATTCTCGATATATGCAAACTACAGACACGCTGAGATTCCTTCCTTTATAGTTAGATTAAAAAAAAAACACAAGTAGGCCTATATAAATGTGATTTACCATAAATATTTGAAATAAAACCATCTCAGACAAAGCAATTCAATGAGACCATAGGATTATGTTTTCCTTTATCTCGAGAGCACAACAACAACAACAACAACAACAACAACAAAAGCTTCAATTACATTTAAATCAATGTTTAATCCTAGAATGTTTCCAATGTCTCGCAAGTAGCTTTTGCAGACCGCATGGCCCCCAAATTGGAGATGAAATATTATGAAATATTAACAAAGATTTTGTGAGTGCATGGTGTTGAAATGGAAAGACTAGCGACTGAGAAAATTGGTCATTAACCCATTCTCTGCCGGGCTTATATCCATCCTAAACCATCCTCTGCCAGCGCTATTTGTCTATGGAGATGTTCACCTTCTTTGCAGGGCTATAACTTTTTAAATTGTATTGCTAAATTGACATTACTATGGCCCATTCAACATCAATTATCTATCGTTCAGGATGTAGGAACGTTTTACTTTTTCATTCACACATTCATACTAAAATACCGTCTAGAGTATAAATATGTTTTTATCGTTTTCTGCTGTATTTCATAGAACGTGAGATATAGCCATAAATGCATATATTAGATGATCAAATGCAGTTTGATACCGATCAACGTTATATTAAAAATTTCAACTGTACATGGTCCTAAACATCATGACTGGTCATCTGCGGGTGAACGGAGGGAGGGGGGGTCGTTTATAATTCAATGACCAACGTTAAATGATTCATGTAGTATGGGTGATATATTGATCAGAGCAGTTTGTATAGAAAATGGTAAAGAAAAACCCTGAAACTCACCCCAGTCTCCTCGTAGCGTTGGGTGATGAGAGTGGAGCAAAAAAGATTGCTATTATGGGATGTTGATTGATGCGATCCATTTCCGGGTTGTATATTACTAGTCCAAATCATGTTGATTATTGAGTTATGGCAAAGATCAATATCCACGGTGTCTGTATTGAGCCCCGGGACGATAAGCGAGTGGCCGGACAAAAATAGGGGACGGACCAAGTACTTCCGGCCACTTCCGGTTTGGCTACTCGTCGATCGGCCACGAGGTGGCGGTATTGAAGCGTTGCAGAGTTGAGCGGAGTCCTACAGCACCAGCCAAGACTCCGTGGGTGAAATGTGAATACCATGACGAAAATATGAAATATTGATCTCAAAGACGCCTTACGTACGTCATTGGCAGATTACGCATGGCGGAGAATGACGTGTTAACACGTCACTGGCGGAGAATGGGTTAAATGTGAGACCTTACGCAATCGTTTTATGATTTTTTTTTACTCTTCTAAAGCATGTTACTGTAGATACTGGTAGAACATCATTCTGCTCACATATAGTGCAGCCTACCACACATTCACGGGAGCTGTTGTGTGTTATCCGTTGCAGTTCCACAGGTGAGTTCCACAGCCTTGATTGCCTCCCTGTCCATTTCTCCAGGCTGAGGGGAAGAGATGACAGCTCTGTAGAGATAGACGATGATGAACATCTTTTTTTCCCTTTTACACCCACACTGTAATCTGTTATTTTGCTTTTGAATGCCTCATTTCTGTAAAGCCCCCCCCCCCCCCCGATTGTGAGTGGCATTGATTCTTCACCTGCCCACACTGTTTTGTTGAGTCATACAGTTAGGCTGACAGGCTTATTACCAGAAACACTATAGAAACATGAGTGACTATAAGCATCTATATTTTCTTCCTCTGTCTCTTTGGCTCTCTCTCTAATCTTTAAGTGAGAAAAGGTTAAACACAATTTTTTAAATACAAATAAATATCCTCCTTGTTACTTGGCTCCTGATAAAACAAAAGGTTTATGAAGTATATATTTATTGGAAAGGAGTATGTTCTACTGATCCACATTATTACATAAAGCCCTTTGATCCCTTTGAAGGCCCTTTGAAGGCCACCCACTGCTCAGTATTTTTGATGCTCTGCAAAGCTCATTCAGTGATAGATTGTTGATGCCTCAATGCTCTACTGAGAGATTGAGAAGGTCCTTTGTTCCTGCTGCGGCAAAAAAAAATTAACGAACACTGTTAGCACTGTGTTGAGAGCAGTGGAGGCTGCTGACCAAATTTTTAGGTGAAGCACAAATTATTATATTATATTATATATTAAATAATATTTTTAAAACATCTCCCACTGTGTGTCAGTGGTCAGTGGACACAGATGAAAACATATTAACATTAGGTGACAGCGGACCTGACCAGATGAAAACATATTAGGTGACAGCGCACCTGACCAGATGAAATCATATTAGGTGACAGCGCACCTGACCAGATGAAATCATATTAGGTGACAGCGCACCTGACCAGATCAAAACATATTAGGTGACAGCGCACCTGATCAGATCAAAACATTTTAGGTGACAGCGCACCTGACCAGATCAAAACATATTAGGTGAAGGTGACAAGGAAGCTGTTCTGAAGGATCAGATTAAACCGAATATATATATTTATTTATATATATATATTTAATTGTATTTGTATATCCCCTGATATCCCTTGTATATTCCTTGTACAATATGCATTGAATATCCCTTCTAGTCTACTGAACATCCCATAATAGTCTCCATTCTACCATTGGACGAGACCTTGGTGCCAGGTCGCCATACCCCTCAGACCAGGTTCAATCGTACCGCTCAACATGTATGGACAAGTCCTAGTTCCGCGTAGGAATATGTCTACCGCACCACTAATGGTACTATTTGTTCATAGTGCGTATATATACTGCGCTATTAAAGTAGAACTTTCTTTTTAGTCCAGTTCCTTACCCTCCAACAGAGTGACAGACGCAAAAGCCTCCCCGCGAACCACGTGTGGGCAGTAAGGCCAATTCGGCCCAGTATCGGCATTGAGACATCGTGTATATTAATATTTGAATAGTCATATTTGGCACTATATCGTCGAGTTGGACGTATTCTATTAAGCTAATAATAGTCTATTCATATGTAGTGCCTCGTGCGGTAAGAGTTCTATAGTAATCAGCACCCCCATCGTTTCGGGCATCAGCTGGACGCTTATCCAGGGTGGTTGACCCCACGTGAAGCTGCACCCGAGGAGCTCCAGGCCAAAGAGCGAGTGGACCTGTATATTGGATTATTCTACCGACGACGGCTAGCCTTCCCCGGCTTGGATTATGCTTTGAGTACTTTGATTATTCTATGGATAAAGGCCAACACTGCGGTGTGTTGGAAATACCCCCCCCGGAGAGGACGACAGGTGAGAAGACGCTCTACACGACGAGGTCGCCTCACGTCTCTCCATCGTGGACCGGAGGACGCCGGCCACAGAGAGTCCAACTGCTTTCATCTGTGGATCGAGGATCGCTGGGCACCGGGTCGCACGACTGTGGGCTCTCCCAGGATACCCTCGGCCAGACGGGATACAGCCAGACTCTACCCCCCCCCCTCCAGCTGTCCTACAAGCAGTCGGAACCTTCCCCTAGTGTATCCAGCTATATAATCATTCAAGTATCATTGCTATTGTTCCCTAAATATTCCAGGTTGTATATTTGCTTCCTGCGCAATCAGAGATTGGACATTCGATATTGATCTACCTACGAATACTCATTTGCCATAAAAGTGCATACTATTTCAAATCATAAATGTAATTAAGTGATCGTTGTACATACCTTTTGCTATGTATTATTATTAAACACAGACTTTCGACTTGGTACATTTGTGTTGGATCCGTTTCATCAGGTGGGAGTGTTTATCATAATTATTTATACCTAGTACTGGGTGGCCAGAGTCTAAAGTACAAGAGGTAGTGGTAGTAAGTATCATATCTAACAATACAGTCAGGGAATTGTACCCCTCAGTTACAATTGGTCCTTCGAGCCGGATGGTAATCAGTGTAATATTAATATAGTGTTATTAATATTAAAATGGCCTATGATGAACACTCCACGAAACGATCCTCCTAACCAACAACGCCCGCGGCGCAAACGACAGCTCCCTCAGTACCTAGAGGCTTACGCTGTCAGTCAACAACCTAGTCTTCTACCAACAGTAAACGCGGTAAAACTAGAAAGTAAAATTATGTCTAACCCTAACGACCAGGCTACCCCGACCATAGAGGCCCCTATGGGTTCTAACGTAACTGACCCAGCTCACGGTGGGGACCAGGGGGAACCAGACATGACTTTACACCCCGCCAATACCGAAGAAGTAGTCCCCGACGAGTCCCGGGAGGAAGACAACACTACCGAGAGAGAACTCGGCACGGAAGAAGATGAGGAGAGCACCGTGGAGATAGAGCTCCAAGACTCCGCACGGAGTACCCCAAGGGACGGCTCCCCTATACAACCGTCTTCTCCCAGCGAGGCAGAGAGGACACTACAGCAGGCATTCTTCGTCAGCCTGAAAGCCTCTACTGAACGCGATAGACTCCAGGGTGAACGTGATCGATTGCAGATACAGCAACGGAGCGAAGAAGAGCACATACGCCTGGAAATAAGACGCATTCAGATGGAAGAGAATATGGCAAGAGACCGGGCCGACGCCCAGCGCGCCGCCACCGGTGCCCAGAGAGAATCGGATCTCACCAAGCGCGAAGCCGAGCGCGACAGAGCACAAGCGCAACTAATAGAACAGCTGATCAGAAGGACAACACCCCCTCCCTCCACCAGAGGCTCCAGGAACTCGTCTAGACATCACTCCAGGGCGGCATCCCCTAGCCGAGTAAGCGACCCTGAACTTGACCAACAGACGAGGTCTATACCCCCCGCAGACCCCCTTCCCCAACCGGTCCAAGCGAGACCCAGCCACCGGGAAGGAGCAGCATACACTGCGGAGAGGCTAAATCAGAGACTACAAGCCCTGGATGACCTAACGGAAGACGAAGAGGAAGAGGAGGAGAACCACGCCCGACGACAGCACAGTACTCTACCGGACCAGGAGGTCCAGTACAGCCCAGGCTATACCCCCGCGGAGCTGCGCTACAGACCCCCGACGCTATTCACGGGTGAGCACGACGCACGACCCGCACCGAGGAACAGCACCTGGACCAGCGGGCCATGGTACACAGCCGGTACCAGCCCACGCCAAGGAGCAGGAGGAGACTCGCCTAGGAGGCCTCTCCCCCAACGCTCGCTGATGTATCAACAATCCGCGTCATACATTGGCACACCTATGGTACCAGACTTCACCCAGGAGAACCGGGCCCAGTATACGGAGCTCCGCATGTGTCTGGAGACAATGTTGGTGGATGTCATTGATGAACGCCATAAATACGCGATACTACTGAAGCATTTAAAGGTACCCCGCGCGCACAACATAGCGCTCGCCTACGCCACTTCCACGACCCCATACACCGCAGCGCTGGTAGCGTTGGACCAGAGATATGGACGTATATGGGATTACGTGATCCAGGAGATCAGGCACATCGACCGCCTACCCCCAGCAACAGACAATCGAGCACTGGACGACCTGTCCATCAGAGTGCAGTCCCTAGTAGGGATGCTGGGAGCGCAGAGGGAAAAGGGTAGGCATGAACTATACGCCAACTCAAATGTAGAGAGGATCTTGGAGAAGCTACCGCCCGCCCGACAGGAGCGCTTTAGGCGGCAGAGAGACCACCGAGACCCTAATGGCCCCGAACCGAACCTCCTCGATCTAGCCGACTTCCTGGCGAGAGAAGTCAGCAGCTTACGGCTAGATACATTCGGACGGAGCACCCCTGGCTCCAGAGAAGGAACCAGGAGACTAAATGATGGAAGAAGATCGGTGACTGTCATGCACCAATCGGAGTCAGTGCCAAGCAGTAGGAGCCACAGTACCCCCTCAAGAAAGGAGAAGTGGAAGATAGTGTGCCCCTACTGTGAGAAAGAACACTGGCTGTCACAATGTGACTCATTCCCCAAGATGAATGCGGAGGAAGCGAGTCAATGGATAAAGTCCAACAGACGCTGTTTTCGCTGTGCGCGATCACACATGGCAGCCGAATGCCGCTTAAAGAAAAAGTGCAGTCGGTGCGATGGAGCCCATCTGGACATACTCCACGACAGTAACAGACGGCGGCCTCCACCCGCACCATCCAGCAGCAAAGCAAGCGTCATGTACATCGACCCCGCCAGCAGCAGCGGAGCCAGAGTGCTCTTAAAGGTAGTCCGTGTGACATTGAGCTACCAGAATAAAGTCATGGACACTTACGCCGTCCTTGATGACGGGTCAGAGAAGACCCTTCTGCTCGCGTCCGCTGCGGCCCAGCTAGGGCTGCGGGGGAGCGAAAACCAAATGACAATTCGGACAATAAGAAGAGATTTGAAAACGATAACGGGCGAGAATGTCTCATTCTCTATCGCAGCAAGCGGCCAGCCCGAGCGACGGTACAGGATTACAGACGCTTTCACCAGCCAAGAAATAGGACTCTCGCGGTACACATACCCCGTAGCCAAGCTGATGGAGAAATATGTACATCTACGCAAGCTACCGATCCCACTCATAGACGGTGCTACCCCGACACTGTTGATAGGCTCCGACCATGCAGACCTCATTGTCCCGATAGACCGGGTTCATACCGGACCCAGAGGCTGTCCTGCAGCAGTCGAGACCCGCCTAGGATGGACTCTCCAAGGCCCACTCGCCAAATCTCTCAACCGAACCACAGCCACTAGCTGTCTCCACTCCCGAGTCACAGAGGGAGACACCGCACTCCTGCAGCATGTAGAGAGGCTATGGACCTTAGAACAAATGCCCTTTAAGAACGAAAAGAAAGACATTCGCTCTAAAGACGACATCTACGCCATTAACCTCCTCGAGACGGGAACAAAGAGAGTCCCAGTCAGCGGCGTGTTGAGATACGCCACGCCACTCCTGCGGCGGGAAGGGATGCCTACCTTTCACGCAAAGAAAGACGCCACAGAGCGGTACCTACTAAACACAGAGCGGCGCTTAGCCAAGGACCCCGCCCAAGAAAGTGTATACCGCGCTGAGATTGAGAAGCTCATCACAGCGGGACACGTCACAAAGATTGACATTAAAGAGGCCGACCAGACGACTGAATCGTGGTACGTGCCCCACCACAAGGTTCATCACAACGGCAAAGACCGCATCGTGTTTAACTGCAGCTACCAGATCGGATCCCAAAATCTGAATAAAGAGCTATTGCCCGGTCCTACACTCGGCCCCTCCCTACTAGGCGTACTACTCCGCTTCCGCCAGGACAAGGTGGCTATCAGCGGGGATATCAAAGGGATGTTCCTGCAGGTGAGATTAGTAGAGGAGGACAAGCCCCTGTTGCGGTTCCTATGGAGAGAGAGGCCAGGAGATGAGCACCCAGCCATCTACCAATGGGAAGTCCTCCCTTTCGGAACTACATGCAGCCCATGCTGTGCTACATTTGCACTACAGAGACATGTCGCAGAGGACCCAGCAGCGGACGAAGAGGTCCGACACAGTGTGAAGAACAGCTTCTACGTAGATAACTGTCTACAAAGCGTTTCGACCCAGGAAGAAGCCGAGGCTCTCCTACTTAAACTCCGCGCCTCTCTGATCAAAGGCGGCTTTGATCTCAGGCAGTGGGCCAGCAGCGATCCGCACGTACTGCGCAGCCTCTCCTCCGAGGACAAGGCAGCGAGCAGCGAGACCTGGATGGCCACAATCCCAGGAGAAGCCCAAGAGATGACACTAGGACTAGTGTGGCGCTTCAAAACAGATTCGCTCCACTATAGACACAAACCCCTGACCACGGAGCAGGGAAGGTCGACGGCAATACCGACCACCAGACGGAGTGTGTACAGAACACTCGCCCGACAATATGACCCGTTAGGATGTATACTACCGTACACCACCAGGGCAAAGATGATTGTACGAGCATTGTGGGACAAGGACCAGGGCTGGGACGACCCCATTCCCGCACACCTTAGATCCACCTGGAGAGAGTGGGAGATGGAACTCCACTCACTCCCAGGCGTTAATATACGCCGAAGCTACTTCCCACCCACGGTGAGGCCAGAGACATGTAAAATGGATCTACACGTCTTCAGTGACGCCTCCGAGGCCGCCTACGGATCAGTAGCCTACTTGCGGGCCCAAGAAGAGGGGGGAGAGATCTACACAGCATTCATCCTCGCCCGCTCGAGAATAGCCCCACGCAAGCAACAGTCTATCCCACGTCTAGAGCTCTGCGCAGCCCTCGCAGGAGCGCATCTAGCCACGCTCATCCAACGTGAGCTCACCATTCCGGTGCATAGAACAATCCTGTGGTCAGATTCCACGACAGTACTCGCCTGGATCAAATCGGATTCATGCAAATACAAAGTCTTCGTGGGAGTCAGAGTCACTGAGATTCAAGAGTTAACCGGAGAGTTAACCGGAGAAGCAAACTGGCGCTATGTTGATACAAAACACAACCCAGCTGACGTCATCACCCGGGGAATGTCCCTAGATGACTTAACCCGTCATAACATCTACAGTGACGGACCAGCATTCCTCAAGCTCCCGGAAGGAGATTGGCCCACGCCCACCCCGAGGGAAGCAAGTGACCAGGAGGCTGAGAATAAGAAACCCATGTTCTAGGGCGGCTAGGTGGTGTAGTGGGCAAGGCACTCGCCACCAGTGTGGAGACGCTAGGATTCGCGTGTTCGAATCCAGCTCTCCACATTGTTTTTCAGTTTGGCTGGTCGTCCGCAGTAATACACATTGGCCGTATTACGGGGAGGGAAAACTGAAGGGTGGGGATCGAACGTTGTGAACAAGCGACTCCTACAAGTCGGTTGGTGCGCCTGCGCAGTAGAATCAGGAAGTGTCGGGGGCAGCGTGAGCCTCCCACGCGTTACTCCTCGACACTGAGAGATCGAGCTGCGCAGGTGAAAAGATGCGACTGCTGTTACCTCAAGTACCGGAGGGGACTTGTGCTATGTATGACTTAGTCCACATTGCAGCCGGCTTGTGGGAGGCAAGAAACAGCGTTCGTGACAGGGGAGGGTTGAATTGGATGATACGAAATTGGGATGGGAGAAAATATGGAAAAAATGGGAGAAAAAGTGGATCAAAAAAAAGAAACCCATGTTCTGTGGATTGAGCACTGTTGTCTCCGCAGACCCCAACATAGACGATTGCATTACCATAGAGAGTGCGCAGCAACGGACATTCCTGCGGCACCACCCAGAGATTAAGTCCCCCGCTGATATGTCAGCAGCTGACTACGAGGAAGCAGAACTGCTTCTACTGCAACGAGCCCAGAGAGACTCGTTCCCCGATGAACTAGACTGTCTACAGGGAGGAAAGCCCGTCCCATCAGACAGCAGATTGATTCATCTGGCCCCCGAGAGTGACACACATACCCTCATCAGAGTGGGTGGTCGCCTGCGGAGAGCCCCCAATTTACCGGATGACATTAAGTACCCGATCGTATTGAACAGCCGACACAAGGTCACAGAGCTGATTATAAAGAAATACGACGAGGATGTACACCACGCAGGAGCAGAGAGAGTCTTCGCGGAAATCAGACGTCGTTACTGGATACTTCAAGGAAGAGAGGCGGTGCGACGCTTCCAGCGAACCTGTCTAGACTGCCGAAAGTGGCGCGCGCAGCCCAGCATACCACGGATGGCTGACCTACCTCCATGTCGCCTCCGACTCGGCGACAAGCCATTCCACTCAACAGGCATGGACTGTTTTGGCCCGCTGCACATAAAGAAAGGAAGAGGCACCGAGAAGCGGTGGGGTATTGTATTCAAATGCATGACCACCAGAGCGAAACATATCGAGCTCCTTCCGACCATGAGCGCAGACTCATTCCTTATGGCCTTCCGAAGATTCACATCACGGAAAGGAAAACCGTCTACATTATTGTCCGATCACGGGACAAACTTCAAAGGCGGAGAAAGAGAGCTGAGGGAGAGCTTCCAAGCTATGGGCCCAGAACTTAAGACCCACCTCGCTCCAGCCCAGATTGACTTCCAATTCAACCCCCCAAACGCACCCCACTTCGGTGGAACTTGGGAACGAGAAGTACGTTCTATAAAGACAGCCCTGTACGCAGTACTTGGGGCCCAGACTGTGGCGGAAGAAGTCCTAATGACAGTCCTCACGGAGATTGAGGGAGTATTGAACTCAAAGCCCCTCGGTTACGTCTCCAGTGATGTAGCAGATGTCGACCCAGTCACCCCCAACACCCTCCTGATGGGGCGGCTAGATCCCACGTTACCCCAGACAATGTACCGGCCTGAAGAAGCGAACGGCCGACGAATGTGGAGGTACAGCCAAGTATTAGCCGACAAGTTTTGGAGCAGTTTCCTACTGCACTACCTACCGTCTCTACAGACCCGCCAGAAGTGGGTAAAAGAGAGAGACAATTTGACGGAAGGAACAGTCGTCATGATTATTGACCAGTCACTACCCAGAGCTATGTGGCCGGCTGGCCGCGTAAGCAAAGTGATCACCGGTGCCGATGGCAAGGTCCGAGCAGCTGAAGTACTCGTCCAGGGGCGCATTTACACCCGTCCTGTGGCGAGGCTCATAGAACTGCCCCGACTCCCAGACACAATCGATGATGACCATGACCCTATGACTTTGTGAGTTGACTGACCCTTACAGCGAACCCTTGAGTGGTAGACAGTGCGGTTAATCTGTCTCTGCTTAACTAATTGGGTTGGGACCAATTAGGGGGCGGCTGTTCTGAAGGATCAGATTAAACCGAATATATATATTTATTTATATATATTTAATTGTATTTGTATATCCCCTGATATCCCTTGTATATTCCTTGTACAATATGCATTGAATATCCCTTCTAGTCTACTGAACATCCCATAATAGTCTCCATTCTACCATTGGACGAGACCTTGGTGCCAGGTCGCCATACCCCTCAGACCAGGTTCAATCGTACCGCTCAACATGTATGGACAAGTCCTAGTTCCGCGTAGGAATATGTCTACCGCACCACTAATGGTACTATTTGTTCATAGTGCGTATATATACTGCGCTATTAAAGTAGAACTTTCTTTTTAGTCCAGTTCCTTACCCTCCAACATAGTGACAGACGCAAAAGCCTCCCCGCGAACCACGTGTGGGCAGTAAGGCCAATTCGGCCCAGTATCGGCATTGAGACATCGTGTATATTAATATTTGAATAGTCATATTTGGCACTATATCGTCGAGTTGGACGTATTCTATTAAGCTAATAATAGTCTATTCATATGTAGTGCCTCGTGCGGTAAGAGTTCTATAGTAATCAGCACCCCCATCGTTTCGGGCATCAGCTGGACGCTTATCCAGGGTGGTTGACCCCACATGAAGCTGCACCCGAGGAGCTCCAGGCCAAAGAGCGAGTGGACCTGTATATTGGATTATTCTACCGACGACGGCTAGCCTTCCCCGGCTTGGATTATGCTTTGAGTACTTTGATTATTCTATGGATAAAGGCCAACACTGCGGTGTGTTGGAAATACCCCCCCCGGAGAGGACGACAGGTGAGAAGACGCTCTACACGACGAGGTCGCCTCACGTCTCTCCATCGTGGACCGGAGGACGCCGGCCACAGAGAGTCCAACTGCTTTCATCTGTGGATCGAGGATCGCTGGGCACCGGGTCGCACGACTGTGGGCTCTCCCAGGATACCCTCGGCCAGACAGGATACAGCCAGACTCTACCCCCCCCCTCCAGCTGTCCTACAAGCAGTCGGAACCTTCCCCTAGTGTATCCAGCTATATAATCATTCAAGTATCATTGCTATTGTTCCCTAAATATTCCAGGTTGTATATTTGCTTCCTGCGCAATCAGAGATTGGACATTCGATATTGATCTACCTACGAATACTCATTTGCCATAAAAGTGCATACTATTTCAAATCATAAATGTAATTAAGTGATCGTTGTACATACCTTTTGCTATGTATTATTATTAAACACAGACTTTCGACTTGGTACATTTGTGTTGGATCCGTTTCATCAGGTGGGAGTGTTTATCATAATTATTTATACCTAGTACTGGGTGGCCAGAGTCTAAAGTACAAGAGGTAGTGGTAGTAAGTATCATATCTAACAATACAGTCAGGGAATTGTACCCCTCAGTTACAGAAGCCACAGACTCATACCCCCCCGACACTCAACTAACCGCCTTGGACAGTCCTTCATACCAGTGGCCATCAGGCTCCACAACAGTGGGCATCGACTGCTGCCAGACATCGACCTAGAACTAATAGGAACCCAAGTAGGACAATAACACTACCTTATGCATACTGCACCTTATGTGGATACTGTGATACTGTGAATAATGAATAATGTATATTTCAGTTAGTTAGATAGTAAATTATATTGACCTATTTGTTTACACTGCTTGTGTTGTTTTCACTACCTGTACCCCCCCCCCCCCCCCTTCCCCCATGCTGCTATGATGCCTGAATTTCCCCAAGGGGATCAATAAAGGAATATCTTATCTTATCTTAAAAGGAAAGATGAAATTACCTACCTAGGTTCCATCCTATAGAGGCAAAATGGGATCCAATGTAATAAAACTAAGTCAACCAACGAACTAGATTCCTGTACCGGATCTCCTCTCTGGTAAACAAGAATACCTTGAAGACTCTAACAGGAGCACTCATTCAAGGGTACTACAACTATGCTTGCACCTCATGGTACCAAAGCACCTCAAAGGCACTAAAAACAAGATTACAAACATCACAAAACAAACTGGTCAGACTACTGCTTGACCTTACTCCTAAAACCTACCTCACCCCTGTCCACTTTGACAACCTAGGATGGCTTAGAGTAGACGACAGAGTACACCAACTTGCAATGGGCCTGGGCCCTCATTCATCAACGTGTGCGTAGAACATGTTCTATTTCCACACGTAAGCACAGAATTTTGAATGAGTGTACGCACAGGGAAGTCGGGATTCATCACACGTGCGTACGCAGGTTCTACGCACACCTGTCATGATGAATATGACTTTGATCCTACGTTTGAGCTTGTGCACTGTTTTAAGTATTTGCATACCAGAAACGCCCCGATTAACCATATACGGTAATGGAATACACCCATGAAATGTGGAAAAATGGACTAAGCCGAGGGAAGCGTGTCATGAGACAGGCTGACAGACGTGTACACTTACGGTGATGTCGGATATGATATCTATTAACCATTGCTGCCTGGGCAGCGCAAACACTAATAAATACCGCGCTGGAATATGACTGCCTTTTCCCGTGTTGTTTGATTAATACCCAGGGATTAAAGTTCTCCTCAATTTTATTCCAAATCGCGATGGATCTCCCGTCAATTCTCTACCTGCTGCATATGATTTCTAGAGGCATACTACAATCTATTTTGATGTCAGTATTGGGTAGCCTATATAAACAATAATACGAGAGCATATACAAGAACAATGAATCTTACTGCCATGTATGATGTAGCAGATACGCCATGTGTAGCCTGCCTATATGTGATCAATACAAACATGAACTTGAATTCCATCATGTCTGTATGCGGGTCACTGCGGGAACTCACAAGGCTGTTGTCACAATGTAAATAAGAACGTGCACTGAAAAGTTACAGTATGTAGTTGGTTGATTATTTGTATGACAGTCAGTAAACCCTTGCAAAAAGTATCAGTTTTATTTAATGAATTGAAAACATTCAGCATCGCCTTCCTCCCGGCATCCAGCAATAACATGTATCAGGCAAATGCGCATCGCAACATTGACTAAGTGGAATCCCTTTCTATTCACATAACTGCATTTGTGATGGCAAAGCTACAGTAACAGTCTATTGCTCGATCCATCTCCAATATCACGATGGGCCGTGCCGGTGGCAAAGACCTTGAATGAATTCCATCATCATATATATATGTTGTGTGTCTGTCCACTATGTTTGTTACTTTGTTATTCCCCCCCCCCTATCTATGTAAAGCGACCTTGGGTCTCTTGAAAGGCGCTATATAAAATGAAGCTATTATTATTATTATTGTTATTATTATTATCATCACATCTGTGCGGGAGCTCACAAATAGACTGTTAGTCTCAGTGAAGTTTCAACGGAGGTCATCTATTCTAACCAACAAATTGAAGTAGAAAGCATTTCGTGACCAATCTTATTTGGAAACATGACACACAAAATAATTTGCTTTTTATTTGAAACAATATCTAATCGCGTTTGGAGGTTGGTGTTTTGCGTCTGCCCCCCCGTGCCAAACAAGCAGGCCAACCTCTTGTTTGCGTGTGAGCCCGTTATAATTACACTACTGTCGCTATTTTACAATGAACTATAATGAATTACGGGTCATACAGAAGTTGAACACTAATGCACGGAAGCTTATTTCCGCCTTGAAACTAATGCAGAACTGAGGAGTGCTTATGCGTAGTAACGATATTCTACCACTGGGCGTCAGCTAAGTGTGCTCTGACCTGTGCGTAGATGTAAGCACGGAGTCAAGTTCAAGTTGAAATTGATGAATCCCACTCTTTGCTTAGAAATGATCGTACGCACAGGGTAAGCACAAATCTGTGCGTAGAACACGTTGATGAATGAGGGCCCTGGTCTACAAGATACACTACACCACTAAGATACCCATGTGCATGTCGAAATACTTCCCAAAGGTCAGTGAATACCACGACCACAACACCAGAGGGAGTTCCACAAATCATGTTCAACCCAGATAAAATAATTTAAAAAGTAAAAAAAAATTAAAAAAAAGAAATTTAATAAAAGAAAATAGTCATAACTTAGAAATGAGATTGCATAGGTCTATGAATCGATATCGCGATTCTGTTTCGATTAATTGCCCAGCCCTACAGTGTGTACAGTAAGTTAGCTTGGTGATTATCATTGTGATGTAGGCTAAGCTGGCTAGCTACTGTTAGCATACAAGCACTGTAGCCTACTTACTTTTTCATCCACAACGTTTTTTCTGATCCAGATGCATAAGTCCACTTTTCATGTTGCTCAGTTGCTGGTTTATACTTCGGTCCTAATGTTGGCGTAAAGTTTAATTTAGCCTGACTTGACTTGTTATAGCTGTACACAGCTTACTAACTACTAAACAACAACTTTCTCATAGTCTCAACTTTCACATAGTCAAAACGGGGTCCAGCTGCATGTCCGGAGGATAGGTTTAGCTCGGGCCAATCTCAAGTTTCTCAAGTTTCTTTATTAGTTGTCATACAGAAGTACAGAATACTTTTATACAAAATGCTTCTTTATGTTACATTTTGTATAAAAGTATTCTGTACTTCTGTATGACAACTAATAAAGAAACTTGAGAAACTTGAGATTGGCCCGAGCTAAACCTATCCTCCGGACATGCAGCTGGACCCGTTTTGACTTTGCAATGCAGCAATCTCTGATTGGATTTGCAAGGCTGCCAATCATATTCAACCTCCGTGTATTGGATGTCAAGGGCTGTCAATCAATCAACCCTCCATTCAATGGCAAGAGTTTAACTGCACAGACTGTGCTTAGATGAAGTTAATAGCCTATTTTGATTAGCTGTTATTTATTATTTATTTAACAATGGGTCACACCTGTGAAGTTTTCTTCACAAATAATTACTGCAGGCAATACTGAAGTGCAGGCCTGCTCAGAGCTGTCAATTTTGGCCATTTTTGAAGAAAAAATTATTCACTGGCATTTTTTTTACAGAGGAAAACATTTATAATAAAAAGAAAATAATAATAATAATTCAAAAATATATATATATATATATATATATAGTTTTTTTATATATATATATATATATATATATATATATATATATATATATGTATATGTAAATTAATAATAATTATGAATTATGAGTGAATTTGTGTTTCACGTGTTGTCATAGAGAAACCTCCACTGGTTGAGAGGCTCTCCTACTGTGTTGTGTATCCTGTATTGTATGATGTGACTGTTTCTTTCATGTTTGTATATTTGTATTTGCTCCGGTGGCAAACCATGTTTCCCCTCGGGGATTAAGAAATTAACCATACCATACCATACCATCATCTATCTGGGACACACATGGTACTTGAACATTTAACCTCTTAAGCCCTAGCCATATTTTCAGAAAGCCTAAAAGTACATACCCAAGTAAATGGAAGATTGCTCCACTTCTACAAGCCCATTTGCATGTAGGGACATATATAGACCTCAGGGAATGTATTCCCAGTGTCAGAAATATTGTGTCCATTACTATGCTTGAGTAAATTGTAATGAACCAAAGGAGAATATAAATTATTATTCGATTTTTTTTCATCTTTGACAGTGAATAACACCATGCTAACATTGACCAGACGTGAGAAATTGCCACTGAGCTCATTCAGCACCTTCTTGAGATCAAGGCTAGATCCACAAAGAATGGATTGCACGGTGCTAATTGCACCCTTACTTACTCCATGGTCAGGCACCTGCCTACATCTGCGACCTACTGCGTCCATACACCACAAACAGATTGCTCAGGTCGTCTGATCAGGGCTTGCTGGCTGTCCCCCGGTCTAGATTGAAGAAAAAAGGGGACAGAGCATTCGAAACCGTGGCCCCCAGGCTATGGAATGCTCTGCCCTTGGACCTTAGATCTGTGGTATCTGTAAACACTTAAAAAGCAGCTAAAGACTGTGCTGTTTAAACAGGCGTTTGGCGAATTATGCTCACCCAATATGCTCACCCAATATGTGTCTGGTGAACCCACAACATTATTGGGATTTTAAAACAATAAAGCCATAACCATTTATGTAAAAATACTTAATACTTAAAGGGGAACTATTTTACTATTTCTTTCACTATTTGGGCACTTTTACACAATTCCTGTGAGTTTATGGAACACCTCTGTAATTATCTTTTTTTTTAATTCATTGTTTTGTATTTCTAATCAAGTCCTCAAAAACAGCATTTTTCTACCTCAAGATCTTAAGCCGTTTTGAGCCTGGGCTCCAACCACTGTAACCCTAGCCACATCGACTGCCACATTATCATGCAGCGGAGTCTCTCTGACATCACAAATCAGCACATTTTCAGATGACTCAGTTCAGTGAGGGTGAATATTGTGAGAGGAGAATTGGAAGAATGCGCCAATATGAGAATTAGAGACATAGATCATATTAATATAAGTCCACATAGCTAGGAAACAATGCTAAACACTGAAAAAGGCCATTTATAAGATAGTTCCCCTTTAACATATGTTAACTGTTATCTCAATTACAACCAATATAGACAGCATAAACAGTATAGTTAATATTAGCCATTTATCTCAGCTAGATCACATTTATAAATACAATTGCTATTTGTTTTGTGTGATAAAAAAATGTAAAACACTATGAATGAAACAAGGTGGGGCAGACAGTGAAGGTACACAGTGAACCTTTTTGCTTCATATTTATCATGTTTACTTGAAACTAACTGTAGTATTATACTAGTGAGCTTTTATGCATGCTGTTTACAGTTGTGGTTCTCTTAGCTACCTTACTGTTTAACTTTTTTTTAGCTACCAAGTCGGACTCCATTGAACTGGTGGTTGTCTGTACCTACCTGCTTCCATCTCCTCCAACACCGGCACAACTGCTCAAGCTCCCGCCGTCAGCGAGACATCACCTGGATACTCCCGTCCATCCAGCACCACGGCTGTGTTGCTATTTTTCTCGGATAGCCTCCCGGCTTTACCAGTACAGTTGGGCTTTGTGCTTGATCGCTACCTGTCTCCTCTTGTCATGCTAAATACGCCGATGCCCCCTCCACTGACATGCTACAATATCTCGCCCCGCAACTGCATAAACTGAACAACTGCACAATTCCAACATGCATCTCTGTCATCAAACCACTGTCGTATATTCTAATCAATATCTAAGGTTATTTACAGTACAATGAGGTTGTTATCTGGAAAGGAAGAAGATCATAATTGATAGAATGGTCTTTCTCTACTGAGTGGAGAAATAAACTGTGCAGGCCAGACAAAAGGAACTATAGTTCAACTCCAAGCGTTTATTTTGCCAAAGGGCTCAGAGTGAATTCAGAAGGTTGTTGTTTACATACAAGGATTATTTCATAGTACATCAAACATGTTTGTACATAGGCTTAATAAGGTTTGCACATCAAACCTAGTATGCACATAAACAGTAGTCATGGTTATCAAATGAAATAGAGAATCTTACTGAGCATTACACATGAGTAAACCTGGTTTCAGATATTAAGGATTACACTAAACTTAAACAACAATGGTTTTTCCCATGATTTACTCACATGCAATCAGCTCTCTGTGGGTGGGTGGAGAGACGCAGAACCCCCTGGTGGGGGTTTCTGGCCCTCTAACACTGCATTTTCTATTATATACCCTGATATCCACCAATAATAGCAGTCTAGTAGTATGTTTTGGTCCAATCAGGTTTGTCTTCTGGGAGGGCGGTCCGCCCCCCCTGTCTTCTTCTTGTCGTGTGTTCTTCCAGTATCAACAGAGGGGGGGTCTTCATGTGGCCCCCCTCCTTTGGGCTCTAGCATTCTTCCACAGAGGCATCTCCTATTTAAACATTTTACCAAGTATCTCTAGTATATTATGAACTACACTCTTCCAGTATTTTCACAGTTTTACTCTTTAGCTTACATTTTGATACTAAACAGTTGATTAATAGATAACTTGATACGTATTTGACCAGACTAAGCTTTGGTAATTAAGCCTTATTTTCTATATATATGGTTTACACCAGGAGTGAAATTACACTATTATCTTCATAATTAGTTTGACATTTCTAAATGGCATTCAAATACCTTTTATCGAATATGGTTTAATTAATATGATCTTGTTTATGACCATTTCCATGAAGCTTAAGCTATTCTCAGAAACAGTTTAGGTCTGTAATCAGACCTCTGTTTATCTGCCTGTAATCTGGTGTGGCTACATTTACATACAGTCCTCAGTCACGAGTGGGGGTTGAGTGGCTGTTTCCTTCTGTTCCAAACAGTTGAGTACATTTGTTTAGAGTGGGGGTTGTCTGAAACCTCTCCCAGCATGTCACACTCCGCTTCAGCAACACCAGGCTTCTTGCATTTTGGTTTTCTAATTTATACACACATATTAGTTATGAAATACACAGTCAATGTTACCACATTCCTCCCTTTGGCAATTCATATTGTCATAAACCAGTACATTGACTTGATTTCATACAGGCTAACCATACAACATTTTTCACATTAAAAATAAAAATCATAAATTGTTCCAATTTTTCTCAATTTTCATTATTCTTTGGTACATATCATCAATGGGCTTTTAATCATCAGGGCTCATAGCCAGAGGCCTACTTTTTCTTTTTAATTAAAAACTTTGAATATGCTAAAATCAATTAAAATTATTTTAATCTAAAAATCACAAATTTAATCTAAAAATCACAAATTTAATACCCAGTATTCTTAATCTACAGGAAAGTTTGTTCCAACACTCTTTAGATGATCTGGTTGAGAGAAAACACACATTAGCATCACAATATTCACTTTTCATTCATATTTTCTTCCTGCTAATTCTTTCTTAAAAATAGTTCAATCACATTTTGCATAATTCATCAATTGGTCTTCTCATCTATCCTCCCCCCTTATGACCATCCCCGGTCATACAATCTCACCACCTTGGTCTCCACAGCTCCATGGGCAGGGAAAGCAGACAGAACACCCAAGGATAATTTATTTTTTTACTACCTAACCTAGCGCCTATCTCCCCTAATCTACATGTATGTCCTTACCTATCCCTGCGTTGTGTTAATCTATCCGCCCTCCGTCTGTGCGTCCTACCAAATCACATGTGCACAAAACAAAGACCATCAGTATCTGTTCAGTTATTTCCCTGTTTCCTACAGCCCAACCAAAATTTCACAATTTCCCAGAGGATCTTGCTCACACGTATCCTGCTCAGCCCTCAGACCGGCTCCGCCCCCCTCCTTAGCTTGGCAGCTAACAGCTGCAGCCATGTTTCAGGCCAGGTTACATGCCTCCGGTCTAATCATCTTTTATCCCATGACAACCTGTCGTCAGACTCTCAGACGGTTCTTTTAGCCTGGACATTTTTCCAAACCACATCTGTTCACATAAATTCAACCTGCCCCCCCCCCCCCTTCAGGGGGTTTTGTAGAGACGGGGGCAAATGTATACAAGAATCCTCTCACCACAATTTGGTAATTAACCACCCTTGGACTGAAGAGAAACAGGAAACAAACTGAAGTCCCACTTTACTGTGCTGCATATTTCTAATGTAATGTATTGATCATGTGTCCTCTGGGTTGTTCTGCATTCCCTCACTGTTACGTATTACGTTCACATGGTGGAGGGATACTTACTGTCTGTGGTGCATATTCACATTGTGGTTGTAGTGTGTTGTCACTAATTGGTGGTTTGATTGACACACTGTTTCTTCCTGTTTTTGTTATTAAAATGGCCGCCCTTCTAATTGACACAGGTGTGGTGATGAGGCACCACGCCCTACAAAGGAGAGCAGAGTGCAGGCTGCAGTGTCTCCCACTTCACAAGAGATGTCAGCTCACCAGAGTCTCATCTGCTCTCATTGCTTCTATTTTAGCTATTGTTCTATTTTGGCCTATGTGCCTTGGTTTTGTTATTGACCTTTGGAGTCTGGAACACCCAGCTCTCACCCTTTTTGTCCATGTAAATAGCTGTTCCAATAAATAGTGTTATTTTTGATAAACTCCTGTCTTGTCCTGTGTCCACCACTTTGCATTCAAGGCCTACACGAGCCATACTTTAGGCTTGAATGTAACATGGGGGCTCTAGCCGGTCTTCAAACAGGTGAGTATGCTCTTAATTTATAATTTGATTTGACCACTTATATGCTGTTTAAATATTTAGTTTAGTGGACACCACAAGTAGGTACTTTCATTGTTTTCTGGCTGTGTTTAGCTTCCTGTGGACCACGTAACCCTGGGGCAGTCATTGAAGGGATTAGTACCATATATTTGTCTTGTACTATACTATATACTTGACGGGTATATGGTCGATATGATCTTTGGCTGGTAGCAGGTGTGGTTGAAGAAAGCTAGGTCTACAGTGCATTAGCTTTCAGTATAGGTAGGTTAGGGGGCCAGAGAATATAGTTAGTGTGTTAGGACCTGATGTAAGTGTTTTTGTTAGATTAGACATGTGGTGGGCCTAGCAGTCCTTCTTTGACTGCAGTGTAGGTTTTAGAGGCTGTTTGTGAGTCATATCAAATTGTAAGGAGCACCTGTTTGAATTGTTTGGATTTGTTTGAGTTTGTTTATTGGATATTGCTTGAGTGTAGCACAAGAGGTTTTGCCTCACTTTGTTTGTGTTGCTGAAGAGCATTTGTTCCATTATTTTTGGGATAAATGTATATATATGTGACTCCACAGGGTTAGTCTTGTAGGTGGTTCATCTCAGCAGAGGCCTGTAGCTAGTGTCCAGTAGCAGTGTCTGCTGTAATTATCTAGTATAGGATCTGTGTGTGGTTAGTAGTGATTCTCTAGTATAGGATCTGTATGCATTATTGAGCTTGACCTTTTGATCCAGTATGTGTTATGCCGTGTGTCTTAAATACAGTGTGATTTGTTTTGCGTGCTGACATAAAATGCTGTGTGTTTAAACTACTGCTTGTGAGTTTAATTGCGTGCTATGTTATGCCGTGTATCTTCAATCACTGTCATTTAATTACGTGCTAACCTTTTTGTGGATACAGGGAAAATTGGAGTTTGAACCCCAGGTCATAGGAACGGTGGGTGAGTTGCTTGTGTTTAGGATATTGAACTATATCCCTTATTGTGGTGCCCAGTTAATTGTTGTATTCATTTGTTGTCGTTTACTGTGGATAGTAAAAATGACGTTGGACATTGATGATTTTGTTGCAGAGCCAACACTGGCTAAGGTAAAAAAATTTCAAAGGATGAGTTAATACAGGTAGCAACTAGGTTTTCAATAGACCTCGATGCAGGCCAGAAAAAGGAGAACTTGTTAGGTCAATTAATTGAGGAACTGAGTACACTGAAGGTTTTTGGTGTGGCTGCAGGTAAAACTCTGGAGGAGGAGGGAGAGTGCTTTGAGCTACCGCGTGGGCGAGATGAGGAGCTTAGGACAGCGCGTGAGCTTGCAGCTGTTAACAAGGCAGACCGTGAGGACCTTGAAGCTAGTGAGATGAGGAGAGCAGCTATTGAGCAGCTGCTGCCCAGGCCCAGGAGGCTATTGAGGTGGCACAGGAGGTACGCGCCCAGGCAGCATATGACCGGGAGATGGCGATGCGTAATGTAGGTGGTGCTGGTGCTATACATGTGCATCGGGAGCCGGGTTTTGACATGGCTAGGCAGAAAAGCATGGTTCAGTTTTTTTTGGAAAGGGACGTCGATAGTTTTTTTTAATTATTTGAGGACATAGCTGGCAGTTGCGGCTGGCCAGCAGATAAATGGACTATCCTCATGCAGAGTGCTTTGCGCGGTAAGGCACAGATCGTGTATGCGTCGATGTATCCTGATAATAAGGATTATGCTTTGGTGAAACAGGCTATCCTTAAAGCCTATGAATTGGTCCCTGAGGCTTACCGCCAGAAATTTCGCAATTTGAGGAAACAAAACTTGCAGTCTTTTGTGGAGTTTGTGAGGGAAAAACGGTTGCTTTTTGACAGGTGGTGTGCAGCGGAAAAGGTCACCACAGTGGAGGAGATTAGGGACCTAATCTTATTAGAGGAATTCAAGGTATATGGCGTCTTTGAGGATATTGCCATGTACTTAAATGAGAGGAAAGTCAGGACCTGTTCAGCAGCGGCGGTCCTGGCTGATGAGTATGTTTTGACCCACAGGACGTCTTTTGAGAGACAGCATTATCCTGTGCATGAAATGGACTCCTAATAGGCCTACGGTGTCCAGTGCTGGGGGTAGTGGTAAGTTTAATGGGGCATGGGGAAGCGATGATGCCCGGAAGTGCCAGAATTGTGGGAGTGCAGGACATGTGATGGGAAATTGTTATCGTTTGCACCCAGAAAAGCGCCCGTCTAACCCACCCAGACCAGTGATGTTGATAAATACACCTGTACGTAACCCTGTTGTTCTGTCTCCACTAGATGGCAAAGGAGTGGATGACCTTTACACACCTTTCAGGAGTAAAGGGTTTGTTTCATTGACAGAGAGAGGTCCTAAAGTACCGGTGACAATTCTCCGTGATACTGGCGCATCCCAATCTTTTGTTCAAAGTAGTGTCCTGCCCTTTACGCACCACTCAGAGTTGGGTGCAGCGGTTGTTATTGAGGCTTTTGGAATGCACACAATGAATGTGCCGCTGCATAATGTCTTTCTTGATTGTGCCCTAGTGTCAGGACCAGTGGTGATCGGAGTGGCGGCTGGCAAACTCCCTATGCAGTGGGTAACGTTGCTCTTGGGCAATGACTTGGCTGGAGGTAAAGTACTAGTGAAACCGGAGGTGACATGCGTGCCAGATACTCAAGTGGCGGAGCAGTATCTCGTGGGCTTCCCAGCCTTTACAGTGGCTGAGGCCACAGACGACTTGGAGGAGGAGAATGAGGAGGATGAGAGTGAGGAGGATGTTGCTACTTCATGTGGCACCGTTCTGGTTGAGGAGACTGCAAGGCCAGAATTAGGCTGCCAGCCTTCCTACAGTAGCTCTGACGTTCATGATGTCTCACTTGTCAGCAGTAATGATCCCAGTATGTCAGTTGATAGTTCTGATATTGATTCATGTGACCACACTGACTCTCTGCCAGGCACTGGGTATGCTAGTCAACCTAGTTACCTGTGTCCTGTGCAGCAGGAGCAGTCTTCGCAACCTAGTCTAATGTGTGGCAACCATTTTGATCGTGACGAAGTTGATGTGTGTGCCACCATTTTGTGTCATGACACGAGCCATACTTTAGGCTTGAATGTAACACTCCCTTACCGAGCTGTGAAGAGACAAAGCACAATGCAAATTCTGATCACATCCATTTAACATACTTGCAAGAGAAGTCATTTTGACAAATCCACACAAATGTGAAAATGAACGACTTAGCTCTCTGGACATCCTGTTCCGATGCTCCACAGCTGCACATGAAAAAATAGATTAAACACAAAAGAAAAAGAAATTAAACAAAGTCATACATCTCAATTAACACACCAATCAGTTGTGGCATACCCACTTATGAAATATCCACGCATATTTAAAGACATTAAAGGAATAAAAAGAACAAAAATTCTAAATCACTCACACACAGCTCCATCATACCTGTGGCAACACTCTCACCCACACACTCAAACGGAACAAAGCAATCCTGTCTCTGTGACTTGACACCTTTGAGTCCACATTGTCCTCTCCACAGGCACCCTTTCTCCATACAGGCCTCATTCAACCACATCCAGTCCAGAAAATTAAAGATTCAAAAAAGAAAAGAAATAAAAAGAAATCAAACCTCAATACATCATTCATACATATACTGAGTCATCAAGCAGTGACTTTAACTTCTAAGACATTCAAAAGAAATTAATTCAAATGAAAGAAAGAAAACCACACCCCCTTTAAAATAAGAAACAAAATAAACTCTGTCATTCACACAAATGATATGAAACAAAATAAACTCTTTCATTCAAACAACTGGTACCAAATGATAAGCGATAATAATTCCAGTTCTATTTTTATAAACCAAGTGTTTTGATATCCTTCTTATTCTGATAGACAAGATAACAGCCTTACTACTCATTAACGTCGTTATTGTTTTATTTTACCTTGATATGGCTTATACTAAAAGTGGTCTGCTGGCTCACCCAGCTGACATTTGATCCTGACACAAATCAAATCAAATCAAATTTATTTATAGGGCCCGACAACACACGTTAATGTCCCCATGGGCCATACAGGTCTTCTTTAAACAAGTCAAGAAGAAAACATAACAATAAGTCAAGAACAGAACAAGAACACCATAAGGTCCAAACATTTTTAGATGAATGCAAATAAATGAAAGAATGCAAGCACTCCCAGACATACCCCACGCGAAGGTAAGGAAAAACTCACTAAAACCTAACAATAGGGAAAAAAGCTCCACAGGCAGTGTGGAGGAGAGAAACCTTAGAAGGGCCATTCAAGGGGGGATCTCCCTTCTTAGATGTTGGTGATAGTAGTGTTGCAGACGGACAGTTGGTAAGCATGCACTCATGTGTGTAGTGAAACACAGATGAGTGCATGCAATAGCAACTGTACATTTTGAAAGATTAAAGATAGAGCTAATAGCGATAGCAACTGAACATTTTGAAAGATTAAAGATAGAGTTGATAGCGGATCTATTTGAGGCACAGGGGCGGCGCAAAGAGGGTCACGTCCTCCCCGTCTTAGTCACGGGACATTCAACACTCCGGTCGTTGCTCAGGGACAGCCGGAGACAGGGAGATAGGGGGTGGCGCAGAGAGGGTCGCGAACTCCCCGACAACATCGCGGGACATCCGGCACTCCGGTCACCACTACGAGACCTCCGGAGACAGGGGGGCACGCAGAGGGGGTCGCAATCTCCCGGCCTTCGTCACGGGACGTCCAACACTCCGGTGGGGGGGGAAGAGTTAGAGAGTTCCCATGTTTGTGGTGCTGCAAAGGAGCAGACATGTAGTACCCTGTAGTGCCATGTAGTACCCTGTAGTGCCATGTAGTACCCTGTAGTGCCATGTAGTACCCTATAGTACCCCGTAGTACCCTGTAGTACCCTGTAGTGCCATGTAGTACCCTGTAGTGCCCTGTGGTACCATGTAGTACCCTGTGGTACCATGTAGTGCCATGTAGTGCCATGTAGTGCCATGTAGAGCCATGTAGTACCCTGTAGTGCCATGCAGTACCATGTAGTACTCTGTGGTACCATGATGGTACCACAAGATCCAACCTCCTGTAGTGAGCTTGGTACGCTATTGTTAGGCTTTAACCAGATAACAGAACCATGTTACGACCTGCCATCAACAGCCTCAATCACTCACTGAAATCAAAAGACACACAGACACACACAGACACCCCACCCAAATCATCCTCACATTACTAGGTAAACACTCAAAGACAAAATCATTCACGCTTGTTTCACTCATGCAAACAAAAACTCAAGTCATTCAACATACATCACTCAACCACAACACAACATAACTCATTAATCATCATTCAAATTCACAAACAATTTGTTAGTCATTCTCATCCTCTCCTGCTCTCAACTTTCCTGCTCTCAGCTTCAGGCTAATCCAATCTACACTCCACTTAGACTCCTACAGTCTCCTTACTGTATTCCTACTCTCAGAAGAAGACTAGAACTTCCTTCTCAACTTAAAACATATCAATGCCTTCTAGTGCACTGACCTTTTCAAATTATTCCCTCATCAACCAGTCACCATTCAAAAGTCATAAACCAATTGAATGAATATCTTATTGATTTTCCTCACTCTTACTCCAACTGTTTCCTGTATTACGCTTTGACCCTTTCAACCTCCTTCCAGTTAAGAGTACCCTCCTCCCGTTCGGATGCACTCCTTCCCCTCTTAGATGCACCTTTCCCCAAATGAGTTGAGGAGGCGCAAATGTGGGACAACCGGCTTTTCAGGGCCGCCTTGTCTCCTACGCCGGACCCCCTTTCCCCCAACAGGGATACAGGCCTCCACTTCCGGCGGTAAGGTCTCCTCTCATGAACGGAAGAAGTCCCCTTATTTTACCTTTGGGTGCAGTGTTAGGCTAGGTCCCTTTCCATCCTTGGGCGATAGAATCCAGATCCCTCTGAATTGACACACCTTAACCCTCTGCTTCCCAGTGGCTCCTTTCAAACCTGCTGATCACAGAAGCACAACTCGCCTAATAACGCATTCGGTTTCGGCTTATTGTGGCCTGACTGTACAATGAGACAGATGCATTTATGAACAACTTGCCATAATGCTCTCTGACCGGCTGGCGACGCAGTCGATAGCGACCTCATAGTCCGTCATCAAGTCAGGACCCCAAGCGGCTGACTGTCCGTAGTACCTATCAGCCACTCAGTTTTGAAACCGACGGTCTGATCCCCATCCCACTTAGCTATGGGTATGGAAACTTTGACCGTTTTCACCAGCCTAGCCTGTTCACAGCAGGTGATTTGCCCCCTCCGGCGCACTGCCCCGCTACTAGGTGTGGATCGTCATCCATGTACCACCCAGTGCCCACATTTACTTACATGCAACGTTTCCTGGGCCGACTAGACGATATCACAGTAAGATGTTGGTCACCTTCTAGACACGGGGGCCTTTCAGTAACTCCCCAGCACTATACAGAGTGTTTAACGTGCCCACGGAATCTTCCGATTCCACTGCCGCCTGTTGAGGGCTAGGTTCGGAGTGCCTACCCCCTCCCTAGCCCTCAACTGCCTCCACTTCCTGTCACCTCCTTTGTCCAGCATGCTCACGTCTCGTCTCCCTGTTGTAAAAATACCTCTACTGTTATCTTCCACCAACTGCCCTCTGCAATCTTCACCTCTGACCTGTCTTCCTGTTGTAAAGATAGACTAGGTCCCTTTTCTGGGTGTAACAGCGACCATAAACAACAGGTTTACCATCCCCCCTTGAGCATCCCGTGACCTGAGCATACTGACTCCCCTTAGCATAAGCCCCCCTTGGCATAAAGGCCGTATCTACTCCCTCCGTGAATATAGGCCCCCTGTAAATCATCAAAGGGTTAATCACACATTTCATCCCCCAGAGGCAAGCCGCCCTCAGGGTTGAATTGATCACACATTCCTACAGCCCCCGGGGAAGACTAACCCTCCCCAGAGCCGAATTAACATACAGTTGCCTGTCATTCTAGTCACAGACAGTATCATTTATCCTAAGCACAGAGAAACCATGGAATGAAAGCAATCCCACAGTCATAAAAACATACATCCAATTATTGTAAACAGTGTCATTTAATCATTAAAAAAACATAAATCAAGTCCCCCGCCACTAAATTATCCTTTTTTATGACTGGGCTTGGATAAAACTTCAATGTAACATCAGCCTATGTAAATCAATAGTGCATTAAAGATTTAACAATCTAAACAAGCATAAACACAACATCACTTATCTATACTAAAACAGTATTCAAAACAATTATGCCATCTAAACAGATTTAAAATTTGCAATTTAACACAACATTATTCAAGTAATTTTAAAAGCCACTCGTTTAAGAAATAAAACAATACTTTCCATACAAACTCCCAGAAGTGGTTTCAAATGTGCCAAGCCTAAATTGTTTTAAGCCAGGTCTGCCCGGGAATGATACTCTGTACACATGTGATATCTGATCCTACTGCAGTTGTATTAAGTCTATCCACTCCCAAACTACCCCCCTTGGTAAGGGCATACTTGAGTAACACAACACATTGCTTCCCCAACAGACTTAATGTATATTGTTCCCATTATTAATGATACATTTACCCATAGTAGCTAAATTGTGAGTTTAACTAGATACAAGCAATGTATTCATTCTCTACTGATACACTCACTGCAATGTTTTCATTAATTTCCTCCCCAATCTCCCATAATCTAATCCCACATATGTACACATCCTCCCCCTTCTGCTACACAAAACATGTAGCAACACAAACAAAACCACTCCCAGATCATCGTTACAACACAAAGCAAAAATATAAACACTCACCATTTGCGTTAACCAGAGTTGCACACATTTCTCTTCCTCCGTGATTAGGCAACGGAACAAGACGATAAAAAACTACAACTAAAATGGCCGCTATGGCGCTTCCTGTAAAAAATCCGGAAGTTCAAAATGGCCGCTACGGCGCTTCCTGTCAATTACGGAAGTTGCTCTCTGCCAGCCCGCCGCTGGTGGTCACAAGTTGCATAATGCTATATAGTCTCTACACAAAACACTGTCAACTGTCTCCAGTATAACACAACCCTACGTCACACGTAGTACAAAATATAATAACGTACATTCATACAACATGAAAAGAATCATCCGTACCCTGCACATCAGCACCGTTAGCACAGTTAGCTTAATAGCCCCGTTAGCTTAGCTTAGCATAGGTAGCTTAGCTTAGCTTAGCTCTAATAGCCAGCTCCCCTTTTCCCAAGGGTGCACCGCGGTGCTCTCGCCCAGGGCCATACAACATTACAACCGAAGCGTCCTACTTTTGCAAACAACTCTCAATCAACGTTATTATTAAACAATCGCTCCACGCACCAGTATCGCCTATCCTACCGCCACCACACCGCTTCTAATCATAACATTGCATGAGCCCTTATCATGGCGTTACCCCCTAAACACTCATATCAGCTAAGTAGCTAGCCAGCATGATGTGATGGTTCAACACTCCCCGAGATCCGCGCGTTATGTGATGTTCCTTCATGCGTTTAAGATCCGCGCTTTCATCCAGTTCAACGCTACCCGGACGGATACAAATTACACGCGCATCCCGCCACGAGAACTATATAACAGTACTTTTGTAAAATCATACATACACGCATTCATTCATACGTACTAAACCCATTTACCTCCAGCTAACATGTTTACACACAAACTCCCATTCATAAGTGCTCACTTATTTCACTGAAACGTCCAACAACAACAACATAATTTCCTCCTCATAATCATCTCAGCCGGCCGGCTTTTTAAGTACTAACTCTCAACGTGACTCACGCAATGATGGCATAAACGTCTCAAATTTAGCAGGCCCTTAGCAGGATTATGCAGGTTTCATCTTTTTCTTTAAACTCCCTGTGCTCACAGGCAGCAAACAATGCCCAATCCTTTCCTCTGGTTCGAACTCAATGGGCGAACCAGAGTCGAAAGTTGTATTATAGCCACGCGGTCTGCTTCTGGTGTCACGCTATAATACTCAAAACACACTTATTGACTACATAACGTTTATACTTCCACCGTCATTCGTAAGCCCGGCGGCTACTTGATTAAAACTAATATCGCGCGCCCTCGGCACCACTTTATCTCGTGTCTACTGTCCATAGCCCAACAAAAGGTTTGATACACATCATACTCGCCTTTATATATTCCACCATATCTCTTACTCGCCTTGAGCACGGCTAGAGATAGATTTACGGGATATATTCAAGCAAGCACCTTCTATTAAAGCAACAGCACCAGGCACGAGAGTTCATTCATTTCTGTCCGTAAACAGAGGTTCGAAATGATCCAGCTCATCATTGACTTGCTAAGAGTCCTGGACAAATGCAGGCCTATCAGCAAACCAAATAACATCTTTGAACGTCGCACTTAATCACTTCAAAATGTTCTCGTTACATCCACATAAGATTAACGACGTAAATTCAACGCCGAGATATCAAACGCCACGTAACCACTCACTTACCTGCGTGATCCTATACCACTGATCCACACCGTAGTGACGCCACCAATATTAGATTATATTAACCTAAGCACCTTCATCCTATCTGCGCTCTCATTCAGAATCCGTCTGTACAGTCGAGGTCAGAGTCGATCCTTGTGATTCCCGACTTCACCAGCCCTCGCAGACACAAAACATCCCATCCTGGAAGCGCGCTCTAAACGTAATACGTAATAGAACTCATCCCTGCTCTACCGCCCCACCCCCCTGTACGCAAAAACAACATCCACCCCGGGCCCCAACCGGTGGCTACTGGCTACACGACCAAATACACAACCCCGTTCTCCCCTTCCAGACAGCAAAACGTCTGCACTGCAACACCTTAACCCCGGTCCTTTCTACCGCTTGCTCTCAATATGGAAACAATGCGGGTCTAACACGGCACCATTCTGTCGTATATTCGAATCAATATCTAAGGTTATTTACAGTACAATGAGGTTGCTATCTGGAAAGGAAGAAGATCATAATTGATAGAATGGTCTTTCTCTACTGAGTGGAGAAATAAACTGTGCAGGCCAGACAAAAGGAACTATAGTTCAACTCCAAGCGTTTATTTTGCCAAAGGGCTCAGAATGAATTCAGAAGGTTGTTGTTTACATACAAGGATTATTTCATAGTACATCAAACATGTTTGTACATAGGCTTAATAAGGTTTGCACATCAAACCTAGTATGCACATAAACAGTAGGCATGGTTATCAAATGAAATAGAGAATCTTACTGAGCATTACACATGAGTGAGTGAAGATGGCGCCGCTACGTCCGGCCGCCTGTCTGTGCGCTCCGTCGAGACTGTGCTTACTTTTGTTAATATTTATAGTTTTAAGAGTTTTGTTTGTACCAACAGTAGGTGCATTTAATGTGTATGACCGTCAGTCACTTATAGACATTGGATTACGGGAAACTTACCGACTGGATTACTCCCTGGATCAGCTCTCTGAACCGCAGCAATGGCCTGTGGAGATCCTGAGGACAATGGGACCAGATCCCGACCCCAGGAACAAAGGAACCATCAGGCGGCGAGGGAAGAGAGCTGGAATCCGGAACAGACTGAGAACCAGACGACACCGAATACCACTACCCAGTATATTGCTAGCCAATGTACAATCAATTGACAATAAACTAGACGACATCCGAGCAAGGATTAAATTCCAGAGAGATGTTAGAGACTGCAATGTTCTCTGCTTCATTGAAACGTGGCTGTCGCCAGAAATCCCAGATCACGCCATCCAACCGGCCGATCACTTCTTCATTCACCACAAGGATAGAACAGCTGAATCCGGCAAACAGCGTGGAGGTGGTATCGCCTTCATGTTGAACAACAATTGGAGCGATCCAGCCAATGTGAAGGAATTATCGAACCACTGCTGCCCCAACCTGGAATATATAACCATCAAGTGTCGACCTTTCTTCCTCCCGAGGGAGTTAACAGCGATCATCCTGGTTGGAGTGTATATTCCACCGCAAGCCAGCAATAGTGCCGTGCTCTCCAGGCTCCACGATGAGGTAAACAAACTCCAGGCAGCGAACGTTAACGCCGCCATTGTAGTAGTGGGTGATTCCAATAGCGCCAAACTGAGAAAGGTTTTGCCTGACTTCTATCAGCATGTGACATGTAACACCAGAGGCGGTAACATTTTAGACCACTGTTACACGCAATTCAAGGGTGGATACAAGTCTCAGGCTGCTAGTGGCTTTGGAAAATCTGATCATGCGGCCATATTGCTTTCTCCAAAGTACAAACAAAAAATCAAGAGCGTCCCGGTAGTCTCGCGAGAGGTGCAGAAATGGGATGAGACACTACAGGCTGTGCTTGAGTGCACAGACTGGAGCGTGTTCCGCGACACAGATAACATTAATGTCTACACGGAGACAGTGCTGGACTTTGTTCGTACTTTGGTGGAAGAAACAATCCCCACTACCACAATTAAAGTTTACCCAAATCAAAAACCCTGGGTAGACAAATCCGTCCGTGAAGCTCTGAAAGCGCGCACCAAAGCATACAACGACGGCCTGGTGGCAGGCAACATGAATGACCACAAGGTGGCGCGATACAACGTAAGGAGGACAGTAATAGCGGCAAAACGGCGCTACAGGGATAAAATTTAACTCCAGTTTGAACAGGCTGACTCCAGATCTATGTGGCAGGGGCTCAAAACGATGACAGACTACAAAGGCACCTCCCTCAAACTGAACAGTGACATCTCCTTAGCAAATGACCTCAATACCTTCTATGCGAGGTTTGATGCTGGTAATAACAACACCAGCCCACAAGCCACGGCAATGGGGGGGGGGGGGGGGGGGTCTGCTGCTGATGGAGACTCAGTGTTCAGGGTAACAGAGCATGAGGTGAGGCGGACCTTTAAAAAAAGTGAATATCAGGAAGGCAGCAGGACCGGACGGCATCCCCGGCCGCGTCCTAAAAGTCTGTGCCGACCAACTGGCCCCGGTATTCACTGACATATTTAACCTGTCCTTAGAACAGGCTGTCATCCCCACCTGCCTGAAGAAGTCCACTATTATCCCTGTACCCAAAAAATCCAAGCCTGCTTGCCTCAACGACTACCGCCCTGTAGCTCTCACCTCCATAGCCATGAAGTGCTTTGAGAAGCTAGTAAAGGGCTACATCTGCTCCTCCCTCCCCATCAACATGGACCCCCTGCAATTTGCATACCGCCCCAACAGGTCCACGGAGGACGCCATAGCCCATGTGCTGCACACAGCAGCATCACACCTGGACAAGAGGAAGGGGAACTATGTGAGAATGCTATTCATCGACTACAGCTCGGCATTCAATACCATAGTCCCCTCCAAACTCATAGCCAAGCTCAGGGACCTGGGCTTGAACTATGACCTCTGCCAGTGGGTCTTGGACTTCCTGACGGGCAGACCCCAGGTGGTGAGAGCAGGCAACTGCACCTCCTCATCCATCACCCTCAACATAGGGGCCCCCCAGGGCTGTGTTCTGAGTCCCCTCCTCTACTCCCTGTACACACACGACTGTGTGGCTCAGCGGAGTAGCAACACAATCATCAAATTTGCTGACGACACAGTGGTGGTGGGCCTGATCTCTGCAAACGACGAGAGGGCCTACCTGGAAGAGGTCAAGGTCCTGGCGGGATGGTGCCAGGAAAACAGCCTCTCCCTGAACGTCAGCAAAACAAAGGAGATGATTGTGGACTTCAGGAGGTTGGGGGTCAAGGACTACAGCCCCCTCAGCATCGACGGGGCACCGGTTGAGAGAGTGAACAGCTTTAAGTACCTCGGAGCCTACATATCCGAGGACTTGACATGGACCACACACATTGACAGTGTTGTGAAGAAGGCACGACAACGCCTCTACTTCCTCAGGCGCCTAAGGAAGTTCCAAGTCAGTCAGAAGATCCTTAAGAACTTCTACTCATGTACAATAGAGAGCATCCTGACTGGCAACATCACCTCCTGGTTTGGGAATAGCACTGCACAAGACCGAAGCAGACTACAAAGAGTGACACGTTCAGCCGAACGCACAATTGGAGGGGGGCTCCCCACCCTCCAGAACATTTACAACAAGCGGTGCAGGGGCAAGGCTAAGAGAATCATTAAGGACTCCAGTCACCCGAACAACTGCCTCTTTGAACTGCTGCAGTCAGGCAAGCGATACCGGAGTCTCAAGGCGAGCACAGAAAGACTCAGAAGAAGCTTCTATCCCCAGGCCATCAGGCTGCTCAACGAACAATGAACACTACACAACAACCATCAAACGCACATAGCACACACATCCACACGCACACACTCACTTTAAACAAACACACTGTAGCACCCACTCCCCACACTTTATATTTATTGATAAAGGATTTGCACTACAACTCGTACACCTTACTGTAAATTGTACCTAAATTGTACCTCATCCCATTTCTGCTTTGCACTATATAGTATTGTATATTAGTACACTGCATAGTATTGTATATTATATGGTAACTCAGTTACGTCTATTCTGCATCGAACATTGTACATATGTCTATACTGAACACTATGACCTCATTTTCTACTTCTAATTTACATGCTATACTATGTTATTTGATACTTATCTTGTCTAGCACAGTCTCTGGAGCGTAACAGTAAGAAGCATTTTGTATAAAAGTATTCTGTACTTCTGTATGACAACTATTAAAGAAACTTGAAACTTGAGTAAACCTGGTTTCAGATATTAAGGATTACTGTTGTGAAGGATCAGATTAAACCGAATATATATATTTATTTATATATATATATTTAATAGTATTTGTATATCGTTTGATATCCCCTGTATATTCCTTGTACAATATGCACTGAATATCCCTTTAGTCTACTAAACAGCCCATAATAGTTTCATTCTACCATTGGACGAGAACCTGGCGCCAGCAGCCATACCCCTAGGTTCAAGTTCAATCGTGCCGCCCAACATGTCGTGGCAAGCCCGGTTCCGCGTAGGAATACGTCTGGCGAAATACGAATGGTACTATTTGTTCACAGCGCATATATATATGGCGCAAGTAAAGTAGAACTTTCTTTTAGTCCATTAGTTCTTTACCCTCCAACCGAGTAACAGACGCGAAGCCTCACCCACGACGCACGTGTGGTGCAGTAAGGCCTACTTGGCCTCAGAATAGGCATTGAGATATCGTGTGGATTAATAGTTGAATTGTCATAGTTTGGCACTATACCGTCGAGTTGGACGTATTTCTATTAAGCTAATAATAGTCTATTATGTATGGTGCATCGTTCGGTTAGAGTTATAAAGTTATCAGTACCCCCATCGTTCCTGACGTTATCTGGAGTCTTAACCAGGCTGGGCAGACCACTAGTGGTGCTTGCATCCGAGGAGCTCCGGGCCAGGGCGACTGGACCTGTACATTGGATTACTCTACCCGGACGACGGCGAGCCTTCCACGGCTTGGATTATGCTTTGGGTGCTTTGATTATTCTATGGATAACGGCCAACACTGCCGAGTGTTGGAACTACCCCCCGGAGAGGACTCCAGGTGAGACGGCGCTCTACACCAGTGAGGTTGCCTCACGTCTCTCCGTTGTGGACCGGCAGCTACCGTCCACCAGAGGGTCCAGCTGTATTCATCTGCGGACCGAGGTTCTGTGGGCACCGTGTTCAAGACTTTGAATTCTCCCAAGAAATCGTCGGCCAGATGGGATACCGCCAGCGGCTCTTCTAACCCCCCCCCTCCTACTGTCTTACAACCAGCGGGACCCCCCCCCCCTTAGTGTATCCAGCTATAATCATTTAAGTACCATCGCTATAGTTCCTAAAGAACCGGGTTGTATACTTACTCCCTGCGTAACCAGAGATTGGACATTCAATGTTGATTTACCTACGAATACTCATTTGCCATACAAGTGCATTTCAAATCATAAATGTAAACAAGTGAACGTTGTATATACCTTTTGCTATATTAAATATTCTATTTGTACATTTGTGTGGACTTTGTTTCATCAGGTGGGAAAGTGTTCATCATATCTATATCATGTACTGGATGGCCAGAAGTTAAAGTACAAGAGGTAGTGGTTTAATAATACCATACTTAACAATACAGTCAGGGAATTGTACCCCTCAGTTACAATTGGTCCTTCGAGCCGGAGGGTAACTAGTGTAATATTAATATAGTGTTATTAATATTAAAATGGCCTATGATGAACACTCCACGAAACGGTCCTCCTAACGTAGAACGCCCGCGGTGCAGACGACAGACACCTCAGTACTTAGAGGACTACGCTGTCAGTCAACTACCTAGCCTTCGACAAACGGTAAACGCGGTAAAAGTAGAAAGTAAAATTATGTCCGACCTTAACGACCAGGTTTCCCCGACCACAGAGGCCCTAGTAGGTTCTAATGTAACTGACCAAGCTCACGATTGGGACCAGGAGGGAGCTGACATGCCTTTACCCCCCGCCAATACCGAAGAAGTAGTCCCCGACCAGCCCCGGGAGGAAGACAACCCTACAGAGAGAGAACTCTGCACGGAAGAAGAGGAGGAGAGCGCCGAGGAAATAGAGCTCCAGGACTCCCCAACGAGTACACCCAGGAGCGGCTCACACAGGAGCGGCTCACCTCCACAACCGCCTTCCCCCAGCGAAGCGGAGAGGATGCTACAACAGGCGTTCCTCGTCAGCCTGACAGCCTCTACCGAACGTGATCGACTTCAGGGCGAACGCGATCGACTCCAAGCACAGCAACGGAGCGAAGAAGAGCGCACACGCCTGGAGATGAGACGCCTTCAGACGGAAGAGAATATGGCAAGAGACCGGGCCGACGCCCAGCGCGCCGCTGCCGGTGCCCAAAGAGAAGCAGATCTCACCAAGCGCGAAGTCGAGCGCGACAAGTTACAAGCGCAGCTAATGGAGCAGCTGATCCGCAAGGCAACACCCTCTCCCTCCGCCAGGGGTTCAAGGAACTCGTCGAGACAACAGTCAAGGGCAGCGTCTCCTAACCGAGCAAGCGACCCTGAACTTGACCAACAGACCAAGCCTATACCCCCCGCAGACCCCCTTCCCAGACCGGTCCAAGCGAGACCCAGCTACAAGGAAGGAGCGGCATACACTGCGGAGAAGCTAAATCAACGACTACAGGATCTGGAAGACCTGATAGAGGAAGAAGAGGGAGAGGAGGAGAACCAAGCCCGACAACAGCACAGTACTCCACCGGACCAGGAGGTCCAGTACAGCCCAGGCTATACCCCTGCGGCGCTGCGCTACAGACCCCCGACTCTATTCACGGGTGAGCACGACGCACGACCAGCCCAGAGGAATAGCACCTGGACCAGCGGGCCATGGTACCCTGTCGGTACCAGCCCACAGAGAGGCGCAAGAGGGGACTCGCCTAGGAGGTCTCTCCCCCAACGCTCGCCGATGTATCAGCCATCCACGGCGTCATACATTGCCACGCCGTCGTTTCCAGACTTCACCTATGAGAATCGAGCACAGTACACGGAGCTCCGGATGTGCTTAGAGACAATGATGGTGGATGTCGCTGATGAACGCCACAAGTATGCAATATTACTGAAGTAGTATGCAAACGCCACAAGTATGCAATATTACCTCTACGACCCCATACACAGCGGCCCTGGCAGCGCTGGACCAGAGATATGGACGTATATGGGATTACGTAATCCAAGAGATAAGGCATATTGATCGCCTACCCCCAGCAACAGACAATCGCTCATTAGACGACCTGTCAATCAAAGTGCAGTCCCTGGTAGGGATGCTGGGAGCGCAACGGGAAAAGGGCATGCATGAGCTATACGCCAACTCTAACGTCGAGAGGATTTTGGAGAAGCTGCCACCCGCAAGACAAGAGCGTTTTAGGCGGCAGAGAGACTACCGGGATCCTAACGGCCCCGAACCATCCCTCCTTGATCTAGCCGACTTCCTGGCGAGAGAAGTCAGCAGCTTACGACTGGATACGTTCGGGCGGAGCACGCCAAGCTCCAGAGAGGGACCCAGGAGAATAAATTATGGAAGAAGATCGGTGACTGTCATGCACCAATCAGAGTCAGTACCGAGCAGTAAGAGCCACAGCACCCCCTCGAGAAAAGAGAAGTGGAAGATGGCGTGCCCCTACTGTGAGAAAGAACACTGGCTGTCACAATGTGACCTGTTCGCAAAGATGAATGCAGAAGAAGTGAGTCAATGGATAAAGTCCAACAGGCGCTGTTACCGATGTGCGCGCAGCCACATGGCAGCCGAATGCCGCCTAAAGAAAAGGTGCAGTCGGTGCGACGGAGCCCATCTAGATATACTACACGAAAGTAACAGAAGACGGCCTTCACCTGCACCATCGAGCGGCACCAAGGCAAGTGTCATGTACATTGACCCCGCCAGCAGCAGCGGCGCCCAAGTGCTCTTAAAGGTAGTCCGTGTGACATTGAGCTACCAAGATAAAGTCATGGACACTTACGCCGTCCTTGATGACGGGTCAGAGAAGACCCTTCTGCTCGCGTCCGCTGCGGCCCAGCTGGGACTGCGGGGGAGCAAGAACGAAATGACGATTCGGACAATAAGAAGAGATTTAAAGACGATAAAGGGCGAGAATGTCTCCTTCACTATCGCAGCAAACGGGCAGCCAGAGCGACGGTATAGGATTACAAATGCTTTCACCAGCCAAGAAATAGGACTATCGCAGTACACCTACCCTATCGCCAAGTTGATGGATAAATATGTGCACCTGCGACAACTACCTATCCCGCTCATAGACGGCGCTACCCCGACCCTGCTGATAGGCTCCGACCATGCAGAACTCATAGTCCCGATTGACCGGGTCCATACAGGACCCCGAGGCTGTCCTGCAGCAGTCGAGACCCGCCTAGGGTGGCCACTACAAGGCCCCCTCGCTAAATCTCTCAACCGAACAGCAGCCACTAGCTGCCTCCACTCCAGAACGACAGAAGAAGACACCACTCTCCTGCAACATGTCGAGAGGCTATGGACACTAGAGACAATGCCCTTTAAGAACGAAAAGAAAGATATTCGTTCTAAAGAAGACATTTACGCCATCAACCTACTCGAGCAGGGGACAAAGAGAGTCACAGTCGGCGGAGTGATGAGATACGCAACTCCACTCCTGAGGCGAGAGGGAATGCCCACCTTTCACGCAAAGAAAGACGCCACGGAGCGCTATCTATTGAACACAGAGCGGCGCCTAGCCAAAGACCCCGCTCAAGAGCGTGTGTACCGCGCTGAGATTGAGAAGCTAATCACAGCGGGACACGTAACAAAGATTGACATTAAAGAGGCCGATCAGACGACCGAATCATGGTACGTGCCGCATCACAAGGTCCACCACAACGGCAAGGATCGCATTGTGTTTAACTGCAGCTACCAGATCGGATCCCAAAATCTGAATAAAGAGCTCTTGCCCGGCCCCACACTCGGCCCCTCCCTACTAGGCGTGCTACTGCGCTTCCGCCAGGACAAGGTGGCTATCAGTGGGGATATCAAAGGGATGTTCCTGCAGGTGAGACTAGTGGAGGAGGACAAGCCCCTGCTGCGGTTCCTATGGAGAGAGAGGATCGGAGATGAGAACCCAGCCATCTACCAGTGGGAAGTACTCCCCTTCGGAACCACATGCAGCCCGTGCTGTGCTACATTTGCACTACAGAAACACGTCGCAGAGGACCCAGCAGCAGATGAAGAGGTCCGACACAGTGTGAAGAACAGTTTCTACGTGGACAACTGTTTACAAAGCGTTTCGACTCAAGAAGAAGCCGAGGCTCTCCTAATCAAGCTACGCGCCTCCCTGATCAAAGGCGGCTTTGATCTCAGGCAGTGGGCCAGCAGTGACCCGCACGTATTGCGCAGCCTCTCCCCCGCGGACAAGGCTGCCAGCAGCGAGACCTGGATGGCGACCATCCCAGGAGAAGCCCAAGAAATGACACTAGGACTAGTCTGGCGCTTCAAAACAGACTCGCTCCACTATAGACACAAACCCCTGACTCCAGAGCAGGGAAGGTCGACGGCGACACCGACCACCAGACGGAGTGTGTACAGAACACTCGCCAGACAATATGACCCGTTGGGATGTATTCTACCTTACACCACCAGGGCAAAGATGATTGTACGAGCACTATGGGACAAGGACCAGGGCTGGGACGACCCAATACCCGCACACCTCGCCTCAACATGGAGAGAGTGGGAGACGGAGCTCCGCTCACTCCCAGGCGTCAATATACGCCGCAGCTACTTCCCATCCACAGTGAGACCAGAGACATGCAAGATTGATCTACACGTCTTCAGCGACGCCTCCGAAGTAGCCTATGGATCGGTGGCCTACTTGCGTGCCCAAGAGAAGGGAGGAAAGATACACACTGCTTTCATCCTGGCTCGCTCAAGAATAGCCCCACGAAAGCAACAATCTATCCCGCGTCTAGAGCTCTGCGCAGCCCTAGCAGGAGCGCATCTAGCCACGTTAATCCAACGTGAACTCACCATTCCGGTGCACAGAACAATCTTGTGGTCAGATTCCACGACAGTACTCACATGGATCAAGTCTGATTCATGCAGATACAAAGTCTTCGTGGGAGTCAGAGTCACCCGAGATTCAAGAGTTAACAGAAGCAGCGAGCTGGCGGTATGTGGACACCAAACACAACCCAGCTGACGTCATCACCCGGGGAATGTCTCTGGATGACCTCACCCGTCGCAACATCTACAGTGACGGACCAGAATTCCTCAAGCTCCCGGAAGAAGAGTGGCCTACGCCCACCCCACGGGAAGCAAGTAACGAGGAGGCTGAGAACAAGAAACCTATGTTCTGTGGACTAAGCACAGTCGCCTCCACAGACCCCAACATAGATGACTGCATTACCCTAGAGAGTGCGCAGCAAAAGACATTCCTGTGGCACCACCCAGAGATTCAGTCCACCACTGATATTTCAGCAGCTGACTACGAAGAAGCAGAACTTCTTCTACTACAACGAGCCCAGAGAGACTCGTTCCCCGATGAGCTAGACTGTCTACAGGGAGGAAAGCCCGTCCCATCAGACAGCAGACTGCTCCACCTGGCACCCGAGAGTGACGCCCATAATCTCATCAGAGTGGGTGGTCGCCTGCGGAGAGCCCCCGATCTACCGGATGACATTAAGTACCCGATCGTCTTGAACAGCCGACACAAGGTCACAGAGCTGATCATAAAGAAATACGACGAGGATGTACACCACGCAGGAGCAGAGAGAGTCTTCGCGGAGATCAGACGTCGCTATTGGATACTTCAAGGAAGAGAAGCGGTGCGACGCTTCCAGCGAACCTGTCTAGACTGCCGAAAGTGGCGCGCGCAGCCCAGCATACCACGGATGGCTGACTTACCCCCTTGTCGCCTCCGACTCGGCGACAAGCCATTCCACTCCACAGGCATGGACTGTTTTGGCCCGTTGTATATAAAGAGAGGAAGAGGAACCGAGAAGCGGTGGGGTATTGTATTCAAATGCATGACCACCAGAGCGATACATATCGAGCTCCTTCCGACCATGAGCACAGACTCATTCCTTATGGCCTTCCGAAGATTCACATCACGGAAAGGAAAACCGTCTACATTGTTGTCTGATCACGGGACAAACTTCAAAGGCGGAGAAAGAGAGCTGAGAGAGAGCTTCCAAGCTATGGGCCCAGAACTTAAAACCCACCTCGCTCCATCCCAGATTGACTTCCAGTTTAATCCCCCGAACGCACCCCACTTCGGTGGAACCTGGGAACGAGAAGTACGTTCTATAAAGACAGCCCTGTACGCCGTGCTTGGGGCCCAGACTGTGGCGGAGGAAGTCCTAATGACAGTCCTCACGGAGATCGAGGGAGTATTGAACTCAAAACCCCTCGGTTACGTCTCCAGTGATGTAGCAGATGTCGACCCAGTCACCCCCAACACACTCTTAATGGGGCGGCTGGACCCCGCGCTACCCCAGACAATGTACAGGCCTGAAGAAGCGAACGGCCGAAGAATGTGGAGGTACAGTCAAGTACTAGCTGACAAGTTTTGGAGCAGCTTCCTACTCCACTACCTACCGTCTCTACAGACCCGCCAGAAGTGGGTAAAAGAGAGAGACAATTTGACAGAAGGAACAGTCGTCATGATTATCGACCAGTCACTACCCAGAGCTATGTGGCCGGCTGGCCGCGTAAGCAAAGTGATCACCGGTGCCGATGGCAAGGTCCGAGCAGCTGAAGTACTCGTCCAAGGGCGCACTTACACACGACCCGTGGCGAGGCTAATAGAACTGCCCCGATTCCCAGATACTATCGATGATGACCATGACCCCATGACTTTGTGAGTTGACTGACCCTTACAGCGGACCTTGAGTGGTAGACAGTGCGGTTAATCTGTCTCTGCTTAGCTAATTAGGTGGGACTAATTAGGGGGCGGCTGTTGTGAAGGATCAGATTAAACCGAATATATATATTTATTTATATATATATATTTAATAGTATTTGTATATCGTTTGATATCCCCTGTATATTCCTTGTACAATATGCACTGAATATCCCTTTAGTCTACTAAACAGCCCATAATAGTTTCATTCTACCATTGGACGAGAACCTGGCGCCAGCAGCCATACCCCTAGGTTCAAGTTCAATCGTGCCGCCCAACATGTCGTGGCAAGCCCGGTTCCGTGTAGGAATACGTCTGGCGAAATACGAATGGTACTATTTGTTCACAGCGCATATATATATGGCGCAAGTAAAGTAGAACTTTCTTTTAGTCCATTAGTTCTTTACCCTCCAACCGAGTAACAGACGCGAAGCCTCACCCACGACGCACGTGTGGTGCAGTAAGGCCTACTTGGCCTCAGAATAGGCATTGAGATATCGTGTGGATTAATAGTTGAATTGTCATAGTTTGGCACTATACCGTCGAGTTGGACGTATTTCTATTAAGCTAATAATAGTCTATTATGTATGGTGCATCGTTCGGTTAGAGTTATAAAGTTATCAGTACCCCCATCGTTCCTGACGTTATCTGGAGTCTTAACCAGGCTGGGCAGACCACTAGTGGTGCTTGCATCCGAGGAGCTCCGGGCCAGGGCGACTGGACCTGTACATTGGATTACTCTACCCGGACGACGGCGAGCCTTCCACGGCTTGGATTATGCTTTGGGTGCTTTGATTATTCTATGGATAACGGCCAACACTGCCGAGTGTTGGAACTACCCCCCGGAGAGGACTCCAGGTGAGACGGCGCTCTACACCAGTGAGGTCGCCTCACGTCTCTCCGTTGTGGACCGGCAGCTACCGTCCACCAGAGGGTCCAGCTGTATTCATCTGCGGACCGAGGTTCTGTGGGCACCGTGTTCAAGACTTTGAATTCTCCCAAGAAATCGTCGGCCAGATGGGATACCGCCAGCGGCTCTTCTAACCCCCCCTCCTACTGTCTTACAACCAGCGGGACCCCCCCCCCCCTTAGTGTATCCAGCTATAATCATTTAAGTACCATCGCTATAGTTCCTAAAGAACCGGGTTGTATACTTACTCCCTGCGTAACCAGAGATTGGACATTCAATGTTGATTTACCTACGAATACTCATTTGCCATACAAGTGCATTTCAAATCATAAATGTAAACAAGTGAACGTTGTATATACCTTTTGCTATATTAAATATTCGATTTGTACATTTGTGTGGACTTCGTTTCATCAGGTGGGAAAGTGTTCATCATATCTATATCATGTACTGGATGGCCAGAAGTTAAAGTACAAGAGGTAGTGGTTTAATAATACCATACTTAACAATACAGTCAGGGAATTGTACCCCTCAGTTACAATTACACTAAACTTAAACAACAATGGTTTTTCCCATGATTTACTCACATGCAATCAGCTCTCTGTGAGTGGGTGGAGAGACGCAGAACCCCCTGGTGGGGGTTTCTGGCCTGTCTCTCTAACACTGCGTTTTCTATTATATACCCTGATATCCACCAATAATAACAGTCTAGTAGTACGTTTTGGTCCAATCAGGTTTGTCTTCTGGGAGGGCGGTCCGCCCCCCCTGTCTTCTTCTTGTTGTGTGTTCTTCCAGTATCAACAGAGGGGGGGTCTTCATGTGGCCGGGCCCCCCTCCTTTGGGCTCTAGCATTCTTCCACAGAGGAATCTCCTATTTAAACATTTTACCAAGTATCTCTAGTGTATTATGAACTACACTCTTCCAGTATTTTCACAGTTTTACTCTTTTGCTTACATTTTGATACTAAACAGTTGATTAATAGATAACTTGATACGTATTTGACCAGACTAAGCTTTGGTAATTAAGCCTTATTTTCTATATGGTTTACACCAGGAGTGAAATGACACTATTATCTTCATAATTAGTTTGACATTTCTAAATGGCATTCAAATACCTTTTATCGAATATGGTTTAATTAATATGATCTTGTTTATGACCATTTCCATGAAGCTTAAGCTATTCTCAGAAACAGTTTAGGTCTGTAATCAGACCTCTGTTTCTCTGCCTGTAATCTGTTAGGTGTGGCTACATTTACATACAGTCCTCAGTCACGAGTGGGGGTTGAGTGGCTGTTTCCTTCTGTTCCAAACAGTTGAGTACATTTGTTTAGAGTGGGGGTTGTCTGAAACCTCTCCCAGCATGTCACACTCCGCTTCAGCAACACCAGGCTTCTTGCATTTTGGTTTTCTAATTTATACACACATATTAGTTATGAAATACACAGTCAATGTTACCACACAACTAGGCCTTCTACACCGACCCCGGTTTGTTCGTTCTCAACCGGTTCACAATATCCCATCCATCTGGTCTGCGCACACTTCCACTTCCGCATTCCCGCAACAACGTCATCTGAACACTGCCGCTACTGGATCTAGTAGCCCTGGTAACACTGCAAGATCTGCGCGCTACCACCAGCACGACAGCACTCACTTTTTTTCTTTTTTTGGGGACATTGATCACTAGGGCACAGCTGATCGACACTGGGGCATGCGCCCAGTGATAGTGGTCTAAATACGCTGATGATCCTGATGTAAACAAGATGAAAGTCTTTCTCTGGTCTGCATCCTGCGCGGTGATTGATTGAATGAACATTTTATTAACAGATTGCAGAATGGGTACAATACAGTATGGCTCAATACACACAATTGTTAAGGGGATGCAGACCAGAGAAAGACTTTCATCTTGTTTACATCAGGGTCCCCCATTTTCAATTCATAATGAATTGTAAGTAAGGGTGCAATTAGCACTGTTGTTACGACCCCTGTGAGTCTAAGGGTAAAGGGCTGTAACATAACAGTTGGTTGACAGAAAAGATGGACCACGTTTGTAAACAACAATGATATTTATTGGTAGATGCAAAGGAAGCACATGTAGCTCAGGGGTGAGCCCAGGCCAAAACAACAAACAAACACCACTATACTCCAAATAAACACAATCTAAGCTATGGTAAAAGAGATTACATTACCTAAACTACTCTTACCTAACCAAAACAGGAGAAAACAATGTCCAAAGGAAATGGCAGCTCACCCCATCTGTGCTTCCTGAGAAAGAGAGAAAAACACATTAATTATACAGAAACAAAAGCAGAATATATACAAAAACAAACTATAACTAACAATGCTCTCTCTGTGGCCATACACACACAAGGAAATTACTACTAAGCACCAAAGGCCAATAAACTAAATGCAATACTGTCAAAGTTACAGGTTTACCAAAATCACAACATGCCTAGCCTCATGCCAGAGAGAGAGAGAGACTGAAGTGAGAAGCCATGTTTTAACAGGTGTGGGGTGATCCATGATTGGGTGGTGTGGATTGAGTGTTGGAGTCTGGAAAGCCATCCACCAATCACTGCTGTGTTGCAATAATGGAAGGATTGGCCTGGCAGGGACCAATGGGGAAGGGAACAATGGCTGGAGGGAGGAAACAAAATGGAGAACACACACACATGGAGACACACACTGGGGAATATATACATTGGGATGTAACACCCCCATACATAAGACAAAAACATGTTTGACACCTAACACCAACTAAACATGTTTTTTTTTCTTTTTTCTTCTAACAACGAGATAACATCCCCGAGATAACACGTACTCCAAAACAAAGAGCTATGAAAAACTAGCAGTTGGTACAACAACCACACTTGACGGCAAGAGAGACTGAGTCGACAGCAACATAAAACGAGTCCACAGCAACATAGACCGAGTAGACAGCAAAATAGAACAAGTCGACAGCAATATACAGTAGAACGAGTCGACAGCAACAGACAACGAGTCGACAGCAACAGAGATTTTAACTACGAGATAGAGCATCCGCCAACACATTCTCAGACCCCTTCTTATGCTTTATGCTGAGGTTATAATTTTGCACTATGAGCGCCCAACGCATGAGGCGCTGATTGTGGTTGTACATCCGCGACAGAAAAACCAATGGGTTGTGGTCGGTGTATACTACCACTGGTAATACGCTCGAACCGACATACACCTCAAAATGTTGCAACGCATACAACATAGCCAAAGTCTCCTTTTCAATAGTGGAATAGTTTAGTTGATGTTTGTTAAATTTCCGGGAGAAATAACAAACCGGGTGACTGACACCATCATGATCTTCCTGTAATAACACCCCTCCAGCTCCCACCCCGCTGGCATCCACCTCCAGCTGGAACGGCAGGGAGAAATCTGGAGCAGAGAGAACAGGGGAACTGCATAAGAGAGCTTTAACACTATCAAATGCATTTTGACAATCAGCTGTCCAAATGAATGGTTTGGACGGGCTACACAGGCTAGTGAGAGAAGTGACGACAGAAGAAAAGTTCCGGCAAAAACCACGGTAATACCCAGCCATCCCAAGGAATCTACGCAATTCCCGCCTAGTAGTAGCACTGGAAAAGTTGTGATTGCAGATATTTTTGCATCCACCGGACGCACTTGGCCTTGTCCTACCTGCTTACCAAGATAGGTAACCGTAGCCTTGCCGAACTCACACTTGGCAAGGTTAAGGGTCAGGGAGGCTCCAGCTAAGCGGTCAAAGACAGTTTGCAAGGTTGTCATGTGGTCACGCCAGTTGGTCGAATAGACAACCAGGTCATCGAGATAGGCATTACAATTTGGAACACCAGCCAGGACTAGGGTCACCAGTCGCTGGAAAGTGGCCGGGGCATTACGCATTCCAAAAGGCATTACAGTATATTGCAAAAAATTGTCAGGAGTAACAAACGCCGAGATTTCCGAGGCACGGGGGGTCAAAGGGACCTGCCAGTAACCCTTTAACAAATCTAGTTTGCTAACATAGGTGGCAGATCCAAGGTTGTCAATACAATCTTCCATGCGGGGCAGTGGGAAGGAATCAGGCACGGTGACAGCATTTACCTTTCGGAAATCAGTACAAAATCTAGGAGTTCCATCCGATTTGGGAGCTAACAAGCAAGGTGAACTCCAGGGACTGCAACTTGGCTTGGCTAAACCATGTTTTAACAAATAGTCAACCTCCTGTTGCATCATGGCCCTCTTGGTGATGTTAACACGGTATGCATGTTGCTTGATAGGCACAGCATTGTTAACTTTAATATCATGGGCCAATACAGAAGTACAGGAGGGAACATCACCAAACAGAGCCAGGTAGGCCTGAATCAAATCTGTGATGTCCTCTCGCTGCTCCTCAGGTAAGTGTGCTAAGTGAGTGGGCAGGTTCAATAACATCTCAGTGTTGGACAATCTAGCACCCTGATGGGCTGCATTGCGCAACTCCAAGCCATCTACATCCTCACCACTAACGTCAGGAGAGTCCGGAACTATTGGAGTTGAGGCAACAGCAGAGACGGCCAGTCTGGCTGTCTGGTCTGAGGTCTTCACTTGCACACTATCTCTGGAAAAATATGGTTTAAGCATATTGATGTGGCAAACACGAGAGTGACGTTTACGATCAGGGGTGCGAACCACATAGTCTGTATCACTTATCTTCTTGTCTATTGCATACGGCCCGGAAAAACGAGCGGAAAGAGCAGAACCAAGGATAGGTAACAGGACTAGAACCTTATCACCTGGCTGGAAAGATCGAGAAACAGCTTTCTCGTCATAGTGCCGTTTCATAGTTCTCTGGGAAGAAGAGAGCGCTTCTTTTGCGAGAGAGCACGCCTGATGCAGTCGCTCTCGAAACTGGCTAACAAAATCTAGAACATTAGTGGGTGTGCTGGCACCCTTTGACATGAACCGTTCTTTAAGAACTTTCAGAGGCCCTCTAACAGTGTGCCCAAAAACGAGCTCAGCAGGACTGAAACCAAGAGACTCCTGTATGGTCTCTCGCGCAGCAAATAGAACAAGGGGGACACCCTCATCCCAATCTTTCTCTGTGTCTAAGCAATATTTACGCAGCATGGACTTTAAGGTCTGATGCCAACGTTCTAGAGCCCCCTGAGTTTCAGGGTGGTAGGCACTGGACACTATATGTCGGATACCCAGGGACTGTATCACTTGCTCAAATAACCTAGACAGGAAGTTGGTGCCTTGGTCCGTTTGTACTACCTTAGGCAGTCCAAACGTGGAGAAGAACTTCGTCAAAGCCTTAATTATTACAGGCGCTGTAATTCTGCGAAGAGGGATAGCCTCAGGGAAACGGGTGGCGGTACACATTATTGTCAACAAAAACTGATTGCCGGCTTTGGTCCTTGGCAACGGACCAACACAGTCAACTATGACATGTTCAAATGGTTCACCGACCGCTGGTATAGGACAGAGGGGAGCAGGTGGAATTACCTGGTTTGGCTTTCCGGTGATCTGACAAGTACTACAGGTACGACAGTACTGTGCTACATCGGACTTCAAACCGGGCCAAAAGAAATGTTGAAGTATTCTGTTGTATGTTTTAGTGACTCCCAAGTGTCCAGACCAAGGGTGGTCATGGGCCAAGAACAGTACATGCTGACGATAAACTGCAGGGACAACAATCTGATAAACAGTGCTCCAGTCTGGTACCTGATCTGGTAGCCCTATCTCCGATTGTGCATGCTCTGCCAGTCTAGTACCATGGGACCTCCATGTACGCATCAAAACTCCTTCATCCACAAAATAAGAATGCAACTCTCTCCTCTGTTCTGTTTCAAGAGAAGAGAAACATTTTGTAAGAGAAGGGTCAGCCTTCTGGGCAGTAATTAGCATTTCACGAGTAACGGGTAACTTCAAAGCGTCGGAACTAGTTACAGTTGTTTGTGGGGGTACCTTACTATGAGTCGGTGGTTTGTCAGCGGTATCAGAAGTTGGAGCCAGCAACTCCTCCCTGACAAAAGCTGAAGCAAAAACAGAGTCAGACAAATTAATTTCATCACCTCTCTTTTTCAATTGAGCCCGAGTGACAACACTTGCAGAAAAAACTTCAGGGAAGTTCTGTGACAAGTCATCAGGCAGAGAATCTGTGTCTGGGTGATCCAACACTTCCAGCACAGCGTTCACCTGTCCTCCAGCTAAATCATTTCCCATGATAAAGGAAATGCCTTTAACTGGCAAGGAAGGTCTCACCCCTATTTTAAAGAAACCAGTGACCAAATCAGATTGTACATGAATACAGTGTAACGGGGCTGGCACGAAACCCATCTCAATACCTTGAACTAGGACACTAGAACCACAGGAAGATTTCTCAGACAGAGGTAGTACATCAGAGAGGATAAAGGATTGTGAGGCTCCAGTATCTCGTAAGATCTGAACTGTACACTGATCTTTTGGATCCCCTGTCAAGGAAACTAAACCCTTGGAAGTAAATGGCCTGAAACAAGGATCGAGAACATCCTGATCATTGTGCATCTGTTGATCGGAATCAGGTGCCATTTTAATCAGACCAACCCCTTTGGGTTGCCTAAAGTTCTGAGAGGACGGTTGCTGCTTACGTTTCAATGTTAAACAGTCAGAAATAACATGACCAGATTTATGACAGTAGTAACATGTCCGCTCCTCTTTTGAGCGTGGAGGTGACATTTTTGGTCGGGGGTGTGTGAATTCTGAATGGTTGGGGACAGAAGGTCTCTGAGAGAAATCATGGGCGAGAAACGAGTCACGCCTATCTACAAACACAGTTTTATGGGTTAGCGCAAACTCATCAGCTAATACAGCAGCTTGCTGCAGAGTGGACACTTTCTGCTCACTCAGGTAAATTACAATACGCTCTGGCAAACGATTCTTAAACTCTTCTAATAGAATGAGTTCTCTGAGAGAGTTAAGATCTGAGGCCTTGCTTGCTGCACACCATTTATCAAAGAGAGTTCCCTTCTCTCTAGCAAACTCTACAAAGGTCTGGTTGACAGCTCTCTTGTGACTGCGAAACCTCTGCCTATAAGCTTCGGGCACAAGCTCATATGCACGAAGGGTGGCAGACTTCACAGTATCATACAATAGACTATCTTCTAGGGAAAGTGTTGAACAAACCTCTTGGGCTTTACCAGTCAATTTGCATTGAAGCAACAAAGGCCAGACCTCTCTTGGCCAGCGCAATGAAGCAGCAATACGCTCAAACACATTAAAATAAGTATCAACTTCTGTCTCTCGGAACGGAGGCACCAAAGCAATGTGTTTACTTATATCAAAAGTGTGTGATGAATAAGCTGTGGAGGAGGACATACCCGGGCCTTGTGGAGGAGTCGGTGTAGCAGAGTTGGATTCACTCCTTAGGACTTCCAGCTCCAACCTCCGCAGTCTGAGCTCTTTTTCCACTTCATGCTCAAGCTCCAACCTACGAATGTTAACAGCCCTTTCATTTTCTGCTTCAAGCTCCATTCTACGAAGCCGATACTCCGCCTCACGTGCTTGTGCCTTCTCCTGAGCCTCCATCTGGAGACGTGCTATTCTAACCTTGACCTGGGCCCCTTCTCGAGACCCAGTTGACACAGGAGAGGTCAAGTGAAAATGTGGCAATGTGACGTTCACACCTGCCTTTTCAGCACCATGGGCTTGCTCCTCAGAAGGCGGTGCTTCCGTAGGTTCACCAGGAGGACTTGCATGTTCATCAGAGACCGCAGGTAAAACAAGCGTCCCCTGCTCCAACAGCTTATCTACCACAAGACACCTGATATCCTGCTTAAGATGCTTTTGTTGAACCGAGAGTTTAAAATGTGTGGCAATCTCCACTAAGTCTGCCTTGCGGCAGCTATCTAGCGCTTCCCAAGTAGGATTGCTCAAGAATTTCCCCAGATCAAAAGTACTAACTGCCATTTTTTTTTTTACACAAATGCCATTTTTACACACAAATCAATTAATTACTATACAAGTGTAAACAAACACAGTTCACCAAATCCATCAACCAACAATTGAACACGGGTTACAAGATCCAGGCAGAGCCCCCATTTATGTTACGACCCCTGTGAGTCTAAGGGTAAAGGGCTGTAACATAACAGTTGGTTGACAGAAAAGATGGACCACGTTTGTAAACAACAATGATATTTATTGGTAGATGCAAAGGAAGCACATGTAGCTCAGGGGTGAGCCCAGGCCAAAACAACAAACAAACACCACTATACTCCAAATAAACACAATCTAAGCTATGGTAAAAGAGATTACATTACCTAAACTACTCTTACCTAACCAAAACAGGAGAAAACAATGTCCAAAGGAAATGGCAGCTCACCCCATCTGTGCTTCCTGAGAAAGAGAGAAAAACACATTAATTATACAGAAACAAAAGCAGAATATATACAAAAACAAACTATAACTAACAATGCTCTCTCTGTGGCCATACACACACAAGGAAATTACTACTAAGCACCAAAGGCCAATAAACGAAATGCAATACTGTCAAAGTTACAGGTTTACCAAAATCACAACATGCCTAGCCTCATGCCAGAGAGAGAGAGAGACTGAAGTGAGAAGCCATGTTTTAACAGGTGTGGGGTGATCCATGATTGGGTGGTGTGGATTGAGTGTTGGAGTCTGGAAAGCCATCCACCAATCACTGCTGTGTTGCAATAATGGAAGGATTGGCCTGGCAGGGACCAATGGGGAAGGGAACAATGGCTGGAGGGAGGAAACAAAATGGAGAACACACACACATGGAGACACACACTGGGGAATATATACATTGGGATGTAACAACTGTGCAATCCATTCTTTGTGTATCTAGCCCAGGGCCCGCCAGCAATAATTTCTGGCCCGTCAGTTTATTTTGAGAATATGATATTTATTTTACGCACGGGAAATATTCACTCGTGATGCCAGAATGTCTTTGGCTCGTGTATATTTTACCTAACGCACTTTCACTTCCGCGTTTGGGTACCGGGCCGCGTTAGCTAAACTAACGTTAGCAAAAATGTGTTAAAAAAAAAAAAAAAAAAATCTTTGGATAGCTTCTTTGCAAAGGGGAAATACCAACTGAGGAGCCAGAAGAGGAGCCTACGACCTCCAAGACACATAAAGCTTCTTTTAATAAACAGGAGTCATAAAATATGGGTTTATCGCAACAGGTGACTCTTGCGTGCCGTCCTCTCTGCATAATATGTGGCGACAAGATAGCAAATGATGCAATGATAACAACTGTATTCAAGTTGGCAGATAAAGTAGCTGCATTCAACGCCAATCTGGAATTGGAGGGCGGCGAGTGGACATTTGACATCTTTCAAACATTAGCAGGGATTTTGGAGGACTGAAACAAGCCCAGGGCAGTTATGGTGAGTCGTGTTTTCATGCATTCTGTTCTGCTGTTCATGTGTTACTTATGCACTCGCCGCGGTGCTGCATGAAAATCAAATGCCCATCCTACTGTTTTGCTGTTCATGTGTTACTTATGCACTCGCCACAGTGCTGCATTTTTCACTATCATTATATTAAATTTGCCATTGTTTTTGGTTCTGGCCCGCCATACAATGGCTTGGGGAAAAATTGGCCCGCAGCCAAACCTAATTGCCAACCCCTGATCTAGCCCCAAGTGTACAAAACATCTAAGCAAATTAATAAAGGGCAGATGATTTACAGGTTTTTTTTGTAGATACAGTACTGAATTTTGCCATCCGGACACATGCAATTTTAAATATCAATATAGAATTATAGAATATCAGGCCCATAAATGACCTTATTATGGCCAAGACATACATCTATGGATCAGGCCAAATTCAAACTGGATTTTGTACCACCAGACGCCCGTAACAGGGCAGCAAAGACTGAATGAAATCTACTATCTCCCTCCCTCCCTCTTGCCGAGAGCAGTCGCATATTTCTTTCCTCTCCCTAGACCTACAAGGTCATTCCTCTCGCCGGCCCTAACTGCCTCCCTGACGGCGTGGATTCTACTTTCTTCAACAGACTTGGCTCCCTACTCAACTACAATGGATCAACTAGTAAGCTGGTCATTTGCAGCAATTGATCGAATTTTCTCTTCAAGGAAGCAGAACGCAGCTGATCCGTTGTGTCCAATCGGGACATATCAAGCGGGCTTTGCGATTGACAGTTGGAATAAATGGCGATCAATATGCCTGTTTTCTCTTGAAAATGAGGATGTTGAAGATGTGTACATCATCACAATCCTGCTGATCGGCTTGGGAGCGATCGCAATCTGGATCTGGATTTGTACAAGAATAATCGGGAAAAGAGACGAACAAAAGGATGATAACCGTGTGGACCGCTGCCTGACAGCTGTGGCCAGACTGGAAGTCTCCCACATGGAACTTGTTAAAACCCACATGGAACTTGGTAAAACACTCGCTGTCCATTCATCTGACGAACAATTGAGAGGTCAAGTCCTGCTGGGGGTCGCGCAGGACATTAAGAGCGCGACGGATCGAATTTGAGTCAAAAACTGTGCTTTTAGGAATCATTGTCTACTACTGCACCCCCCCCCACACACTCTCAAGTCTGGTGTAGAATTGTGGAATGCCAAGGTCTGCTCGCGGCCTCGGAAAGGGGAGTCAGACGTGATAACAACTGGAATGCGGCGTTTCCCTTACCCAACATCTCACCTCCCTCACCAGATCTGGCTCGGCACTCCCCCCCCCACCCCCAACCCCCACCCAGACCTCCTCCCCTCCCGTGTTTACGCCTAGCGCCGTAAGAACTTTTTCTGGATGTATGCGCGCTGTAGGAGTGGATCCTAAGACTGTCTCCCGATCCTGCCTGTCCATCCCTCCCTCCCTCCCGCCACCTGGCGCAACGACACTTTGTTTAACTACTTGATGCTGCCTGACTATCGCATATGGCGTCTCAGGCATTCTGTAGATGACATGTGTCAACAAATGTACATCTCTGTTTGAATTTATGCTGTGCCGTTGTTACTGTAAAAATGTAATGATTGTGATGTTGTTATTATTATTAATGAGACGATGAGCTGTATGTGTGTGTCGCTGGAATTTCCCCAAGGGGATTAATAAAGGAATATCTTATTTTATCTTATCTTATCTTATAAGTACAGTTACTTTTTTGTAATGAAAAATGCTCCGCCATTTTTCATCAGATTGAGACGTGGTTTTTTTACCTTTTTTTCTAGACGTTCACAGAAAGGTAAAGAAACCAACTCTGTTCTATTTTATGGCAATAACATTCAGGTTTGTTGGACAAATTTCGTAAATAATTTCACGCCAGATGGCTCCAAGTTTGACAGGGGCTGGCGTGAGCTGGGTAGTATAGTTTTATGAAATTCTAAAGCCCATCGAAAGCCCTGGGTCTCTTCTTTCATAGGACTACAAACATGTATGATGGTGTCATTTCCTCGCGTCAATATCCGCCGGTTTCCAGCTCAATGCGCTGATATTTCTATAAACTCATATTTCGCTAATAACATTTAAAATCATTGGCAAATAAACGTAGTGCTGAAAATATACACTTTTGACTGCTGTTTTGATACGGTTAGGGTCTTTACTCTTGGCTACATATGATAAAAGAAAATGCTACATTCATTAATACGGATTGTATTAATCTATTTATGATGTGAAATAAATCTCTGCCCGGTACCGGGCCCGTCGAGCTTAAACCAAGTGAAGTGTAGGTGTAGGTGGGAATTAGACTATAGCATGACAGTGGTGCAACCGGCCGGTGAGTGTGGGGCAGCCTTCCAGACACCGGTGCAGTGGGTGTGTAAACTCAAGCACACCCAGGTTCTCTAACCGCTGTCAGAGCGTTCAATCTTGACCTGCTTTCTGTCACAGTGCATTGGTTCTGGTCTGCGGGGCTTATGGTGCAGGGGCTCTCGCTTCCCCCATACATACATCCCCAGCCACATACATACATACTGCCTGACTCAGCTCGAATCTCAGCTCAGCTTCAATGGCCACTGATTCCCACAGACCAAAGATCTTTCCCGCAGAGGGACTTTCCTCTCCATCATACCCCCTACAGGAATATTATGTCAGACCATAATGGAGTTCAGGTCTTAAAATTAGCAACCCACGCTTCTATACTCAGGAATGTGATTTGATGTTCTGACTATTTGTTTTCCTTACACTGCCCCGTCCTTTTCCCACGCTTTAATACTGATGACAATGATACATGTTTTTATTTTTATTATTTTATACTTCTGGCAGCTTCTGCTGGTTTTTTGGAAGCTGAACTCAAGTCCTTCACAAACGTGAACTTCAAAGGAGAGGCCTTTTGAAGGATCGTGGTTCCTCCTAGTTGATATTGATCGTGGTTCCTCCTAGTTGATATTGATCGTGGTTCCTCCTAGTTGATATTGATCGTGGTTCCTCCTAGTTGATATTGATCGTGGTTCCTCCTAGTTGATATTGATCGTGGTTCCTCATAGTTAATATTGATCGTGGTTCCTCCTAGTTGATATTGATCGTGGTTCCTCCTAGTTAATATTGATCGTGGTTCCTCCTAGTTGATATTGATCGTGGTTCCTCCTAGTTGATATTGATCGTGGTTCTTCCTAGTTGATATTGATCGTGGTTCCTCCTATTTGATATTGCGATGCTCACCGATGCAAGAGGGGGATTCGCCAGCAAGGCAGCAGCTCACATACACAGGTCAGGAGATAAGGCATTATTGATTTGAAGGTTAAAAAATATATGAAAAGATTTTTAATTAATTAATTAATTAAATTAATCATACACAACACCCTGGATGTGCAGATAACAAATTGATGGCAGAATATATAAATTGTCAATCCCAGTGGCTAGTCCTTGAGTAAAATAATGCAACTTGGGACAATGACTACAAAATGGCACTCACATTGACTTGACACACAGTGTTCGGTAAAATTGCTTCTACAGTAAGTACATTAAGAAGAAGAAGACGTCTTTATTTGTCATGCAGATTTAACACACACACACACACACACACACACACATGCACTGAGTCGCTGATGAAATGTTCTCTGCACTTCCCATCCCGTTGTCCTTCCCCCCAAGGGCAGCCGGGAGCAGACAAGGGCTGCAGCGTGTACCGCACCCTGGATCGAACCCAGGACCTTCTACTGTAGCTGTGAGGCGACAGTGTTAACCACTACACCACCGTGCCGCCTGGTGTATGCAGACTCCAGCCGTGATGGAAGTTAAGCATGTGGTGTGGACCAGCCTTGGGTTCTGGGTGTTCAGAAGGCTGTAGGATATTGTGGATAACATGAAGAAATGTTCTCAGTCAACTGAGGTCCGGTTAATAAGGTTTATTAGCCAGATAGATAGAATATATACAAGATAGTTAGATACATGGCTGAGGCTTCCGCCCCAGGTGACCAGCTATAATGACCCAGGTGGAGAAGACAGATTGAGGTCGGGAGGGTCCCTTTATAGTGTGAAACGGACACACACACACACACGCACACGCACATGCACACGCACACGCACACGCACACACACACAAATTACTTCAATATAGCAAATAATAAGGACCGCAAGGGTTTCCCCCCCGATAAGATAAACCCAATGGAAAAACATGCACAACAACAGATCGCTAACGCTGCGGCGTCCTTGACGAAGACGGACAGGAGCACTTGGATTGGTCCCCTGGCGCGGCTCACGTTGACGCCTGTCTGCTCCCGGCTGCCCTTGGGGGGAAGGACGACGGGATGGGTTAATCGCAGAGACGAATCGCATCAGCGATCCTACAGACAATGCATGCGTGTGTGTTCCGGTGTGTGTGTGTTGTGGATAATAGCCAATGCCAATTAAAGACCTCTGAGCAGGTCCTGCATTAAAATTATTATTATTTAGTCCATCTGTGGCTGAGTCAATTGCACATGAATGTCCAGAAGCACAGACACCCACCATTGCATATTGTTGCATCTTTTTCATTTACCACAAACAGCTTGGATGCTAACATGACCCACTGGTGAGCAAATAAATCAGTAATAATGAACAACACTGGACTCCATCTGGTCAACAAGTGCAGTGTGGAATACGTCCACATCTATTACCTCCGATAACATCAGACTCTGCGAGGGCTTCCTGGCTCTGCCGGTGGCAGGGCAGGGCTATTTCAGTCAAGGTCACTGGGCCCACGGTAGGCAGTCGCAGAGCCAGAAGAGCTGCTTGTGCTGTGGAGTCAAAATGCATTCAGGACAAAGTCGTCTCCATTCATGTGACCCCGTCTGTCCCTGGGGCGAGATTTAGTGGCTGAGATCCTCCTCTACTGATAGGCCAGTCTACATTACTCATTCTCCAAAACCACATCATGCTACATGCATGTGGGGTCAGTTGACTTGTGTATATGATGCATATTTGATGGATATTACTGCTCCAGATTAAAATGAGGTCCAGAATAATATTGATGAGAGAGGCCATGGTCATCGCCAAACAGGCCATGGTCATCACCTAGGATCCTTTGTTTTCACTCAATAACGGAGACCCCTTTTCAAGCTGCCATTTGGCATCATTCCTAGCAAACATCCAGCTTAATTGACCTATCTCAAACCCCACCCTCTTTTCTTGATCCTTCGTCCGAGAAAAGCAATAGTTGTGATTGGCAGATCAAGAAAAGAGGTAGGTCAATTGAATTGGGGATACAAAACGGTGGACCAATGCTGATTACCCCCCCCCAGGTGCCCCCCCCCTCAGCTCTCTGCTAGTCTTCCCACAGGTGCGTGATGAGATCATGGAGACCCAAAACGGTGGACCAATGCTGATTAACCCCCCCCAGGTGCCCCCCCCTCAGCTCTCTGCTAGTCTTCCCACAGGTGCGTGATGAGATCATGGAAACCCACCTGGGCTTCATAAGGAGAGCCCACTTGGCTTCAGTAGCATCCTCCCAACTTCGTCCTCTATACCCATCCATCCCTTCCTCCACTGCGGGTGCAGAGGCTCCTCATCTGGGGCTCCTCGATGCACCATCTACCCCCAGTTAAGTGTCCCTGTGTTACCTTGCTGCGCATGGTTGGATGTTAAACTGGAAACAGCAGGCCACAGCAAGCATTTTCCTCTCCATTAGGTGTTGACTCGACGGAACCGGCCAGACATGCTACACAGAGCTTTTCACTAACACACCACACTGTGCTTCCCCCCAATGTATTATGTTGGACCAAAGCATTCACACGCACGCACGCACACACGCACGCACGCACGCACGCACGCATGCACGCACGCACGCACGCACGCACGCACGCACGCACGCACGCACGCACGCACACACGCACACACGCACACACACACACACACACACACACACACACACACACACACACACACACACACACACACACACGCAGCCCTAAACAAACACTTAATGGACCATACCGGTCTAAATATTTAGCCCATTTACTAATCATCACACATATTTTACATGTATTACCCCTGAGCATAGCTTTTTCAAAGTTAACATTTTTGCTTTGTTAACCTTTTTTTAATTTTTTTTTACAAATGCAAAAGTCTCCACAGACACTGAAATGTTGTTTGGTAAATTAATATTGACATATTTGGTATAAGTGTTAAAAGGTGGTTTAGAGGACTAGAATTAGCCCATGCTAGCTAGAAGTTAGCTAGGCACTGGAGCTGTCCCTCGTTCTCTCTCTCTCTCTCTCTCTCTCTCTCTCTCTCTCTCTCTCTCTCTCTCTCTCTCTCTCTCTCTCTCTCTCTCTCTCTCTCTCTCTCTCTCTCTCTCTCTCTCTCTCTCTCTCTCTCTCTCTCTCTCTCTCTCTCTCTCTCTCTCTCTCTCTCTCTCTCTCTCTCTCTCTCTCTCTCACCGCAAAAGTTGCTACGTGGTGTAGTGGTTAACACTGTCGCCTCACAGCAGGAAGGTCCAGGGTTCGATTCCCGCTTGGGGACCAGGTTTCCATGATGCCAGTTACCCAGGTGGGGTATCTCCCAGGCCTTTCTGTGTGGAGTTTGCATGTTCTCACAGTGCTCGCAAGGGTTTGCCCCCCGATAAGATAAACCCAATGGAAAAACATGCACAACAATAGATCGCTAACGCTGTGGCGTCCTTGACGAAGACGGACAGGAGCACTTGGATTGGTCCCCTGGCGCGGCTCACGTTGACGCCTGTCTGCTCCCGGCTGCCCTTGGGGGGGAAGGACGACGGGATGGGTTAATCGCAGATACAAATTGCATGCATGCATCGCATGTGTGCCGATTGATGACCTCTGAGCAGGTCCTAAATTATTATTATTATATGCTCTCAACAACATTAAGGTCCAAACTCAGTAACAGTGGTGTTATCTTTGACCAGCAAATGCACTTTGATCACCACATTAGGTCACTGACACATACCTGTTTTTTTCCATCTGCGAAATATTGCAAAACTTCGATCTGTTGTGTCCTAGGCGGAGTTGGAAATGATTGTTCATGCTTTTGTTTCATCCCGCCTGGACTATTGTAACTCCCTCTTCACTTGCCTCGATGCGTCCACCCTGGGCCGTCTACAAATGGTCCAGAATTCAGCCGCAAGGCTGCTGACTAGGTCCAGAAAGTCATGCCACATCACTCCCATCTTAGTTTCCCTTCATTGGCTCCCCATCAAATTTAGAATTAATTTTAAGGTTCTGGTCATCACCTACAGAGAACTCCATCTTCTGACCAGGGTTTGCTAGCTGTCCCCCGGTCTAGATTAAAAACAAAAGGTGACAGAGCATTCGAAACCGTGGCCCCCAGGCTATGGAATGCTCTGCCCTTGGACCTAAGATCTGTGGCCTCGGTAAACACCTTTAAAAAGCAGCTAAAGATTGTGCTGTTCAAACAGGCGTTTGGCTAACTATGTCTGTGTAAATCTTTTATGTCTCTCTATCTGTTTTGTTTTCTTGTTCTTTCACAGACAGTTATCTTTAATAACTGTTCTTTTAACATGCTGCTATCCTTGCACTTTACTGATGTTTTTATATGTGAAGCACTTTTGACCCTGGTCTTTGAAAGGTGCTATATAAATAAACCATACTTACTTGTAACGCTTCCCCCAGTCCTGTGGGACCAGCCGGCAACCCTCTGCCCGGTTCGGTTGGTCCAGGACTCAGACATTCACAACCCCCCTTCAATACACTTCACAATACAACATTGGCAACCGGTGGGCTGAGCCAGATGTGGCAGATCTGGCATCAGCTCATGTACCTAATTAACATTGTCATCTGCCATTTATGTTTGTTATGTTCGTTGTCTATGTTGTCGTTGTTGTTTCCATTTTGTTAGATTTGTGTTCCCCTGTCTGTGTTTTGTGTTTTAGTCTGTTGGTCTCAGTTTGTTCTATTGTTATTGTTTTCCCCTGTGTGCTCTGTTCTGTGCTCTGTGTTCTGTTAGTTTTGTCTACCACACCTGTGTCTTGTTTGTAATTACCTTTTGTCTCTAATTAGTGTTTGTATATTAAGTGTCTGGACCAGCAGAGACTTGCTGGTTCATTGTCTAAATGTTACCTGTGTATGTCAGTCATGTATCCTGTCTTGTGAGTAAAACATTGTTATCGTCACCATGCTGTCTCTTATCTGCTCATTTCAAGCTTTCTCTCGTATTCACTCTGCTATCTGGGTTCCAATCACCATGCCGAGTAAGCGCACTCGTAACAGAACCAGTACGCGGCGGTACCAAGAACAAGTGCTGCTGTGACTTGTACTCTCTTCGATCGTTCTCTATTATTTAGTATTCTTATTTATCTGACTGCTCAATAGTGTGTTCCTGAATAAAGAGGATACACGAATTGTGAAGAGCGAACCTACTCTCTGTCTCCTTATTGCCACCACTATTGGAACTCCACTCTCTTACCTGGTACAACCGTAACACTTACTTACTTACTTACTTACTTACTTACTTACTTACTTACTTACTTACTTACTTACTTACTTACTTACTTACTTACTTACTTACTTACTTACTTACTTACTTACTTACTTACTTACTTACTTACTTACTTACTTACTTACTTACTTACTTACTTACTTACTTACTTACTTACTTACTTACTTACTTACATGTTGCTCACAATGACAATGAACTTTCTAGTAACAAAACACATAACCTTGTCCACAATATATTGAAAATGAGGCAGGCCATACAGGCATGAAAGGAAGTGTTACATTTTCTTTTTTTGCAAGTGACCGATGCTTGAGACAATTGGAGTCGATTGAGTTGTTGACTCAGAAGCACACTCGCATTACTATTTATAGTAACAGCTCAGCTCAGGCACTTTGGCACCGTAGCTTTCCAAAGATCCAGCTGCTGTGATCCTAGAGACCTTACATGAGCCTTTCCAGAAGCCCTTCCAAAAGCTCTGTAATATATACAGTGTGTACAGTGAACAGTGTATATCATAAAGATATACTAGGGGTGTAAAGGCACACGTATCAGTGTGTACCGTACCGTACCGAACGGCTGTGTAGTGTACCGAACGAATACAACGGTATGTTAACCACTAACGACCGCCCACCGGGGCTGTTTTTTTTCACAATCTAATATAATTAATTATAATTATAATTTTTTTTACAAGTTGATTATTAATTTAAATATAGAATATACGTTGCCAGCCCTACAAGTACAATTAGTTACTGCACACTACATCACCCCTGAGTGGAACAAAGCCAAACTTTCCCCCACTGTACCGAAAACCCATACCGAACCGTGACTTCAAAACCGAGGTACATACCGTACCGTGTTTTTTGTGTACCATTACACCGCTAATATATACTGTAGATAAATGTATATACAGTGTTATTGTACATTGCTATCATACAGTGTCATATGGATAGGCTATAGGTTGAGGTAGGTAGTTATGGGTACAGTGTAGGCCAGGGCCATGCAGAGACCTTTAGAGGGGCAGGTGCTCAAATAAAAAAAAGGGCACCAGCCAAACTATAGCATTAGCAACCAATATTCAGAGAATGTAACACGGAATCTTACATGTGTGTGTGTTACGTCGCGCAAACGTAACAGAAAACCATGCACCTCAGACAGACAGGCATTCAAATATTTATTTTTATTTATAATATTATTAATTACGAAAAAAATATTCTTGATGAAGACCATGGGCATTACCCTTTACAAAAAAAATTATAATGGAAAAAAAAGGGGGGGGGAAGGGCACTTTGGTCATCAAGTGGCACATGGGCAAGTGCTTGGGCACCCAAATCCCCCCCCCCCCCTCTGCACGTGCCTGGTGTAGGCAGTGTACGCAGTGAAAGGGATAACCTATCCCTCATGAGTCCTTGAATTGATATGGTTATGGACCAATCAACCAAAAGATTCGCGGAACGACAGAGTATTCAAACGGAGCTTTTATTCGTTGGTCACACAGAGAAGAGAACTCTCCTGCAGCCCGCACGGGCTCAGCTCCTCGCACCACCAGTAGAAGGACAGAATACATCACACTACATGTCATTTATACAGAGGAGGAGGGGAGGGGTGTATGTGTGTATGTATTTGTGTGTGTATGTATGTGTGTGTGTGTGGTGTGTGTGTGCTAGTCTGTGTGTGTGCTTGTTCCAGAAGGGGGGCTAATGGGTTCCAGATGAACTCAGGGAGAGGCCCCTAGTCTCAAACAACATCCCAATGGATCACGGCCCTGACAGCTGGGTGGGGGAGATGTGTGCGCGTGTGTGTACGTGAGTGTGTGTGCGTGTGCGCGTCGGAAGAGGAGGATGTGTGTGTAAGGCGCGTGATACAGGGGGCCCGGTGTGTGTGTTAATGGGTGTGTGTGGAAGGAGACAGCCACGAGGTCAGCAGGTCAGACTGAGAGATGCCCAGGCTACAGCTTGCATCATGGGGGAGACAATAGGTGCACAGATATATAAGATATTGACATAAAATATTACTGGATCAATGAACTAAAAACTATCAATCCCCCTTTTGACATATAAATCAATATGTCAACACAACAGTTCATTGATGGATCTGTACCCGTCGATTGTCACCTCATTACATGCATCACATCTAATACCAGACGGGATAACAACATCAGGAGAGGAGAGAGAGAGATATAGAGGGAGGGGGGGGAGCGGGAGAGAGAGAGAGAAGAAAGAGAGAAACACGATTCTGCAACTTCTCCAGACGATACACGTAACCCCGTTGGACCCCCCTTACTCAGGCACACGCAACGTCCATCAGGGAGCTACCTTCCCTCTGTTACAGTACACCGCCCACCTGGGTCGGCCCCGTCTCCTAGAGGGCAAGGGCCACTTCCTGAGTTGGTCCCCGTTCCAGGGTGCGGCCCCCTAGACAAACGTGTCTCCTCTGGTCTGCTGCCTTCCCAGTGTCTCTGGACTGTCCCCTCCACCTCTCGCCAGCTAGCCCACCGTCTCTCCAGCTCAGCTCAGTGTCTCTCCTGCTGCCGCTTCCCCCGTTCTCGTCGTGGATGATCTGCCTGTCGTAGATGATCTGCGGTGCCTGGCTGCGGTGCCTGGCCTCTGCTGCTCAGCTGCCATCTCCTCCAGTCTGCCTCTCTTCATCCTGGCCTGTCTGTCCCTCGTCTCCTCCTGCCTGTCACCTGGTCGTCTGGTGGTCACGTCACGGACGTCTGAGGGGCTGCTGGTATCTCACCCCTGGTTCAGACGCGCTGCAGACAGCTGGTAGTGAATGTCTGGATCTTCTGCATCGTCTTCTCCTCCGTGTCTCCATTCCTTGTTCCGTCCTTGGTTGCGGCTGGCCCACATCAATTCTCACTTTGGAACCTCCATTTGGAAGGGATAACCTGTCCCTCGTGAGTCCTTGAATTGATATGGTTATGGACCAGTCGACCAAAAGATTCGCGGAACGACAGAGTATTCAAACAGAGCTTTTATTCGTTGGTCACACAGAGAAGAGAACTCTCCTGCAGCCCGCACGGGCTCAGCTCATCGCACCACCAGTAGAAGGACAGAATACATCACACTACATGTCATTTATACAGAGGAGGAGGGGAGGGGTGTATGTATTTATGTGTGTATGTATGTGTGTGTGTGTGGTGTGTGTGTGTGTGTGCTTGTTCCAGAAGGGGGGCTAATGGGTTCCAGATGAACTCAGGGAGAGGCCCCTAGTCTCAAACAACATCCCAATGGATCACGGCCCTGACAGCTGGGTGGGGGAGATGTGTGCGCGTGTGTGTACGTGAGTGTGTGTGCGTGTGCGCGTCGGAAGAGGAGGATGTGTGTGTGAGGCGCGTGATACAGGGGGCCCGGTGTGTGTGTTAATGGGTGTGTGTGGAAGTAAGTAAGTAAGTAAGTAAGTAAGTATTTATAAAGCACCTTTCATACATGTCATGTAGCTCAAAGTGCTGTACACAATTATAGACATATATAACGATAAAAGCAATAAAGTCATAGTGATCAGTTAAGATCAATGTTTAAAAAAAATAATAATAATAATAATAGTAACGTAAAAATGAAAATAACGTAAAAACAGTCATTTGCTTACCAGTTTGGGAGAACAGGTCCGCACAAACATTTCCGCTCAGTGGCAACCGGAAGTGCACTAAACCAATGAACTTGTATGGTAGGTAGCAATGTTTAGGTCTTATAATGCTAGTGTAGTTACGTTTTTATCAGTGGTCATAGTTGGGTCCATAGTGCTTTACCAAGTCCCATGGATCCATCAGTGGCCGTGTATTGTGTGCGTATGTACCCGTTCGCTCATGTGGTCAGTGGCCAGAGTTGGGTCCACAGGACTTATCCAAGTCCCATGGACCCATCAGTGGCCGCGTCTTGTGGTAGAAAGAAAGAAAAAGAAAAACGTATAAAGAAAACAGTCTAAAGTTTGAAAGTTTGGGAGGTCCGCAAAAACACGCCTTCAGCTCAGAAGCTGAGGCGTGTCAAAAACTTTTGAAAAACTGGAGGCGTGTCTCCTATTGTACCCATTCCTTCATCTAAAAAGTTTGAAAGTTTGGGAGGTCCGCAAAAACACGCCTTCAGCTCAGAAGCTGAGGCGTGTCAAAAACGTTTGAAAAACTGGAGGCGTGTCTCCTATTGTACCCATTCCTTCATCTAAAAAGTTTGAAAGTTTGGGAGGTCCGCAAAAACACGCCTTCAGCTCAGAAGCTGAGGCGTGTCAAAAACTTTTGAAAAACTGGAGGCGTGTCTCCTATGTACCCGTTCCTTCATCTAAAAAGTTGGGTCCACAAGGCTTATCCTAGCCTCATGGATCCATCAGGTTTTTCCAAGCCATAACTATTTGTAAGCTAGACTGTATAGGTACGTTTTTAATTTTCCTTTAAAAATGTGTATAGAGCTGGCGTTTCTGATGTGTGTTGGTAGTGTGTTCCATAGTTTTGGGGCATAGTTGGCAAATGCCATACTTCCTATCCTTTTTTGGTTTCTGGGCGTGTCTAGTAAACCTGTAGTGGATGACCGTAGCGTTCTTGAGGGCAGATAACTAACTAGGGAATTTGCTATGTATTTTGGGCCTTGCTCATTAAGAGCTTTATATGTTAGGAAAAGGACCTTAAAATCAATTCTATGAGTTATTGGAAGCCAGTGCAGAGTGGCCAGGACTGGAGTGATATGTTCTCTTCTCCTTGTATGAGTTAGTAATCGAGCTGCAGAGTTTTGGATAAGCTGAAGCTTCCCAATGGTTGCTTTGGGAAGACCAGTGAACAGTGCATTACAATAGTCAAGCCGACTTGATACAAAAGCATGAATAAGTTTCTCTGCATCCTTTTTATTTACGAAAGGTCTTACTTTCGCTATGTTTCTTAGGTGGAAGAATGACGTTTTCATGGCCTTATTTATATGAGACTTAAAGGTCAGGTCTGAGTCCAAGATGACACCTAGGCTTGTAACCTCAGTCTTTACATAAGATGACAGACTCCCCAGGTTTTTACAAAGCACTTCCCTTTTCGCTTTTGGGCCGATCAATAGGATTTCGGTCTTGCTTTCGTTTAATTTTAGGAAGTTATTGTTCATCCACTTATTTATTGCTAACAGACTATTTGTAATGGACTGTATGGCTGTAGTGTTATTTGGTTCTGCGGAGATATATAGTTGTGTATCATCAGCATAACTATGGAAGCATACATTGTGGTCTCGAATGATGTCCCAGAGGGGCAGCATATATAGTGAGAAGAGTAATGGACCAAGGCAGCTTCCTTGTGCGACTCCAAAATTGCTGTCATGTTCCTCGGATACATTGTCTCCAAGCTTAACATAGAACCTTCTCCCCTTAATGTATGTTATGAGCCAATTTAGTACATGATCGGAAAAGCCAACCAGTCTTTCTAGACGACTGATCAAGATATTATGGTCAATCGTATCGAACGCTGCACTAAGGTCCAATAGGACAAGAATTGAGACTTTGCCAGCATCGGAGTTTAGCCTGAGGTCGCTAACTATTTTGGTAAGGGCAGTTTCAGTGCTGTGATTTGTTCTGAAACCTGATTGTAGTTCCTCCATGATGTTATTATCTTTGAGAAAGGAGTTTATTTGTACTGAGACTATCTTTTCTAATATCTTGCTGATAAAGGAGACAGCCACGAGGTCAGCAGGTCAGACTGAGAGACGCCCAGGCTACAGCTTGCATCATGGGGGAGACAATAGGTGCACAGATATATAAGATATTGACATCAAATATTACTGGATCAATGAACTAAAAACTATCAGCAGTAGATAAGTATGGTTTGAGTATAGGCAACAGGGTTGAGAGTTTACACGGTATGGAAAGAGTGTGTGTGTGTGTGTGTGTGTGTGTGTGTGTGTGTGTGTGTGTGTGTGTGTGTGTGTGTGTGTGTGTGTGTGTGTGTGTGTGTGTGTGTGTGTGTGTGTGTGTGTGTGTGTGTGTGTGTGTGTGTTTATGTTTATGTTTATTTAGGATCCCCATTAGCTTTTGCACTTGACAAAAGCTATTCTTCCTGGGGTCCGGCACTTAAAACAATACAACAATATTCAATACATTACATCAGGGGTCAGCAACCTTTTTGACATGGAGTGCCAGTTTGAAATATAGTTGTAACTAGTGTGCCTCAACAATATTCCATGCATCGTACATTTTTTTTCTCATAATCAGGTATTTTTAATGATAATTTTTACATTATTACACCATTGTTATTGTTATTATTAACAATATTATTATGATGGTTGTATCAACCCTAAATCTGAGTTGGGAGGGGGGGGGATGCAATGCAGACAAACAGCTGCATACAGTGCGACCATTTCACTCACATTTGCCCATTCATTTTTGGACACATCACACACCATCGGTGTGTGTACTGTACGTGTGCTGTCATAGCTCCACCTACAGGCCTAATGGAGAACACCAGGAGAACACCAGGATGTGAATGGAGGGTGAATGTGAGGTATATGTGTAAATACGTTTTGATTGATCGCAAGACTACACTGTAAAAAAATAAATAATAATAAGTTACCAGAACTTAAAAATATTGAGTTCAGTTACTGTGCATTAAGGTTTTCAGTTTTCAATCCATAATAAGTTAACAGAAAAATAAGTACACAACCACATTATTTCAACCTAATAAAACTATGTTTATTGTCATTGTTTTAAGAACACAAGTTGACTTGGTAATACTCACATTTTGAGTAAAAACAATTGCTTTTAACATGTCCAATGTTCAATGAAATAGAAAAATAAATAATAAAATTTGTTGATTAATCACACTGGTCACAATGGTGACCGTAATAATAATGTTGTTGTTATAAGGCTCTGCAAATGTTACTGAATGATGTAGCAATGTATTTCCAGCTAAATTGAAATAATAAACAAATAAAGGGTCTCAATTAAATATGTGGTAGTAAAAAGATCCTGTGGGAGGATCTCAACAAGATAAATGCGACAACAGTGCAAAATATTTCACTATAACATTTATAAAAAAAATAATAATAATTATATATATATTTTTTTGCTGCCCCCTAGGGGTGCCTATGAAAATGCCGTGCCTAGGGTTGCCTACCCCTGCATTACATCATTATCAACATCAACATAAATTACATCATCAATTACATCATTATCAACATCATTAACAATCTCATCCTCAGTTAGGATGATATTGTACAAGATATTTATTAGTAAAAAGTATTAAAATAAAATAAATAGTGCTTCCTGAGCAGAACTCACTGCCATCAACATAAATACAATTAACAGTCATTTGTTTTCACCGCTATGCCATAAGGGTTCAGTGCATGCTCGTTAGTAGATGGTATTTAAATGTTTTCTTGAAAGTGGTTTTGGATTCTATTTCAGTGAAGTAGCTTGGCAATGAGTTCCATTCCATGATAGCTCTGTAAGTCACAGAAGATTTGAGTAGATTTGTTCTGGGTTTAGGTGCCAGTAGATGGCCTGACGTAGCTTGTCTGGTCATATGGTCATGTTCTTCTCTTATGTAAACTATATGATCATAAAAATACTAGGGATGCACCGAATGCGATATTCTTGGCCGAAACCAATACCGAAAATAGGAAACAGTTGGCCGAAAACCGAATGCCGAAAGGTCGAAAATTAATATAAATATATATATATAATGTTTTTTTTTTAGCTACCTGATTATGGCAAAAGACATGATTATGGCAAAACTTAACTTAAATAATATTAATAATCACTATTATGGGCCCATAAAACATTTATTCAGCACTTTTGAATGCATACATTAATTCCAGACTGACTGCTGAAAGATTGTACAATCTAAACATTTTCTCTTTGCATAAAACAAAATGTGCATTAAAGTCAAGTGCATTTTCTTTTCTCTGTAGGATAACTACAACAAAGTGCATTCAGAACAAAGCCAAGGTGCTTAAAAACTGCATAAAGATCTGCATAAATTCACACACACAGGACTGTTGTATTTACTACATCTCCCGTGACTCTTAGCGGGGGATGACGTAGCTTATGAGAGACGGGTCAAAGAGCAATGGAAGCATTGTTAGCTAGCTTAACGCTAACGTTAGTTCAAAAGGTTTTAACCGCGACAGGCATATAATAATGGCGAGGATATAAAGCATGTTAACACATTGACTGCCACGCTTCTATCCATCAATGTATGATCACTGCCACCAGTCTAAGCCTATGGAGATGTTCACCTTCTTTGCAGGGCTATAACTTTTTAAATTGTATTGCTAAATTGACATTACTATGGCCCATTCAACATCGATTATCTATCGTTCAGGATGTAGGAATGTTATACTTTTTCATTCATAGATTCATACGAAAATACCATCTAGAATATAAGTATGTTTTTATCGTTTTCTCCAGTAATTCCTAGAACGCTAGTTATAGGCCTAAATGCATAATATAGATTATCGATTGCAGTTTATTCGCGATACACGCTATATTAAAAAATCCAACTGAATACGATCCTAAATGTTATGACTCATCATGCGCGGATGAAAGGGGGGGGGGGGTCGTTTATAATTCCGTGATCGTCAGTAAATGCTTTATGTAGTATGGGTGATATATTGTTGATCAGAGCGGTTTGCATTGAAAATAATAAACAATCAAGCTGAAAGTAACGTTACTGTCCTCTTACCGTTCACCAATGAGACTGGAAGAAAAATATCCCACTTATTTGACGTCGATCGACTAGATCCATTTCGGGTTTGTATGGCACAATAAACGCCGAAATCATATCGATTATTGAGTTATGGCAGCGATCCATATACACGGATGTGTGTCTAGAGTCCCGCAACAATATGTGACTGCCGGACAGATTTCTCAGATGCACAGAGATCACCAGAGATCCATTTCCGGTTGTAACTCGCCCGATCATCCACCAGGCGGCGGTATTGAAGCGTTGCACGGTTGTGCAGGGTGGCGGAATTATGAATACCATGGCGAAAAAATTAAATACGATCTCAATAACGTCGTACGCCGTGGCTTGGCGGAATTCGCATGACCAGCAAACTCGTCGTACAACGTTATTGGCGGTCAATGTGTTAAAGACGCATTTATTGGATGCGTTGCTCGCTGAGTTTACATAGAAACAGCGCGACTCCCAAGAGGAGTTAGTTATCACAGGCTGCAGAACGCAGGAAGAGCTGCCAAGCTGCTCACGTTACACGTTGCACGTTTTGATTACGTCATCACAACAACACTTTAGGTTACGAACGTTACGTAACCCTGTTCTTTGACATTCTGTGATATATTTTCGGTGCTAAAACCCTTTTGGCCGAAAGCCGAACGTGCATTTTAATCATTTTCGGCCGATCATTTTCGGTGGCCAAATATTCGGTGCATCCCTAAAAAATACTGTGGTTTTTTGACAACTTTAACATTTCTGAGAAAAGTAATGAGACAGGATTGCAGACGTTTCTCAACCGGAAGCCATGATACAATAACTCCAATGTTATTGCGCTTTGAACAGTGGAGAGCTAGTCTGGCAGCCTTATTTTGAGCTATTTGTAGTTTCTGTATATGTATTTTTGCTGCTGATAACCATATGACGGGACAGTACTCAAGATGTGACAAAACCAGAGCCTGGATGACTTCTTTCAAAGTGGTTGGTGTTAAATACTTTGTGCATTTTCTTGTCACAGCTATGCTCCTTCCTATTTTTGTTATGATACTGTCAATTTGCTTTGTCCACTTTAAACCAGAATCAAGAACCATGCCAAGCAACTTAGCCTCTTTTACCTGTTCCACTGGCTGACCAGCCAGAGTCAGGCTTAATTGTGGATTTTTTTTTTTTTTTTATCCGAACACCATTGCTTTTGTTTTTGCAATGTTGAGTACCAGTATGTTATTGTTGACCAGTCTGTTATGGCTTTAAGCTCTATTTTAGTATATTGTTTAACACATTGGGTGCCATGCAGTATGCCCATCTTTACCACTCTCTGCCAGTGCTGTAACCCTATGGAGTGGCTCACCTTCTTTGCAGGGCTATAACTTTTTAAATATTATAGCTATATCGACATTACTATGGCCCATTCAACATCGGGTATCTATCGTTCCGGATGTGGGAACGTTATATTTTCCCATTCATACATTGTCGTGTTAGTACCGTCGAGAATATATGTATGTTTTTAGACTGTATAGCAGTAATTCCTAGTAATACCTGGTAAACAAGAATACCCTGAAGACTCTGGCAGGAGCACTCATTCAAGGGTACTACGACTATGCTTGCACCTCATGGTACCAAAGCACTTACAAACATCTCAAAACAAACTGGTCAGACTATTGCTTGACCTTACTCCTAGAACTCACCTCACCCCTGCCCACTTTGAAAACCTAGGCTAGGATGGCTTAGAGTAGACGACAGAGTACAGCAACTTGCAATGGGCCTGGTCTACAAGATACACTACACGACCAAGGTACTCATGTACATGTCAAAATACTTCCCAAAGGTCAGTGAATACCACGATCACAACACCAGAGGGAGCTCCACAAATCATGTTAAACCCAGATTCGGCTCAAACAAGGGACTAAACACGTTTCACAATTATGCCACATCAATGTGGAACGCCCTACCCAAAGCCGTAAAGGAATGTGAATCACTACCCACTTTCAAAACCACTCTCAAAGAACACCTACGGGAGACTGCAATTCGAAACTGGCCCCTGTAAATGTCCTAACCCAAACCCCTCCAATGTACAGTAAATGACCAAGTATGGTTTTGTCAATATTCCAATGTACAATTTTGCTTGTACAGTTATACAGTGTCCCCCACCCACCCACCCACCCCTCCTACCCAACCCCCCCACCCACCCAACCACCTCCAATGTACAGTCCCCCCCCCACCCACACAACCCCCCCCCCACCTACCCAACCTCCTCCAATGTACAGTTTCTACGTCAAATGTATATACTCTCTTTTCTAGACTCTTTTTGTATCACAAACAGTACTGTATTTGCAAATCTGGTATGTCATAAATGTATAGATGTAACAGTACTGTCTATCTGTATGTCGTGTATGTCATATATGTTATGATGAATTGAAAATGGGGGACCCTGATGTAAACAAGACAAAAGTCTTTCTCTGGTCTGCATCCGCTTAACAATTGTATGTATTGAGCTGTACTGTACTGTACCCATTCTGCAATCTGTTAATAAAGTTTTCAATCAATCAATCAATCAATCAACACGTGTTATAGGCCCTGACGCGTATTATACATTATCGATTGGCGTTTCGTCCCTATACACGCTATATTAAAAATTTCAAATGCATATGATCGCTATACATTATGCTCCATCATGCGTGAAAGAAAGGGGGGGGGGGTCGTTTATGATTCCTTGATTGTCACTAACGGCTTTCTTTAGTAAGACACCATACGTTGATCGGACAGATTGCAATGAAATAAATGGACAATCGAGCTGGAAATAACGTTAGATTCCTCTTACCTCTGGCCGATGCGTCTGGAGAAAAAATTGGAAAAAATTTCAATAATTTGACGTCGATCTGCTAGATCCATTTTCCATTTGTATGACGCAATAAACGCCGAAAGCATATTGATTCTTGCGTCTCGAAAGCGATCCAATGCACTCGAGGTGTGTATATTGATCCACGTAACAACATATCTCTGGCGGAGCTTTTTCCCTGATGCACCGAGCGCCACTTCCGGTTTAGAGTGGAGTGTAACTCGCCCGAAATCCACCAGGTGGCGGTATTGAGGCGTTGCAATATCAGACAGGGTCCAGCTGGCTCCCGGAGGCTTCCTGGATGAATTATGAATGCCAATAGCGAATAAAAGAAATAACGATCATAACAACAAGTTTACTCGTTGTTGGCACTCAACGCATGGCGACCAATAACTAGTATACTCGTTGCTATATTGAGTATAGCAAAGGCCCAAGCGAACTTCCCTGTGGGACCCCACACTGCAACACTGTGTGTGTGTGTGTGTGTGTGAGAGAGAAAGAGAGAGAGAGAGAGAGAGAGAGAGAGAGAGAGAGAGAGAGAGAGAGAGAGAGAGAGAGAGAGAGAGAGAGAGAGAGAGAGAGAGAGAGAGAGAGAGAGAGAGAGAGAGAGAGAGAGAGAGAGAGACGAGACGAGACGAGACTCACCTCACCTCACCTCACCTCACCTCACCTCACACAAGTATCTTGTGTTTTATTGTAAAAAAGAAAGCAACCCAACAACCCAAATAATGAGTAGAATAACTTCAGCATAATACATAATGTGTATATTCTCCTTTGTGCATTTGGGTGGTATTGTAAAATATGAAACGATATATAATGATATACAACCGTAGGGTGTTGAGCACATTCCTGTACACACTTTACAACAACGACTGCACCAGTTCGTCACCCATCGCTATACTTACCTAAAATACTCAGACAATACAACCATTCTTGCCCTATTTACAGACACTCTGCTCTGGACTATCACAGCTGCACACTTCCCCCAGTGGTGTGAGGATAACCATCTTCACCTCAATTGCTGACATTTTCAGCAAGACAAAGGAAAGGAAGATAATAATAATTGGTCCCCCCTCCCCTCCCCTCAGCACCCAATTCTCATCAATTACCAAACAGTTGAAGTGGTTGACTGCAAATACCTCAGAGTGACACTGGACAATAGACTCGGTTTCGACCAGCACACCAATGACACAAAAAAGGATCCGTAATCCGTAAGCATACTATTGTTGTACCAGAGCATTATTCAGCCCATCCCGTTCCATCTGTTTCTTTAACATACTATTCATTACACGTTATGGACACTTTAAAGGAAGGGAAAAAGGACACTTTAAGAAAAGAACTTGTTGTCATTATTGCATAGTATAGTTAGTAATAGCAAGTATAGCATAGGGACATAGAAGTAAAACTGTATATTGTATAATAGTGTACATAGGACCCAGGGCCTTTAAGTCGTAGCTCAACATTGTATTGCAATTATCTCAGGACTATTAACATGTCTATTTTATCATGTCTATTCTACTTATTTTATTTACTATTTACAATTATTTACTATTGTATTCTAGCACAATCGTAGCGGGCATGGCCAACCGCATTTTGCTGTATGCCCTGGTATGTATGTGATAGAATAATTGGCAGAGCTAACCGATATGGCCATTGTATGCATTGCAGCCTCGATAGAACAGGACATCCCACACCCACTCAATCCTTAACCTACTGCCCTCTGGGTGAAGATAGAGAACACTGGTGTAGGCTACAGTGGAAGTGGAGTCATAGGCGCCTTAAACAAAAGGCCTCGCTGAACAGGCCTGAGGGTACACTGCTGTCTGTCATTGTATGTTGTTGCTGTGTGCTGTTTGTTGTACTATTTGATACTGATGTTGTGTGAACTGTTGTCTGATGGGTAATGATGAGGGAATTTCCCCCTGGGGACAATAAAGTCTAAAGTCTATAATAATACAACATTTTTATTTCATTTTCTTTTCTTTTTATATAGAATTGTATTGGCACATACAAAAAGCATAATGATAAAGGTGCAACATTCTGGTATCCCTCCTACCATTTGACAATCAACCCAAGACAAACAGGAGGGTCACTGACCTTGACCCGAGGGCCACTGACCACAAGCAGGAGGGCCACTGACCACAAGCAGGAGGGCCACTGACCACAAGCAGGAGGGCCACTGACCACAAGCAGGAGGGCCACTGACCACAAACAGGAGGGCCACTGACCACAAGCAGGAGGGCCACTGACCACAAACAGGAGGGTCACTGACCACATACAGGAGGGTCACTGACCACAAACAGAAGGGTCACTGACTACAAGCAGGAGGGCCACTGACCACAAACAGGAGGGCCACTGACCTTGACCTTGAGGGCCACTGATTTTGGCAAAACTATGGCAAACCTAACTTGTTGGACCCAAAACACATACAGATTTATCTTGAAGAAAATGTCATCGTTTTTGACGTGTGTTATAATTTGAATATCTTTCCCCCTGATTCCCAAGACATGCCAAAAATATGTGTTTTTTAATAACATTTTGTGAGATTAAATGAAAATGTGTATTTATTCGTATATTATAGTGGTATAACTATTTATACAACTGTAGCATAGATAATAATAATAATAATAATAATAATAATAATAATAATAATAATAATAATAATAATAATAATAATAATAATAATAATAATAATAATAATAATAATAATAATAATAATAATAATAATAATAATAATAATAATAATAATAATAATAATAATAATAATAATAATAATAATAATAATAATAATAATAATAATGGCTTGGATTTATATAGCGCTCTTCATGACACCCAGAGCGCTTCACAGAGTCCATTATTCGTTCATACACAGTCATACCGGTGGTGGTAAGCTACAATTGCAGCCAGAGCTTCCCTGAAGCAGACTCATGGAAGCGTGGCGAATAATCATCGCCTACGGCCCCTCCGACCACCACCAACATTCATTCACATGCATACACATTCATACGAGGCAAGTAGGTTAAGTGTCTTGCCCAAGGACACAACGGCAGTGGGATGGACATGGGCTTGAGCGGGATTCGAACCACCAACCCTTCGATCATTGGACGACCCGCTCTACCCCTGAGCTAAAGCCGCCCCCTGATCATCTGCCCAGGTTGTCCTGGAAAACAAAATATGTATATCACTTGATTGTACAATACAGGGTTGATCTCATACAAGTATTCTTACACAGGAAGAATGCCAAGAAGAAGAACCAAAAATAGGAAAAAAGAATTGTCTTTGACCTGAGAGAGATGTAAGGATCACACATCCACGGGACTGTAGAGATTTAAGGATCACTGTAGAGATGTAAGGATCACTGTAGAGATTTAAGGATCACTGTAGAGATGATGTAAGGATCACACATCCACGGGACTGTAGAGATTTAAGGATCACTGTAGAGATGTAAGGATCACTGTAGAGATTTAAGGATCACTGTAGAGATGATGTAAGGATCACTGTAGAGATTTAAGGATCACTGTAGAGATGTAAGGATCACTGTAGAGATTTAAGGATCACTGTAGAGATGTAAGGATCACTGTAGAGATTTAAGGATCACTGTAGAGATGATGTAAGGATCACTGTAGAGATTTAAGGATCACTGTAGAGATGTAAGGATCACTGTAGAGATTTAAGGATCACTGTAGAGATGTAAGGATCACTGTAGAGATGTAAGGATCACTGTAGAGATTTAAGGATCACTGTAGAGATTTAAGGATCACTGTAGAGATGTAAGGATCACTGTAGAGATTTAAGGATCACTGTAGAGATGTAAGGATCACTGTAGAGATTTAAGGATCACTGTAGAGATGTAAGGATCACTGTAGAGATTTAAGGATCACTGTAGAGATTTAAGGATCACTGTAGAGATTTAAGGATCACTGTAGAGATGATGTAAGGATCACACATCCACGGGACTGTAGAGATTTAAGGATCACTGTAGAGATGTAAGGATCACTGTAGAGATTTAAGGATCACTGTAGAGATGATGTAAGGATCACTGTAGAGATTTAAGGATCACTGTAGAGATGTAAGGATCACTGTGGAGATTTAAGGATCACTGTAGAGATGTAAGGATCACTGTAGAGATTTAAGGATCACTGTAGAGATGTTAGGATCACTGTAGAGATTTAAGGATCACTGTAGAGATGTAAGGATCACATCCACGGGACTGTAGAGATGTAAGGATCACAGACCTTCTTATACCTCCCTCATCAAACCGGGCCCTTAGATCCTCTGACAAACTTCTATTGTCTGTCCTATAGGGCCCGGCTTGCAACCCGGGGTGATCGTGCCTTTCAGGTAGCTGCTTCCAAACTGTGGAACGCACTTTATTCATTGTTTTAAATTATTATTTTCTTTTAAGTTATTTTGTGCATCACTCTGTTTTGAATTTGATGCAAATTTGCAATGCATGAGGGTCATCCTTTTGTGTTAAATGACTGCATTAAGCAAGCATTTGTTGACTCTCATGTTGATAAGAGTATTAAAACTTGGAACTTGAAAAAGATCCGTTTAAGGTAGATAATTTTTTTTTAAATGCGATTAATTTGCGATGAATCGTGAGTTAACTATGAACAATCATGCGATTAATCGCGATTAAATATTTTAATCGATTGACAGCACTAATATATATACATATATTATCTTTCAAATGCCCGAGTTCAATTTGGATTTAGTATCACCAGGCGTGCATGAGAACAGATAATGAAATGTATGCCCTCCCTTTCTCTCTGAGATCAGTAGAAACATGCAACTCTTTTAAAATACAGCTAAAAACGCTACTGTTCAGACAGGCGTTTGGCTAGTTTTATCTAGGTCTCATTTTGTATTATATCTCTAGTTGGTGTGTTTACAGATACAGCTCTTCAGACTCGAACCTCCGCTGCTCCTCTACCGCTCCTCCACGGGCCAAACTGATTTTGTGACTCCTATTGTTCTGGACCGGGCCAGAGTTCACACCTCCACTGCCTCCCACGGTGGATCAGGCTGGGGAGACTTTTTCATCTTACATTTGTATTCGTCCCAAACGCCCCAGCTCCATCCGATTCCTTAGCTTTTATCACTGTTTACTTATCATGCATTGCAACACTAATATATGGGCAGTAGGCCGACCCCAAGTCAGACTGCCCCGAACCCACTTATTAAAAATGATCTTGGGGGTCTGAGGGCAGTAGCCCCCGACCCCTCCCTGTGGGAGCACTTAAGTTAACCTGTTCCACCCGACGGGACCGGTACCGGTCCCATGACATCTGGTCATAAATCAATATTTTTTTGACTGTTAGCGATTTTAATTTCAAACGTATTCAAGTATTAACATCACTAACATGTCACAACAGCATGTAGAATGTATATTATCATCAATACGTTAGTTTAGCAATAGGTTAAAAGTGTCATTAGATAGATTTAACTTTTCGATTTGGACAAGTGTAGTCGCGAGGGCGACCATTTTGGTTATTTTTTAACCATGGGAATTGTAGTCTTTTTGTGGCCATTTTGTAATAGACATCACTAGCTGTCGATCAGCGTTGGAATTTTTCAGAACTACACTTCCTGGAAGATTCTATAGGGGTTCAAGGTTCAGAGTTCTGTATGAATTATATCAATAACTGTTATTATTTGGGATAATAAGCCACAAAAGGTAACTTTTTTGACAAATTTGAAAACGCAGTTAGTTTCTCTTCCCTATTGTTAGCATTCAGCAACAATTAGATTTGAAAATAGTTTCAAAATGGCCACTCTGATAAAAATAAAAAAGCTACTGTACATTACAGTATAGATTTCATTATCTGTTCTCATGCACGCCTGGTGATACTAAATCCAAATTGAACTCGGGCATTTGAAAGATAATATAATTATGTATATATATTAGTGCTGTCAATTGATAGAAATATTTAATCACGATTAATCGCATGATTGTCCATAGTTAACTCGCGATTAATCGCAAATTAATCGCATTTAAAAAAAAATGTATCTACCTTGAACGGATCTTTTTTAAGTTCCAAGTTTTAATACTCTTATCAACATGAGAGTCAACAAATGCTTGCTTAATGCAGCCATTTAACACAAAAGGATGACCCTCATGCATTGCAAATTTGCATCAAATTCAAAACAGAGTGATGCACAAAATAACTTAAAAGAAAATAATAATTTAAAACAATGAATAAAGTGCTTCCTCATCTCTCTCACCCCCTCTCTCTCTATATATATATCTCACACACACACACACACACACACACACACACACACACACACACACACACACACACACACACACACACACACACACACACACACACACACACACACACACACACACACAAATTGGCTATAATAAGGTAATTTATAAGCCTCCTATTCTATATTCTATAATAATATTTCAAATTGAATTGGTCCGGATGGGAGAATTCAGTACTGTATCTACAGAACCTTCTGTTTAATCATCTTCCCTTTATTAATTTCCTTAGATTTTTTGTACACAATCTTTTCCGATTTTTTCACACAATTATTATTACACATTGAGTCACTTCCATATGGGCAGTACCCCAAACCAGACTGCCCAGAGCACTTGAGTCAAGTACCCTCCCTTTGTTCTCTTGGGGACCCAGGGTCAGCTCAGTCACCCCCGAAATATAACACCTGAGTGCTAGTTCTAAAGTGGTAGAAGGGTGGTACAAGAGCAGTAGAAGGGAACTGAATCTGAAGAGCTTCATCTGTAATTGATTCTATGTATTAATGATGTTGTTTGGTGCTCTTAATTTCTTTTGATTGGAAAGCACTTTGTGATCCTGTATCTTGAAAGGTGCTATATAAATAAAATGTACTTACTTATTTACATCCACTGGACTGTAGAGATTTAAGGATCACATCCACTGGACTGTAGAGATTTAAGGATTACATCCACAAGATTTAATGGATCACATACACACACGGCTGGACTGGTAATCTGGCATTGATTGATTGAAAATTTTATTAACAGATTGCAGAATGGGTATACCGACGCACCTTGGGGCCGATATAATTTGATTTATAAAATGTTTTAAAAGCCTGGACATGACCGGCTCTGCGCAAGAATACGAGACAGAAATAAGGCTGGTACTAGATTGTTCACCTAACGTATAAATACGGCGCAGGTGAATACAGCAGTATGTTAACCAATAAGTTGAAGCCTCACACCACGATACAACGTGCTGTGAAGTGGGCCCGTTTTGCCCCGAAATAGAGCCTTGAGACCGCGTGCGAATTGATAGCTGAAGTGTCAGAGTTTAACGCTGTATCGTCGAGTTCGACCTATTCTATTATTTAAGTAATAGTCTATTATGTATAGTGTATCGTGCGGCTACCGTTCTACAGTGACCAGCATTACCAACGCTTCCTCGTACCGAGCTAGTGTGCTTATCCAGGCTGGGCGGCTTAACCTGGTGCCGTCATCCGAGGAGCCCTAGACGAGAACCGTGTGGATATGTACACTGGATAACCTACACCGGCGACTACAGAGCCCTTTTCGGCTGGATTATTGCTTTGGTCCTGTGGCTGTTGGAGCGGAGGAGAATCGTCTACACCCACTACTGTGTGGGATTTACCCGTGAGGAACACCACTCGAGCCCGTCTCTAGGAGAGGCTGGCCGGCTTTCACCTATGCTGCACGCATACTTGGATTACAGCTTCTGCTTTCGTCTGCCGATCAAGGGAGTAATGTACCGCCTCCCGTAGCTGGAGCTTATTGATTCCCCGTTGATCCAGAGTTTGCATTCGAACATTCCTCTCCCCTGCTGGCCTACAACCGGAGGGACCCTACTAGTATCTCCCGCTGCCCTACTAGTGTACCATAGATATAATTCCTACGATACAGGTGGTATTCATTATCTCCTGCGTAATATTCTAATGGACTTACGCTCTTGACCTATTCATGCACATTCTTCGCCTTACAAGCGCGACTCTAAGTAAAGTAATGTAATATAATCTTATTGCTGCTAATACTACTGTATGGCCAGTAGTAATGTACATAAGACAGTAGTGGTTTAATGATACCATACTTATTCAATACAGTCAGGGTTTTTTTTGTACCCCTCAGTTACACAAATAAATAATATTACCAGTACAGAACAGTACAGTATCTAGCACACTCTCAGAAGCAAAACAGAAAGAAGCATTTCAAACTTGAACTTGAACTATGTGACATGGCTAGCCCCTTTCGTGACTGCGATGTGCAAGTCAGGGGCTGGCTTTTTAATATGCATATTAAAAAGCCAGCCCCTGGCTTGCACATCGCAGTCACGGAAGGGGCTATGACATTATGGCTTGACTCAATCAGTCCAATCTCTATTTCTCCTTCTTCCACCAGTCACTCAGGCAGACCAGCTTGTTCACATTGGCTGGTGACAAACTAGCTCTCCTCTTCTGCACAATATGGCCTGATAAAGAGAACAGTCTCTCGCAGACTGGCTACTCACACACACTGCTGCAGAAGCAGGTTTCTCAACAAATTAAATGTCCCGGGCCCCATTACAGTCAGCAATGTGGGAACTACTTTGTCCTCTTCAATTCCATTAGCTATAATGAAGTAATCAAAATGCTCAGTGTAACAGTTCCATAACTCCACATTGTCATCAAACGGTCCAATATTTCCAATAACCCAAGCCATTTCTCTTGTAAAAACTCACCATAGTCCAGTCGATCCTTCCTTTAGTGTGTAAAGTGGATTTCCTCTTCTTGTAGATGTTTCGAAGCTGCCAGGCCACGACGTGAGCTAACATGCTAACTCGCTAAGCTAACATGGTAAACAAAGGTCCCGAGTCGACGGACTTCTCTTGCATTGCGCAGATTCAGACATCCTCATCGCCAAATTGTGTTATATCCTGAGGACTTCTTAACCTCACCTGTATAACAAATGATTACCGGACCACTACTTTAGTTATTATTATTCAGACTACAGTTCATGTACATACGTGCAATCTCTTCCGGGGAACACAGCACTACGGCAAGTATTTAAGGACAATACATCACACTCCCAGACACAACTTTGAGAATTAGATTAACGGCGTCAATTATATTATCGCGCGATACTAGTCTTGCGTTAACGCAGCACGTTAACACCGTTAACGGCCCAGCTCTAATAATAATATGATAACATACTCGTAACGCTATCATAAAGTGAGACCGCCAACTACTGCCGGTGGCCTCTCAGTCAGTCAATGTCAAATAGTGCAGCATAAGCTATTGGCATTGTTTTTGTAGCTAGCATACATAGTTCCCTAATGCAGTGGCAACTCCGGCTGACTATTCTAACGTTAACTAGATAACGTTATTTTGTCAGCATCGCATTGGCTAAGCCCACGTTGCTGTGAGTGACCTAGGTGAGGTCCATATCGTATCATCATAATATTATTAAAATCATTAGGACAACGGTTCCCTTGATAAATATGCACAAAAAGGCTGTATAATATACAACACCTGTAGCTCAACTGCAAAAATGTATGCACTTATGTATTAGCCTACAGGGAAAAAACCCATTCACAACAGGAAGCAAAGTTTATTTTCAGCCAGGTATGGTGGTAACTATTAGGATATATATGGTATGGATTACTTACTGTTATTACTATCTGTGGTAGCTCTCCACCTACACAAATAGTTTTTTTTGCTGCTGTGCTATCCATTGAGCATGCACCTTCACGTGGTAGGCACATTATAACTATAGGTCAAACTCCCCAAACAAACAAGCACACCATTGATTTAATTGCCATATAAATCACATACAAAGATCTAACTATTACTCCTCTCTGAACATGAATATAAAACAAAAAGGTGATCTATTAATAACTGTGTAAACCTTATGCAATATTCATGATTGATATTTGGATACTTGAAATCTGTATGAACTGAGTAGTTAGTATCAAATGGAATACGATGGAACAGCTCCATGCATTAATTGAATACACAACTATTTGCTCATTACCAGTATGGTATTGTTTAAATTGTATAGCTTTTTGCACATCTTTGTCAGGGAATTCCAACAATTCTGGACCCGAATGTACCAGTTAATTGTAATCATCTCTCTTTCTCCTTATGTCTGGTCATGCCAGGTTGTGGCAACACCTGCTATGATGCAGGTGTTTTTATATCACCATGCACCCAAAACAAGATTCAGCCAAGAGCGAGTGTGTACACTGGTCCACTTGCACTGGTACACTTGTCCATGGCACTTACTACCCAGCTTTGTAGTGGTTTGGGGGAATTGTACAGTAGGTACGCATATTTAAGGAGCCGCAAGGATTGTGTACTGGTGGGTGGTGTGGTATAATATAATGTCCTCATGTAAATATATATATACTCCCCCCTCTCTGTGGAATAAGACATTCCCCTCCCCTTTCTCCCCAAACCTGTACCCCCCCCCCCAATTGACCTATCAAATGGGACCACACACCCCCCCTTGTTGAACTATATAGGGCTCCTCCCGACCACAATCGAGGTCTTCTTACCTGGGTCATTTCAGCTGATCACCTGGGGGAAGCCCTCAGCCATTCTCTCTATGTATCCTATCTGTTTGGTTAATAAACCTTGTTATTATCCAAACCTCGGTTGACTGAGAACATTCTTCATCAGGATATCTACAAATATCCCACAATTGGCGTCTACGAACTTGTGACGGACCTTCTTGCGTCCTACCGGCGTGCTGTATTGTTTCAGCTATACAGAGAAAAGTTAGTATAATAGATGGTCGACCAAAAATGTATGGCAAGGAATTAAAACCTTCCCGCTTTTCTCTGTGCCAGGTGAATATTACAGAATGTTGTCAAATATTGAGATCATGGCTGAGTAAGAATAATGTGCATTAATATATCTGATCTGTATTGAGAATCGTTACCAGGGCGCGCGTGCACCTGGGTCCTTATCAGGCGGTTCTGAGGGGATGGGTTATATGTGCTATTCCCAAAAGTTTAGGCACAAAGGTTGAAGTGCTATTCCTGGTCGAGTTGGAGCCGACCAAAAGCTAAGGCACACAATACAGGTTGTTGGATTGCTAACCCAAGTCTAATTCAGACTGAAATATAGGCAACAAAAGGAGATACGTGAGCTTATTAGAGTGATATCATTGGAAAACGCTACTCTCTTAGAAACTATTCTGTGATTCTTTTGGCAAAGAGGCGGGAAGTTAGGACCGAGAAGCTGTTATAATCTAATTAGATTTAACAGAGTAACGTCATATATTCATAGATGCAACCTCAAACAAAGCTCACAACCTCTTCCATTCCTGAAAACGATGTATTTGGATTGAATTAACCAATTAATCATACAGATAGCGGGAAGATGATCACGCGATGTCCTAGTAGTACATGATTACGCGATGCCCCGGGAGTACGTGAATGTACATTAAACGGGACATCAGTCGCGGAAAGTACATTAAACGGGACATTAGTCGCGAGTTGAAGAGACCGAGAGTATGATTAAACGGTATATTCACATCTAATATATCGCTGGTAAATTTCGAAGTCAGGTTCGGTCATTATGACTTTAATAACGATGTATAGTTATATATCAAGGGATAAATGCCTTGTCGCAGCAGATGCTGGTCGACTAAACGAACAACGATCCAAAACAGTCAGATATACACACACGTTAACTTATATGTATTAATGTTTGTTTGTCTGTTTAAAGTCTCGTTTGTATACGCACAATATGCCGACTGATATCGCGCCGAGCATTGAGAGACGAGTACCGTTATACAGAGAATAACATTGAGGTGCAATTCACGCGACAAACTAGGATAGTAATTTCCGGAACCAACAAAACCGGCCCACGGGAACGACCATTTGGGAAGTATAGTTTTATCATTTCAGTTTGTTTACGTTTTCACATATGCACAGGCTCGTTCTTTCGGTAACAAAACGCTGGGTTAAGGTAAATTCCAGGCTATTGAGAGCTCGCGGAACTAATATAAGGATTGCAAAGCGTTATTTCCGAGGCGAATGGGAACGCACGAACGTCGCTTGGAGCGATGACGTCACGCTATGCGCGCCGTGGAGTTATGATTTTATATGAAACTATCCATAGGCGAACGTAAAGTTTAATATGCCCGAGGGCGAGGGTATATGAAATCCACGTGTAGTATATGTTTTATTTGTATATATATGTGCGCGCTGCTATTGGAAAGTGTTGAGTTGCGGTGGCGAGATGCAGAAGAGTGTTTCCAGGGTTGCATTATCCCAGACCACCGGAGAAACGAACCGAACATTGCATTGACGACACGTAACGTGCTACAGCCTCAGGAACCACTATTCGATTAAAGATACACATGGGCACAAAAGGGGGTAAGTTAATAGGGTTATTCAATAACTGAACTGAACTGTGAGGATCCAATGTCAACACAACAGCTTTCCCCGGTGAGTATGAAAATCATAAATATAGATGCTTTGATTGATTGATTGAAAACTTTATTAACAGATTGCAGAATGGGTACAATACAGCACAGCTCAATACACACAATTGTTAAGGGGATGCAGACCAGAGAAAGACTTTCGTCTTGTTTACATCAGGGTCCCCCATTTTCAATTCATCAGGACATATTATGACATACATGACATACAGATAGTCAGTACTGCTACATCTATACATTTATGACATACCAGATTTGCAAATTCAGTACTGTTTGTGATACAAAAGGAGTCAAGAAAAGGGAGTATATACATTTGACGTAGAAACTGTACATACACAACTATCATCTCAGTTACAGTAAATTACAACTATCTCAGATCACTTGAGTGTTTATGTTGCTTTAATTTACACATTATAAGTCACATAAAGCTAATTACAATGTCTGTTTCAGAATTATAATACATCTGTGGGCGTACCGGTCATACTGACCAATACGGGGAGCTAAACAAACACTTCCGGTTTCCAGTATATGGCAGTACAGGAATTGTAGTCCACATAAACAGCGTTAGATTAGACTTTATAAGCTTTTAATGCTGATGTTTTTTGTTAAGCTCACAGACAATCAAGAGACAGAGAGTGGAAAATTAACATGTGTTTTTATTTTCAGTCAAGCTCTGAGGCGAGATGCAGAGACCTACACCCAAATTGTATCACAAAAGACTGAAACTCCAACAATTTGCATGTCAACATGTGTGGAGCTGAGAGACAATCGATTGACCAGTTAAAACAAATCTGCATCCAAACACCCACATGTAAATTGTGTTTACAAGAAGCAAACAGACAATCAAGAGACAGAAAGGGACTGAGTTAATCTACATTAGTGTAACTGAGGGGTACAATTCCCTGACTGTATTACTAGATATGATACTTACTACCACTACCTTTGTACTTAATATTCGGCCACCCAGTACACGGCATAAATATATTATGATGAACACTGTCACGTAGATGAAACGGATCCAACACAAATGTACGAATTAGAAATAGGTCTTTATTTCTACACAGCGATGGTGTGTAGAGCAAGCACTTAATCAAATCAATCACATTTATGAATGGAAATTAGTATGCACTTTTATGGCAAGAGTATTCGTCGGTATATCAATAGAGAATGTCCAATCTCTGAGGGCGCAGGTGGTACATATACGACCTGGAATAGTTTAAGGAATAACAGCAATGATACTTTAATGATTATATACTGGACACACTAGGGGGGGTTAATCCGGTCGCTTGTAGGCCGACAGGAGTAGGAAGGGGGGGGGGGGTAGAATCCGGCTGCCTCATCCGGCCAAGGGTATCCCAGGTGAACCCACTGTAGTGCCGTTCAATGCGCCGGCGATCCTTGGACCACAGATGAAAGCAGGTGGACTCTTTGTGGGCCGGCGTCATCCGGTCCACGGAGGAGAGACGTGAAGCGACCTCGTCTTGCAGAGCGTCTCCTCACCTTGCGTCCTCTCCAGGGGGGGGGGTTCCAACACACGGCAGTGTCGGGGGTCTTTATCCATGGAATAATCAAAGTATACAAAGCATAATCCGTGCCTGGGAAGGCGGGCTGTCGTCGGCAGAATAATCCGGTATACAGGTCCACTCGCTCGTCGGCTCTGGGGCTCCTCGGGTGCAGCTTCACGTGGGGTCAACCACCCTGGATAAGCAGCCAGTTCTCTGCCCGAAACGATGGGGTACTGACTACGGTAGTATTCTCACCGCACGAAGCACTATATATTAACAGACTATTATTAGCTTAATAGACTACGTCCAACTCGACGATATAGTGCCAAATATGACTATTCAAATATTAATATACACGATGTCTCAATACCGATGGTAGGCGAACTTGGCCTTACTCCCACACGTGGCATCGCGGGGAGGCTTTACGTCTGTGACTCTATTGGAGGGTAAGAAACTGGACTGAAAAGGAAGTCCTACTTTAGTAGCGCAGTATATATATGCACTATGAACAAATAGTCCCATTAGTGGTGCGGTAGCCAGATTCCTACGCGGAACTAGGACTTGTTCGTACATGTGGAGCGGTACGTTTGAACTGGGTCTGAGGGGTATGGCAGCCTGGCACCAAGGTCTCGACCAATAGTAGAATGGAGACTATTATGGGATGTTCAGTAGGCTAGAATGGATATTCAATGCATATTGTACAAGGAATATACAAGGGATATCAGGGAATATTAGAGAATATACAAATACAATTAAATATATATATATAAATAAATATATATATTCGGTTTAATCTGGCCCTTCACAACAGCCACCCCCTGATTGGTCCCAGACCTAATCAGTTAAACAGAGACAGATTAATCGCGTTGTCTATTTACACATAAGGGTTTGCTGTAGGGGTCAGTCAACTTCACAAAGTCATAGGGTTATAGGGTCATGGTCATCATCGATTGTGTCTGGGAGTCGAGGCAGTTCTATGAGCCTCGCCACGGGACGGGTGTAAGTGCGACCCTGGACGAGCACTTCAGCTGCTCGGACCTTGCCGTCGGCACCGGTGATCACTTTGCTTACGCGGCCGGCCGGCCACATAGCTCTGGGCAGTGATTGATCAATAATCATGACGACTGTTCCTTCTGTCAAATTGTCTCTCTCCTTTACCCACTTCTGGCGGGTCTGTAGAGACGGTAGGTAGTGCAGTAGGAAACTGTTCCAAAACTTGTCGGCTAATACTTGGCTGTACCTCCACATTCGTCGGCCGTTCGCTTCTTCAGGCCGGTACATTGTCTGGGGTAATGCAGGATCTAGCCGCCCCATCAGGAGTGTGTTGGGGGTAACTGGGTCGATATCCGCCACATCACTGGAGACATATCCGAGGGGCTTCGAGTTAAGTACTCCCTCAATCTCCGTGAGGACTGTCATTAGGACTTCTTCCGCCACAGTCTGGGCCCCAAGTACTGCGTACAGGGCTGTCTTTATGGAGCGCACTTCTCGTTCCCAAGTGCCACCGAAGTGGGGTGCGTTTGGGGGGTTGAATTGGAAATCAACCTGTGCTGGAGCGAGGTGGGTCTTAAGTTCTGGGCCCATAGCTTGGAAGCTCTCTCTCAGCTCTCTCTCGCCGCCTTTGAAGTTTGTCCCATGATCGGACAATAGGGTAGACGGTCTTCCTTTCCGTGATGTGAATCTACGGAAGGCCATAAGGAATGAGTCTGTGCTCATGGTCGGGAGAAGCTCGATGTGTATCGCTCTGGTGGTCATGCATTTGAATACAATACCCCACCGCTTCTCGGTTCCTCTTCCTTTCTTTATGTGCAGCGGGCCAAAGCAGTCCATACCCGTTGAGTGGAATGGCTTGTCACCGATTCGGAGGCGACATGGAGGAAGGTCAGCCATCCTTGGTATGCTGGGCTGCGCGCGCCACTTGCGGCAGTCTAGACATGTTCGCTGGAAGCGTCGTACCGCCTCTCTTCCTTGTAGGATCCAGTAACGACGTCTGATTTCCGCGAAGACTCTTTCTGCTCCTGCGTGATGTACATCCTCATCGTATTTCTTTATAATCAGCTCTGTGACCTTGTGTCGGCTGTTCAATACGATCGGGTATTTAATGTCATCCGGTAGATTGGGGGCTCTGCGTAGGCGACCACCCACTCTGATGAGGGTATGAGCGTCGCTCTCGGGGGCCAGATGAATTAATCTGCTGTCGGATGGGACGGGCTTTCCTCCCTGTAGACAGGCCAATTCATCGGGGAACAAGTCTCTCTGGGCTCGCTGCAGTAGAAGCAATTCTGCTTCCTCGTAGTTAGCTGCTGACATATCAGCGGGGGACTTGCACTCCGGGTGGTACCGCAGGAATGTTCTTTGTTGTGCACTCTCTATGGACGTGCAATCGTCTATGTTAGGGTCGGTGGAGGCTACGGTGCTCAATCCACAGAACACAGACTTCTTATTTTCCACCTCCTCTGGACTTGCTTCCCTCGGGATAGGCATGGGCCACTGTCCTTCCGGGAGTCTTAGGAATGCGGGGCCGTCACTGTAGACATTGCGACGGGTGAGGTCATCCAGGGGCATCCCCCGGGTGATGACGTCAGCTGGGTTCCGTTTTGTATCAACGTAGCGCCACTCTGTTTCTCCGGTTAACTCTTCGGTTAAGTCTTGAATCTCGGTGACTCTGACTCCCACGAAGACTTTGTACTTGCATGAGTCCGATTTGATCCAGGCGAGTACCGTCGTGGAATCTGACCACAGGATTGTTCTAGACACCGGTATGGTGAGCTCACGTTGGATGAGCGTGGCTAGGTGCGCTCCGGCTAGGGCTGCGCAGAGCTCTAGACGTGGGATAGATTGTTGCTTGCGTGGGGCTATTCTCGAGCGGGCGAGGACAAATGCTGTGTAGATCTCTCCCCCCTTCTCTTGGGCCCGCAAGTAGGCTACTGATCCGTATGCGACCTCTGAGGCGTCACTGAAGACGTGTAAGTCCATTTTACATGTCTCTGGCCTCACCGTGGGTGGGAAGTAGCTTCGGCGCATATTAACGCCTGGGAGTGAGTGGAGCTCCATCTCCCACTCTCTCCAGGTGGATGCAAGGTGTGCGGGAATGGGGTCGTCCCAGCCCTGGTCCTTGTCCCACAATGCTCGTACAATCATTTTTGCCCTGGTGGTGTACGGTAGAATACATCCTAGCGGGTCATATTGTCGGGCGAGTGTTGTGTACACACTCCGTCTGGTGGTCGGCGCCGCCGCCGGCCTTCCCTGCTCCGTAGTCAGGGGCTTGTGTCTGTAGTGAAGCGAATCTGTTTTGAATCACCACACCAATCCCAGGGTCATCTCCTGGGCTTCTCCCGGGATTGTAGCCATCCAGGTCTCGCTGCTGGCTGCCTTGTCCTCGGAGGAGAGGCTGCGCAGTACTTGCGGATCGCTGCTGGCCCACTGCCTGAGATCAAAGCCGCCTTTGATCAATGAGGCGCGGAGTTTAATCAGGAGAGCCTCGGCTTCTTCTTGGGTTGAAAGGCTTTGTAGACAGTTGTCTACGTAGAAGCTGTTCTTTACGCTGTGTCGGACCTCTTCATCCGCTGCTGGGTCCTCTGCTACATGTTTCTGTAGTGCAAATGTAGCACAGCAGGGGCTGCACGTCGTTCCGAAGGGGAGGACTTCCCATTGGTAGATGGCTGGGTGCTCATCTCCTGGCTTCTCTCTCCATAGGAACCGTAACAGGGGCTTGTCCGCCTCTACTAATCTCACCTGCAGGAACATTCCTTTAATGTCCCCGCTGATGGCCACCTTTTCCTGGCGGAAGCGGAGTAGAACGCCGAGTAGGGAGGGGCCGAGTGTGGGACCGGGCAGTAACTCTTTATTCAGATTTTGGGATCCGATCTGGTAGCTGCAGTTAAATACTATGCGGTCTTTACCGTTGTGATGGACCTTGTGGTGAGGCACGTACCACGATTCAGTGGTCTGGTCAGCCTCTTTAATGTCCATCTTTGTGACGTGTCCCGCTGTGATGAGCTTCTCAATCTCAGCGCGGTATACACTCTCTTGGGCGGGGTTCTTGGCTAAGCGCCGCTCCGTGTTCAGCAGGTACCGTTCTGTGGCGTCTGTCTTGGCGTGGAAAGTAGGCATTCCTTCTAGCCGCAGGAGTGGTGTGGCGTATCTCAACACGCCGTTGACCGGGACTCTCTTGGTCCCTGTCTCGAGGAGGTGAATGGCGTAAATGTCATCTTTAGAGCGAATGTCTTTCTTTCCGTTCTTAAAGGGCATTTGTTCCAAGGTCCATAGCCGCTCTACGTGTTGCAGGAGTGCGGTTTCTCCCTCTTGGTCTCGGGAGTGGAGACATCTAGTGGCTGTACTTCGGTTGAGAGATTTGGCGAGCGGGCCTTGGAGAGTCCATCCCAAACGGGTCTCGACTGCTGCAGGACAGCCTCGGGGTCCGGTATGAACCCGGTCTATCGGGACAATGAGGTCTGCATGGTCGGAGCCTATCAACAGGGTCGGCATAGCATTGTCTATGAGCGGGATCGGTAACTTGCGCAGATGTGCATATTTCTCCATCAGCTTGGCGACGGGGTATGTGTACCGCGACAGTCCTATTTCTTGGCTGGTGAAAGCGTCTGTAATCTGGTACCGTCGCTCAGGCTGGCCGCTTGCTGCGATAGAGAATGAGACCTTCTCGCCCTTTATCGTCTTCAAATCTCGTCTTATTGTCCGAATTGTCATTTGGGTTTCGCTTCCCCGCAGCCCTAGCTGGGCCGCAGCGGAGGCGAGCAGAAGGGTCTTCTCTGACCCGTCATCGAGGACGGCGTAAGTGTCCAGGACTTTATTCTGGTAGCTTAGTGTCACACGCACTACTTTTAGGAGTACTCGGGCTCCACTGCTGCTGGCGGGATCGATGTACATGACGCTCGCTTTGCTGCTGGATGGTGCGGGTGAAGGGCGCCGTCTGTTACTGTCGTGAAGTATGTCCAGATGGGCTCCATCGCACTTGGTGCACCTTTTCTTTAAGCGGCATTCGGCTGCCATGTGTGAGCGCGCACAGCGAAAACAGCGCTTGTTGGACTTTATCCATTGACTTGCTTCCTCCGCGTTCAGCTTGGGGAAGGAGTCACATTGCGCTAGCCAGTGTTCTTTCTCACAGTAGGGGCACACTATCTTCCACTTCTCCGTTCTGGAGGGGGTACTGTGGCTCCTGCTGCTCGGTACTGACTCCGATTGGTGCATCACAGTCACCGATCTTCTTCCATCATTTAGTCGTCTGGTTCCTTCTCTGGAGCCAGGGGTGCTCCGTCCGAATGTATCTAGCCGTAGGCTGCTGACTTCTCTCGCCAGGAAGTCTGCTAGATCGAGGAGGTTCGGTTCGGGGCCATTCGGGTCTCGGTGGTCCCTCTGCCGCCTAAAACGCTCCTGTCGAGCGGGCGGCAGTTTCTCCAAGATCCTTTCCACATTTGAGTTGGCGTAAAGTTCGTGCCTCCCCTTCTCTCTCTGCGCTCCCAACATCCCTACCAGGGACTGCACTCTGATGGACAGGTCGTCCAGTGCTCGATTGTCTATTGCTGGGGGTAAGCGGTCGATGTGTCGGATCTCCTGGATCACGTAATCCCATATGCGCCCATACCTCTGGTCCAATGCTACCAGCGCTGCTGTGTATGGGGTGGTGGAAGTCGCGTAGGCGAGCGCTATATTATGTGCGCGGGGTACCTTTAAGTGCTTCAGTAGGATGGCGTATTTATGGCGTTCATCCAATACATCCACCAACATGGTCTCCAGACACATGCGGAGTTCCGTATACTGGGCCCGGTTCTCTTGGGTGAAGTCGGGTACCATAGGCGTGCCAATGTATGACGCTGACTGTGGATACATCGGCGAGCGTTGGGGGGGAGGCCTCCTAGGCGAGTCTCCTCCCGCTCCTTGGTATGGGCTGGTACCGGCAGTGTACCATGGCCCGCTTGTCCAGGTGCTGTTCCTCGGTGCGGGTCGTGCGTCGTGCTCACCCGTGTATAGAGTCGGGGGTCTGTAGCGCAGCTCCGCGGGAGTATAGCCTGGGCTGTACCGGACCTCCTGGTCCGGTAGAGTACTGTGCTGTCGTCGGGCGTGGTTCTCCTCCTCTTCCTCTTCGTCTTCAGTTAGGTCATCCAGTGCTTGTAGTCTCTGGTTTAGCCTCTCCACAGGATATGCTGCTCCTTCCCGGTTGCTAGGTCTCGCTTGGACCGGTGGGGGGAGGTGGTCTGTGGGGGGTATAGACCTCGTCTGTTGGTCAAGTTCAGGGTTGTTTACTCGGCTAGGGGATGCCGCCCTGGAGGTGTGTCTAGACGAGTTCCTGGAGCCTCTGGCGGAGGGAGAGGGTGTTGTCCGTCTGATCAGCTGTTCTATTAGTTGCGCTTGCTGTTTGTCGCGCTCTGCGTCCCGTAGAGCACCAGCAGCTGCTCGCTGGCTGTCTGCTCGGTCTCGGGCCACATTCTCTTCTCTCTGAATGCGTCTTAGTTCTAGACGTATATGCTCTTCTTCGCTCCGCTGCTGGATCTGCAGTCGGTCGCGTTCAGCAGCGGCGTTCAGGCTGATGAGGAAGGCCTGCTGTAGGGTCCTCTCTGCCTCGCTGGGAGAAGGCGGTTGTATAGGGGAGCCTTCCCTCGGGGTACTCCTTGCGGAGCCTTGGAGCTCTATCTCCACGGTGCTCTCCCCGTCTTCTTCCGTGCCGAGTTCTCTCTCGGTAGCGTTGTATTCCTCCCGGGACTCATCGGGGACTACTTCTTCAGTACTGGCGGGGTGTGAAGTCATGTCTGGTTCCCACTGGTCCCCACCGTGAACTTGGTCAGTTACATTAGAGCCCGTAGGGGCCTCTATGGTCGGGGTAGTCTGGGCGTTGGGGTTAGACATACTTTTACTTTCTAGTTTTACCGCGTTTACTGTTAGTAGAAGACTAGGTTGTTGACTGACAGCATAAGCCTCTAAGTACTGAGGGAGCCGTCGTTCGCGCTGCGGGCGTTGGTTAGGAGGATCGTTTCGTGGAGTGTTCATCATAGGCCATTTCAATATTAATAACACTATATTAATATTACACTGATTACCATCCGGCTCGAAGGACCAATTGTAACTGAGGGGTACAATTCCCTGACTGTATTACTAGATATGATACTTACTACCACTACCTTTGTACTTAATATTCGGCCACCCAGTACACGGCATAAATATATTATGATGAACACTGTCACGTAGATGAAACGGATCCAACACAAATGTACGAATTAGAAATAGGTCTTTATTTCTACACAGCGATGGTGTGTAGAGCAAGCACTTAATCAAATCAATCACATTTATGAATGGAAATTAGTATGCACTTTTATGGCAAGAGTATTCGTCGGTATATCAATAGAGAATGTCCAATCTCTGAGGGCGCAGGTGGTACATATACGACCTGGAATAGTTTAAGGAATAACAGCAATGATACTTTAATGATTATATACTGGACACACTAGGGGGGGTTAATCCGGTCGCTTGTAGGCCGACAGGAGTAGGAAGGGGGGGGGGGTAGAATCCGGCTGCCTCATCCGGCCAAGGGTATCCCAGGTGAACCCACTGTAGTGCCGTTCAATGCGCCGGCGATCCTTGGACCACAGATGAAAGCAGGTGGACTCTTTGTGGGCCGGCGTCATCCGGTCCACGGAGGAGAGACGTGAAGCGACCTCGTCTTGCAGAGCGTCTCCTCACCTTGCGTCCTCTCCAGGGGGGGGGGTTCCAACACACGGCAGTGTCGGGGGTCTTTATCCATGGAATAATCAAAGTATACAAAGCATAATCCGTGCCTGGGAAGGCGGGCTGTCGTCGGCAGAATAATCCGGTATACAGGTCCACTCGCTCGTCGGCTCTGGGGCTCCTCGGGTGCAGCTTCACGTGGGGTCAACCACCCTGGATAAGCAGCCAGTTCTCTGCCCGAAACGATGGGGTACTGACTACGGTAGTATTCTCACCGCACGAAGCACTATATATTAACAGACTATTATTAGCTTAATAGACTACGTCCAACTCGACGATATAGTGCCAAATATGACTATTCAAATATTAATATACACGATGTCTCAATACCGATGGTAGGCGAACTTGGCCTTACTCCCACACGTGGCGTCGCGGGGAGGCTTTACGTCTGTGACTCTATTGGAGGGTAAGAAACTGGACTGAAAAGGAAGTCCTACTTTAGTAGCGCAGTATATATACGCACTATGAACAAATAGTCCCATTAGTGGTGCGGTAGCCAGATTCCTACGCGGAACTAGGACTTGTTCGTACATGTGGAGCGGTACGTTTGAACTGGGTCTGAGGGGTATGGCAGCCTGGCACCAAGGTCTCGACCAATAGTAGAATGGAGACTATTATGGGATGTTCAGTAGGCTAGAATGGATATTCAATGCATATTGTACAAGGAATATACAAGGGATATCAGGGAATATTAGAGAATATACAAATACAATTAAATATATATATATAAATAAATATATATATTCGGTTTAATCTGGCCCTTCACAACAATTAGAACAAAGCAGTTTGGAGCTAAAGGGAAATCAATTGTGAGACGATAGCAGACACTATTCAGGATGGACACTTGAAACCCACAGGGTATGCCTACACTCTGACCACAGACTTGGTGGACCAACAGAGAACCACTTAGTTAACATGAATCAGACACAGGTGAAGAATTTGCAGTCATGAAAGGCACCATATTTCCCATACTAACAAAATAACATAACTTGCATGCTATCCCCTCCTTCTATTCTCTGCTTATAACCAATAACATGCATGATTCTTTTAACAAACTAATACATTTCCATGACTGCAAAATATCAACCACCAAAATTGAAACACAATTATCTAAATGTACAAGGTATACACGTACATTGATCATTTAGCTGACACTTTTATCCAAAAGCGACTCACAGGTTCTGTATGACAGGACATCAAAAAGGGCACAACTCTATCAGCTGAGTAACAATGGTCATCAAAGTGTTGAGTGCTACAGTGTAGGTTAGTTTATTAGGACAAATGCATGACAGTAAGGTTAGCTAGGGTTAGAATTATTTGTATCAGTTGAAAGCAGGATAATCATTTACACAATGATTATCAAAATGCACAAGGTATATTAGAGGTAATTAAATTAATACTACTTAAGAGTAGACGAGAAAATGAATGATTGTTTTTCATGCAAAATTAACTGGCTGCCTAGATTTTATGTTTTTCCCCCATGCTAAATTATGATGAGCACACTAGAGGTGTGAGGAAAGCCAGAGAAGTCGTGACGAGGTAAGTATCCTGAGGTACACCCATCGCACGCATCCTGAGGTAAGATCAACTTCAATTTGACATCACAGATTATAAAGATAAAGAGACATTTTCTGATTCCATGCAAAGATCGGATCCAAACGATATCAAATGCATGATGGTATTACACAATGAATTGAATTAACCCTAAATGATTTTCCTCTTTAGCAGAAAGGCGTTGAATCATTTATGTGAGGAGGTTTTCTAAGGCAGTTTTTTTATCATCCTCAGATCATAAATTGGTGAGAGGACAGGACGAGTGAGACGACGCGTGACCTGAACCACGAACGACGGCGCGACCAGGCAAGGAGGAACACAACCGACGACAGCAACCGTGGGAGAGCCGCCATCCAACCCAGCCCACAGACGTCCCCAAGAAAGTGGAGCAGGGGACCACGAAGGAGACTGACCAAGGAGACACTGACGAAGAGGAGATCAACCTTTGACGGCCTCCACCCCGGCACTGCAGACCACGGCAGACCAAACCCATCACCTGCAGATGGGAACCAAAGCCCCGACCATCAAGATGGATTCCGATGATAAGCTTCTCATCTGGTGAGAGAGAGCGTCCTACTGACTAGCCACTACACCGGCGGGCCCTCGCCCCCCATCAAGTGGTACCGCAATGACGAGGAGAGGACAGCAAAACCAGCACAACACATTCAAAAACGCCCTGACCACCATGTCTCTGGGCCTGATAAAGGTCAAGCGTGAGCACAGTGGCAGACATGTGATGGTGGTGGAGAACAACATAGGCTCCAGGAAAAGAGTCTGCAAGGCCACTATAGTTGACTGCTACCGGTGACCCTTGACAAGGTACACAGGGAGTGGACGGCGACCTCCTGTAGGCCCCCTCTGAATGATGGACCAGTGAATGTTCCCGACTGCATCGTCAACAAGAGACACATCATCAGAGACCTGTGAACCAAGAGACTTCTGAACACACAGTGTCCACATTGTTATGTATTTATTTAATTTTTATGTGTTACTGTTTGGCCCTGCCACACGACCGACAGAGAACACCTTGTCAACAACGACGCAACATCATTCAGATTAATACCTTCACAAGCAGGAAACTTTTCACACAATTGTATGTATCTGCAAAACGATGAACTAGGGATGTGATGAAAAGAAATCAATGAGAAAGCATTAACAATGGTTAGTAATAATGAGCTAAAATGTATTGCTGAAGGAAGAAGTGGTCACATGATCACATTACATCACATTTGAATTACTTAGGTTACAAAATTGCCTGATTCTAAGTAAAGATCAATCTTTCAATCACAGATGAAAGTGACACTCAAACTCAGGTTAAATACAACTGGATCCTAAGTAATTTCATCAAGAATCATTATAAAATGTGCATATATATATTTTTTGAACAGTTTCCCATAATCAATCATGTTAGTTTTATTAACCACCAGGTTAACGGTTGTTAAAATGTTTTTGTACACATTAGCCTTATGTGTAAATCCTATTCCTAATAAATATGCACACAATTTAGTTTTTTCACCCTGTGCACTCTGACCACACAGAGACAGTGCATGTATTTAATTGGTTTATTACGATGCCTGTATGTACAACCATCACATTAGCTCCCCTGAGTCACGACATGAACGACTGAAGGTATGCCAAGATATATGCACAGCTATAGCTTCTAATGATTATGTTAATTGTTGTTTGATATCAGAGTTGAGGACCACTCATTGATATAGGTATTTTGAGCAATTAATAAAAGAAAAGGGTGATATCTATTCCCACATCTCTGATATCAAAATAACACAGACCGCAGTCCAGTCGATCATGTCATGAATCATGTATGTAAATAATTCTATTTTAAACTGTTATGCCAACCAACATCACATCGGCCAAAATTTTCATTATTTTAATTGTTTTCTATTTTCACTTTTACCTGTTCCAAACAATCCTGGTATATTATACATTAATCTCACCCACATTATAAGAAAGAAAAGTGAGTATTGTGGTATAATATAATGTCCTCATGTAAATATACTCCCCTCCCCTGTGTCCCCCTTACCTGTGCCCCCCCCCCTCTCTGTGGAATAAGACATTCCCCTCCCCTTTCTCCCCAAACCTGTACCCCCCCCCCCAATTGACCTATCAAATGGGACCACACACACCCCCCTTGTTGAACTATATAGGGCTCCTCCCGACCACAATCGAGGTCTTCTCACATGGGTCATTTCAGCTGATCACCTGGGGAAAGCCCTCAGCCATTCTCTCTATGTAATCTATCTGTTTGGTTAATAAACCTTGTTATTATCCAAACCTCGGTTGACTGAGAACATTCTTCATCAGGATATCCACAAATATCCCACAGTGGTGTCCGACCGATTGTGGTGGGCCAGTCTGGGCCAAAAATGCTGATTTTTTGTCCCAGTCCAGCCCTGCACATGGACTGTAGAGATTTAAGGATCACATCCGCGGCACTGTAGAGATTTAAGGATCACATCCATGGGACTGTAGAGATTTAAGGATCAAATCCACAGGACTTTAGAAATGTTTGTTTGCTGTATAGAGAAGAAAATCTGTGGGGGGATTCAAACATTTATTGAGTGTTGGTGGATGGATTGGTGTGAGGCACTTCACACACCCTGGGTTATGTGTTAAAACAGATTTATTATCATCCTGTGAACACACCATCGAGCAATCCTGTCTCCACAGACTCTCTCTCTCTCTCTCTCTTGCTCTCTCTCTCTCTCGCTCGCTCTCTCTCTCTTTCTCTCTCTATCTCTCTCTCTCTCTTTCTCTCTCTCTCTCTCTCTCTCTCTCTCTCTCTCTCTCTCTCTCTCTCTCTCTCTCTCTCTCTCTCTCTCTCTCTCTCTCTCTCGCCCGTCTGTCTTGGTCCTTACCACTGATGATAATTCACTTTTACATTTCTGTTATCTTGCTAAGTAACTTAAATAGTAACTCAGTAGCTGTCATACTGTATATAAATTATTACGTTTAATAATTTGTACACTGTATATTGTTAATGCACTGTATACTGTTACCTTTGCAGTCTGGTTAGATGCCAACTTATTTGTATTGTACCGTACTTGTGCTGTACGATGACAATACATTTGAATTTAATCTCATGCTTACACTCAAAGTAGGTGAGTGCCTACAACTGCAAATAAAAATCTTTGTCAAATGAGGGAACACGTGTAAGAATGTTAAATATTATCATGTAGGCTATCCAACCTTTGGTGCTGAATTCCTCTTTGGTACATGCGTCTTTGTTGGAATACATTTACATTTACATTTAGTCATTTAGCTGACACTTTTATCCAAAGCGACCTACAAGTCCTGTACGACAAGTCATCAGGCAGGGCACAAATCTATCAGCTGAGTAACAATGTTCATCAAAGTGTTGAGTGCTACAGTGTAGGTTAGTATATTACCATAATATATGGAATAATACCATATTCTCTATCTTGATAGGAGAATAAGGATAATAATATGGGATAATTGATAAGGGATAAGGGTCATACAGGCAGTAAGATATGCAAATCCCCTTGTCGTACTGTTCTCAAGCCTGATCGTAATTCACGTCACACGTGTGAACATTGCACTGAACTCCTGAAGTCACAACATTAACATACTTCCTGAGTCTGACTGAGATGCCCACGCAGGGTGGCATAGCAACAGCAGGAATATAGTTTGCAGTTGTGAATTCCATACTTCAGTGCATGTCACCTGCTGCTTTTTAATACTTCAGCGCGTGTGTGTCTGCTCCAATGACAGATGGTGTTTTGTTTCCTGCAAAATAAAGTTTCATTCCACTAGATCTTTGAGCTTTTATGAGTCAGGAAGGATGAAGCTGTTTTGTTGCTTTGTATTTATCCGACAACAGTGGAGAAGGGGAATAGCTAGCCTCATGTATTGTAGCACACTAGAGAGATGGCACCATAAGGTCAGGAATTCCCTGCACTGTGGAAGTAAATTAATCAATGCATATGAGATGTATAGGAAATAAACATCTGACATTTTCTAAAGGAGAACTGAAAACATAAATGATACATGATACATTTCACATTACTGTACATACTGTAATGCATAAGCAAACACATATTTATGCATATACTGTGTAGCAATGTTTTAGTACTCAAGTCCGAGTCCTGGACTGATTTTCTGACTCGACTTGGACTTGAGCACTGATGACTTGGACTTGGACGCGAGCATTGACTGCATTCGGACTCGGAAGGTGCAGACTCGCACTCATTAATTGAAAGTTATTTATTAAAAAATTTATATATATGTAATAGGCCCTAATCATTTGGCACAATATATTGATGGCTAGTGCATTTGTTTGGCTATTGTGTCACAAAGTGAATAAACTCCCTTTGAAACGGTGACCGCTGTGTCATTTATGTTTAATGTAGACCTTTTTTATTTTGTATGTCAGCTCTTTGACTGCCAGAGAGGAGTGGACTCAACCTTGATGATGACTTGGACTCGGACTCGGACTACTAGGGTAATGGGGACTCGACTCGGGCTCTTCTTTGGTGACTCGGACTCGAACACTGGGGATTCGAGACTCGGACACTGGGGACTCGAGACTCGGACACTGGGGACTCGAGACTCGAACACTGGGGATTCGAGACTCGGACACTGGGGACTCGAGACTCGAACACTGGGGACTCGAGACTCGACTCGAGATTTAGTGACTCGACTACAACACTCAAAGCTGTCCCCGAAGCCTGTTTTTGGGATTCGAACTACGTCAGGGTTTTTTGAACGAATGTTCGAACCTTCGTTTTTAATAATAATAATAAAAAAAAATTATTTTCTTTTTATTATTATTATTATTTTTTAAATATCCTCAAACTAAATCCTCAATTTGAATAAAGTGATTAATCTGATTAAATTAGTCTTTTTCTTTATTAAATCAACTTTCCAGCCCCAGACCCAGCCCAGGGAGAAGCCCCAGCCCAACTAAATCAATTAAATCAACTTTCTTTAATGAATATAACTCATCAGTTTCTTTTAATACTATAATATTAGTTAGCCTAATCTTTCTCTGCAACTGTGAAGAAAAACCCCATTGGTTTAAACAGAATTAATCGAAAAAGATATTAATTAAAAAAGAAATATATATATATTTTTTTTATTAAAAATAAAAAATTCAAATGTTGATTTAGAATTCGAATGCCACGTAACAAACCAAGGTTTGAACGTTCTAACGTTTGGGCTCAGCCCTAGAACACTGCTGTGTAGTAGCCTACACCAAGAATAAATCCACCACAGCAGTAGTAGACCTACTCACACCCCTATCTGTCTGCGCAAATGTCTTGGAGGTGCTCTGTTTGATTTGTGCACTGCCTCACCCTTCCCCAAGCGAGTCATTACCTTCAAGCTGAATTCAGCGAAGGAGAGGAGGGTCCTTTTGCAGGGAAGAGATGGATTTTATGGATGATCTGATCGTACTCCTGTGCTGAATGTATGAAGATTTAAGATTTAAAATGTACCACTTAAAATTGGTTGAATGAAGAATAATTCTGCTTATATTCACCTTGTTTTTGTATCTATCTGTCATTATTCTGATTGGTCGGCCCACAGACGAGCAAATTGTGTTTTTTTGGGGCGCATAGTCTGCTTTTTTTTCATCAATTTTATTTAATTACATTTTTGATAGCTTCAGTTTCAGATTTTGGTGGGAATCAGCATTGAAAACAAGCAGAATTATCCTTTAAATTGTCATGAATGAATGAATGAATGAATGAATGAATGAATGAATGAATGAATGAATGAATGAATGAATGAATGAATGAATGAATGAATGAATGAAAACTTTATTTAACAGATTGCAGAATGGGTACAATACAGTACGGCTCAATACACACAATTGTTTTATTTTTTTTATCTACTTTTTCTCCCATTTTCTATTTTTCTCCCATCCCAATTTCTTATCGTCCAATTCTACCCTCCCCTGTCTCGAACGCTGTTAGGCCATGCCTCCCACAAGCCGGCTGTAATGTGGACGAAGCCATACATTGCACGTGTCCCCTCCGGTACTCGAGGTAGCAGCCGTCGCATCTTTTCACCTGCACAGCGCGATCTTTCAGCGTCGGGGGTCTGCGTTTGGAGGGCATGCCGCCCCCGTCGCTTCCTGATTCTACTGCGCAGGCGCACCAACCGACCTGTAGGAGTCGCTGTCCACAACGTCCGATCCCCACCCATCAGCTTCCCACCCCCTAATACTGCCAAATGTATTAGTATGAACGACCAGCCAAGCTGATAGCAATGTGGAGAGCTGGGCTCGAACCCAGCGTCTCCTGCATTGGTGGTGAGCGCCTTGCCCACTGCACCACCTAGCCACCCCCTATACACACAATTGTTAAGGGGATGCAGACCAGAGAAAGACGTTTGTCTTGTTTACATCAGGGTCCCCTATTTTCAATTCATAACGACATTTATGACATACACAACATACATGACATTTATGGCATAGGGACATACATGACATACAGGTATTTAGTACTGTTACATTTGTGACATATACGATATGCAAATATACAGTACTGTTACCCATAGATCCTGACAGAGTATATACATATGATGGGGAGGGGACTGTACATTAGGAGGGGGTGGGTGGGTGGGAGAGAAATATACATATGGTGGGGAGAGAATATATACATACGGTGGGGAGGAGACTGTACATTAGGAGGGGGTGGGTGGGAGAGAAATATACATACGGTGGGGAGAGAATATATGTGCGGTGGGGAGGAGACTGTCTATTAGGAGGGGGTGGGGGTGGGGGTGGGGGGTTTGGACATTTACGGGGGCCAGTTTCGAATTGCAGCCTCCCGTAGGTGCTCTTTAAGAGCGGTTTTGAATGTGGGTAGGGATTCACATTCCTTTACAGCTTTGGGTAGGGCGTTCCACATTGATGTGGCATAATTGCGAAACGTGTTTAGTCCCTTGTTTGAGCCGAATCTGGGTTTAACATGATTTGTTGAGCTTCCTCTGGTGTTGTGGTTGTGGTATTCACTGACCTTTGGGAAGTATTTTGACATGTACATGGGTACCTTAGTCGTATAGTGTATCTTGTAGACCAGGCCCATTGCAAGTTGCTGTACTCTGTCGTCTACTCTAAGCCATCCTAGGTTGTCAAAGTGGGCAGGGGTGAGGTGGGTTCTAGGGGTAAGGTCAAGTAGAAGTCTGACCAGTTTGTTTTGTGATGTTTGTAATCTTGTTTTTAGTGCCTTTGAGGTGCTTTGGTACCATGAGGTGCAAGCATAGTCGTAGTACCCTTGAATGAGTGCTCCTGCCAGAGTCTTCAAGGTATTCTTGTGTACCAGAGAGGAGATCCGGTACAAGAATCTAGTTTGTTGGTTGACTTTTTTTATTACCTTGGATGCCATTTTGTCACAGGAAAGATTTGCCTCTAGGATGGAACCTAGGTATGTAATTTCATCTTTCCTTGTGACAATATTGTCACCCACTGTAACTGTAAACTCATACAACTTAGAACTTCAAATTCCACACAGTTCCACTGGTTCTAGTATCGAATGGAATGAAATGTAATTTAAGAATGTACAGTATTATGATCTACTGTAGGACAGTCCGAGCAATTTATTTTTTATTTTTTTTTTATTATTGCAAAACAAAAATTGTTAAAAGTCAGTACTCAACACACAATGCATAATGAAACTAACAATCAAGGTGGCTAAAAATGATATGCAAGTACAGAAAAACAGAAAACAAAAAAAAGTCTATAATAATATTTTACCGTATACAGTGTATATCCAACGAAATTACCAATTATACCAATGCCTTATACAGGATATACCCCTAATACCTATTTTCTAAAACCCTACACACATATGCTCCAGCTCGAACCCCCCCCCCCCTCCCGGACCCCTCCTTGGATAGTACCTCCATTATCCCTCACTCCTAACCAGACACTACCATTATAAGCTAGCTTTTATTCTCTCCACCACTTCTAACCACATTGACATTTTGGATTCGTTGAAACCCAGAATTCTTGCTGTAGATATTTCTTGATAAATCACATCGAGATATGTAAGAAACCAAACCTTCCGGCACATTTTTTCCGGTTGAAACCAGCGTGATGCGATCAGTTTTTTAGCTACTGTGATACCCGATAAAACCAATCTCTTTAGCTGTGGATTTACTGCAAACTCAAAAACATCATTCAATAGTAATACAGAGGGGTGTACTGGTATATTCCAAGATACGAGTTTTGATAATTGATGGGTCACATCTTTCCAGAATGCCTTAACTGGTGGGCAGTCCCAATACATGTGCATAAATGTCCCTTCGTCTCCATTTGTACATTGGGAGCATTTTGAGTCTTGTTTAAGACCCATTCTGTTCAGTCTTATACTATAAGTTATATAAGTTATAGGAGTCAAGTATGTCCTGTGAATATAGTTAAGATTGATTTGTTGATGGTCCGGGTTCCTTGATGTAAGACGGACATTTGCCCATGCTTCTTGCCAATCAAAGTCCGAGCAATATTTGTGAACATGAACAACTCTCTCCTAAAGCCAGAAACCAAGAGAACAATAATACTTTGAAGTGATTTCACATTCACATTCACAAGTATAGTAATAATAATAATAATAATAATAATAATAATAATAATAATAATAATAATAATAATAATAATAATAATAATAATAATAATAATAATAATAATAATAATAATAATAATAATAATAATAATAATAATAATAATAATAATAATAATAATAATAATAATAATAATAATAATAATAATAATAATAATAATAATAATAATAATAATAATAATAATAATAATAATAATAATAATAATAATAATAATAATAATAATAATAATAATAACTGGACTTTTGAAGAAGTCTTTCCTGTGTGACGCACACACAGGAACACACACATGCAATATTTCTTTGGGTCGCCAATGAAATCGAGTCTCTGCGATTGACCCATCCCATCGTCCTTCCCCCCCAAGGGCAGCTGGGAGCAGATAGGGGCGTCGGCGTGGGGCCACGCCCCGGGGACCAATCCAAGTGCTCCTGTCCGTCTTCGTCAGGGACGCGACAGCGTTAGCAATCTGTTCTGCATGTTTTTCCATTGGGTTTATCTTATCGGGAGGGGAAACCCTTGCGAGCATGGGGAGAACATGCAAACTCCACACAGAAAGGAGAGATACCCCACCTGGGTACCTGGCAACGCGGAAAACTGGTCCCCAAGCGGGAATCGAACACTGGACCTTCTAGCTGTGAGGCGACAGTGTTAACCACTACACCACCGTGCTGTAGTAGTAGTAGTAGTAGTTGTATTTTGTTGGTCATATAAATGACCAATTTACAAATACAAAATTCACATTACACAGTAACATGAGGACATGACTCTTAAGAGAGATAAAACTACAAGACATAAGTTAAATGAATAGAAATAACAAATACATTCTTAACTTGCCTGGTTTTCCCCTTTAAAAACAATCACATTGAAGACAGAGAGGAGTGGCCCCACTACAAGATATATCAAATTTATAACAATGATGTCTATTGCTGAAATGGTGTTGAGTTATTATTTTAATAGGCCAAGTTACATTTAGGAGTGGGGGGGGGGGGGGGGGGGGGTGGCGTAGGTGTAATTGAATCCTACAACAGGAATCATCGATTCATCCAAAGTCTCCCATTACTCATCCAGAATAAACTGGGGCGATAGTAGCAACGCTGCCACCACGAATCATGACGTCACAATAACTCAAACAGCCATTACTGTTCAGAACTCAGGGGAAATCTTCCTCCGTCAACAGGGAGAGTTTTACTACAGATGTATTGCCATATATTCATCACATATACCGCCTAGCCGCCGATATTGCTAACTAAACACTCACCTCGTACAATATGGGCATTGATGTGAAGAATGTATTTCAAACAAATTCTAAATATACAAGCTATCTGGGGAAATATATATACAATCAAACCAATATATCAAAGTTAGCTAGTTAACCCTTTCACTGCCACACTACCAAATGGTTAACCCCTTCACTGCGACAATACACAGAAGGTTAACCCTTTCACTGCCACATGACAGCAGGTTAACCCTTTCACTGCCACACTACAGAAGGTTAACCCTTTACTATCACACTACCGACGGTAAACTGAACTGAATGGTGAACTGAACGTTTTCCACACTTGGCACCAATGTACACACACTTGGGAGTATGTGTAATATGAAATTATGTAATAATAATAATAATAAATTCAATTTGTACCGCACTTTACATTTGTAAAAATCTCAAAGTGCTACAGGAGATAAAAACAAAAAGTTAAATGAATAAAACAATTAAAATTAATAAAACAACCAATGAAATGGAAGAACATAAAAAATAAAATAGATTAAAATAATGAAAGAAAAATGAATAGAAGTAAAAATAAAAGTAAAAGAAAAATTCAGGCAAAAGCCTTGTTAAAAGATAAATGTTTTTAGGCCCCTTTTAAAAGCCTCGACGGATTGTGGTGCTCTCAGGTGGATGGGGAGAGCATTCCACAGTCTGGGTGTGCGGCAGAGCAGAAGGCTTGATCGCCCATGGTGTGCAGCTTAGTCCTGGGGGCTTTGAGGACAGGCACGTGCACACATAGACGTGAAGGGGTGCCCGGGCACCTGCCTTTTTCATTTTTCATTAGAAAGTGCCCTTTGTATGCCCCTTTTAAAAAATTTTTTTTACTGTTGCACATATAGATAGACTGCCCTGCCCTTCCAAATGAAAGATGTCATGATAGAATCTAAATATTAGGTAAAGAAAGAGAGATGAATGCCCCTACCCCTCTCCTGGAACTGGAAGGACCTATTATTTACGCACGCTGCCAGACGCCTGTATACTTTCCGTAGCCGCATTTCTGGCAGACGCTCTCTGATTGGCCGACACCAGTTTCTACACTGGTTATTAAGCCTAGCCACTCTTCGAAGTAGGTTCAGGTTAGAGTTTGTCTTAGAGCGTGACGGCAAGTTCTTTCGACGGTTAAGCTTAGGCACTCTTTCAAAGTTGGTTAAGGTTAGAGTTTGTCTTAGAGCATGGCGATAGAACGCCAGGTAGTTTGCAGGCTGTTCGACGCAGAAATGGGCAAAGACAGACAGTAGACACAGCTCATCAGTACTTGTGTTGTGCTAACTGCTAACAATAAGCTATTTGGCTGGATGCAGTCTGGACAGTGGATATACATCAAGACAACAGTCTGTGACAGTGGGACAGTGGACATAATACTTCATCAAGCCCTCCTGACCTGGACCACGTTTCAACTAACAAGTGAGTTAATGCGGTCTCTCTTTCTCTCTTTCTTTCTCTCTCTCTCTCTCCCTCTCTCTCTCTCTCTCTCTCTCTCTCTCTCTCTCTCTCTCTCTCTCTCGCTCTCTCGCTCTCTCTCTCTCTCTCTCTCTCGCTCTCTCGCTCTCTCGCTCTCTCGCTCTCTCTCTCTCTCTCTCTCTCTCTCTCTCGCTCTCTCTCTTGCTCTCTCAACACAGCGTGTTAATTTCGGCATGCCGCCCGCAGCTGTTGGTCTGGAGCGCATATTGTGTTATTAAAGGGACACTATGTAGTTTTGGTGACATCTATCGGTGAAACTGAATGTACCATAGACTTGTATTAACCTAAAAAAATCGGGGTTGCGCGCTGTGCGCGCTCGCATTCCATTTAATAATTGATGCCCTTTTCTCCTTTTTCGGCACCTGCCTTTCTAAAGTCCTGTGCACGTCCCTGTTTGAGGAGGTAGGCTGTGCCGGAGAGGAAGGAGCGTGAGGAGGACTGGGGGGTGAGGAGTTCCTTGAGGTACATTTACATATTTACATTTACATTTAGTCATTTAGCTGACGCTTTTATCCAAAGCGACTTACAAGTTCTGTATGACAAGCCATCAGGAAGGGCACAACTCTATCAGCTGAGCAACAATGTTCATCAAAGTGTTGAGTGCTACAGTGTAGGTTAGTTTATTAGGACAAGTGCATGACAGTACGGTTAGTTAGGGTTAGATATTTTTATTAAATTTTTTATTTATTTTTTTATTCAGATAATGGTTGAAGAAGTGCGTCTTTAGTCGACGGCGAAAGACTGGACGTGATTCGGCTGTCCTAACTGGGGTGGGTAGTTAATTCCACCATTGTGGGGCAAGGACTGAGAATAGGCGACTTCTCTTTGATGACCCTCCCGGAGCTTGGATAGGAGTAGGTCTGAGGCGGCCAGAAGATGCAGAGCGTAGGGGTCTTGAGGGTGTGTAGTTAGAGACCATTGACCGGAGGTAGGCGGGAGCGGTTCCCTTTGCCGCACGGTATGCTAGGTCGAGGGCCTTGAAGCGGATTCGTGCAGCAATGGGGAGCCAGTGCAGGTCCCTAAGAAGTGGGGTGACATGGGCCGACTTCGGTAGGTTTGAGATCAGGCGGGCCGCTGCGTTCTGAATGAGTTGAAGAGGCTTAGTGGCAGTGGCCGGGAGGCCAGCGAGCAGTGCGTTGCAGTAGTCGAGGCGGGAGATGACTGTTGATTGGACGAGGAGTTGGGTGGCTTCTTTTGTCAGGAAGGGGCGGATCCTTCTGACGTTGCTCAGGAGGAATCGGCAGGTTCTGGTCGTCGCTGCGATGTGAGCAGAGAAGTTCAACTGGTCGTCGAGGACAACACCAAGGTTCTTGGCGGTCGGGGACGCAGTCACAGCTGCATAGGCAGGGGCACCACCGTGTACGCACTGGTGAGTGAGGAGGGAGACCTTGTACTCGATCCTGTGTTCCACGGGGAGCCAGTGAAGTGATCTGAGGGTGGGGGTGATGTGATCATATTTGCGCACCCTCATCAGGATCCTAGCAGCGCTATTCTGGATGGTTTGCAGTTTTTGAATGCTTTTACTAGGAATCCCGATGAGGAGTGCATTGCAATAGTCCAGTCTGGAGGAAACAAAGGCGAGGACGAGTTTCTCAGAATCTGCCAGGGTGAGTGAGGAACGGAGTTTAGTGATGTTTCTGAGGTGAAAGAAAGAGGTCTTGCAGAGGTGTTTGATGTGAGTTTCGTATGTGAGGTGGGGGTCCATTTTCACGCCCAAGTTGGTGACAAGGGTGGAGAGGGGAATGTCCTGACCGGAGAAGGAGATGGTGGTGATGGTGGATGACCGGACATGGTGTGGGGTACCGATCAGCATGGCTTCAGTTTTGGAGCTGTTGACCTGGAGAAACCTGTGGTTCATCCACGCCTTAGTCTCCTCCAGGCAAGCGGTCAGTGTGGGGGGTGATGAAGGTGATGATGGTTTAATCCGGATATACAGCTGGGTGTCGTCAGCGTAACAATGGAACGACACACCGTGCCGGCTGATGATGCGGCCGAGGGGGAGCATGTATAGGGTGAACAGCAGGGGGCCGAGGATGGATCCCTGGGGGACACCGCAGGTGACGGGGTGGTTGGAGGATGTTGCGCCTCCAAGGGAGACACACTCAGTCCGACCAGCCAAGAGGGACTGGAACAGGCCAAGGGCTAGGTCGCGGAGTCCGACGTTTAAATGGAGACAGTCCCGTAGGATGGAATGATCCACCGTGTCGAAGGCTGCCGATAGGTCGAGAAGGACCAGAATGAATGGGGTTCCAGCATCCGCCGCCATCAGAAGGTCGTTGGTGACCCTGACCAGGGCTGTCTCTGTGCTGTGCGCAGAGCGGAACCCAGACTGGAACTTCTCGAAGATATTGTTGTCTCTGAGGTATGCTTGGAGCTGCACCGCAACTACCTTCTCCAGCACCTTGTAGAGGAACGGGAGGTTGGAGATGGGCCGGTAGCTGACGATGGCCTCTGGGTCCAGGGTGGGTTTCTTCAGGAGGGGGGTAATGATGGCAGTTTTGAGGGCAGGCGGAACGTGGCCAGCCTGCAAGCAGAGGTTGATGGTGCTGGCCATAAGGGGACCAATAATGCGGAAGTTGGCTTTCACCAGGGCTGTGGGGAGGGGATCCAGAGCACACGTGGATGACTTCATCCTCCCGATGATGGCCTCGACCTCACGCTGCGTGGTGTCACTGAAACAGCGGAGGAGCTGGGAGACTTCAGGCTGTGGGACAGCAGGTGGAGCAGGTGAAGAAGAGGAGCCGGGGAGGAGAGAGCGGATGCCCTCAACCTTGGCTGTGAAAAATTACATGAAGTCATTACACCGCTTCTCAGTGGTCTCTCTGTGTGCCTGGGTTTGGGGTTTGAGGAGGTGGTGTATGGTGGAAAAAAACTGTTTAGAATTGCCGGGGCTATTGTTGATGATGTTGGAGTAGAACCGTGACCGAGCGTCCTTCCGGGCTTTGGAGTAGGCCTTTTGGTGCTCTCTGTAGACCTCTCTGTGCATGGTGAGTCCCGACACAGTGAGGCGTCACTCAAGGACACGGCCAGCCACCTTCATCTCCCTCAGCTCGCTGGTGTACCAGGGGGCAGAGCGTGAGAACGTGACCATCTTGGTTTTCACGGGGGCGTGGACGTCCAGGAGGCCACTCAGGGCTTTGTTGTAGTAGCTTACAGAGTCACTGGCTGAGGAGAAGGCAGGAGGGGCAAGATGTTGGAGATCCAAGGCCAGAGCGTCCAGGTTGATGTTTTTTATATCTCTGAAACAGATCTGGCGCTTTGAATGGGGGGGGGGGGGGGGGGGGGGGACGACACACAGCATCTCCATGGAAAACGGCCATGTGATCCGACATGCCCAGGTCGTATACAGACAGGTTGTTAATAGGGGCAGCAGGGTCGGAAATCACAAGGTCAAGTGTGTGCCCCCTGTCATGTGTGGGGACGTGCACGTGCTGTGTCAGGTTGACACTGTCCAGCATTTGTAAAAACTCTGATGCAGAGTGACATGAGGGGCTGTCAACATGAATGTTAATGTCACCGAGAATTACCATGTTTGCAGATGTAGTACAGAGGGTGGTTAGGAGGTCATGTATTTCGGGAATAAATGCTGGGTTTGGTTTGGGTGGCCGGTAGATGACCAGTATGGTCATGGGGAAGGGGGGTTTGCACCTTGCAGCAAGGCACTCGAATGAGGACGGCAGGGGGGAGGGGGGTCAGCTCTATTTCACCTCGATGTAGAATGGCCACACCGCCGCCACGGCGCCCAGTACTGCGGGCTTTCTCTAGGTAGGTGTAACCGGGGGGGCAGGCTTCATTGAGAACAGAGTAGGTCCCTGGCTGATGCCAAGTCTCACAAAGACACATCACGTCTATCCCTCTGTCCAGAATGTGCTCATGGATGGAGCAGGAATTTGACGTGAGGGATCGAACGTTTAAAAGTTTTATTTTAACAGTGGACGGTGTTGTGTGTTTTAGGAGGGCTCCGTGTTTTCTGTGCCACCTAGTGCTCGAGCGCTCTGATGACGTCGTAGCACTGCGACAGTGGGGATCGACTGACCAAGCCGTGGGACTCCTTGCTGCGTGTAAACAACTTTCCTCTGGGAACTCCTGTGGAAGTACCGGGGCCGTGGGAAGGAGTTTCAGTTGTTTGATGGTTGGAAGGCAGGTTGGAATATTTGTGCAGTTGAGTCTCAGCAGCTGCGAGATGGAATACTGCCGCATTCCGATGGAGGAAGATCCGATCGTGACGCTAGCTTCTAGCCATGAAGCACTCGTACAGGGGTGGAAAGCTGTGGCATGTATATCATATGGTATTTATTTGGTATATATATATATAATATATTACATATTTATAGGTATATTTATATACATGTATTTATATGTATTGGATTGTATAGTATAGTGATACAGCGTTTATACATATAATTAACAATAGATTCAATTATAATTTGTAATAGTTAAATAGGGGTATAGGCATTTTAAAAAGTGTATACCTCTTCCTACTCCTTTTTCGAACAGGGTAAACTATGATTTGTTTATCTTTTTGTTGTCTTTTTTTTATTATCTTTTGTATATGTCAAATTAACAGATATATTTTAGTTTTTATACTTGTTCGAAAATAAAACATCTTTCATTCATTCACACATGTGCGTTCACGCACTACACAGTGACGATGTGATGACCTTTCTTTCTTTTATACTGTAGTTTCCTTGCATCAAACAAGCTCTGTGTGGTCACATGTGACGTACTGTACCTTGCTGGCTTCATTTCAAAGTCAGATTGTCCCTATTATTGGCTGTCTCTAAATGAGCGGAAACACAAAAGGGGCTCTAGCTGTTGCATCACCCCACGCAGTCTGTTCCCGTTAGGAGAGAGGAGACAGACAAGGCTGAAGGCTTCTTGGAAGGAGGACACATTTGCATTGTGAGCCTCCTTTTCATGAGAGGGTAATTGTTCTCTCACCTGCATAGCACACAGGGAGCTGCCTTTTATACCAAAAGGTCACCTGGTTCAACTGGCAGGTCCAACACCCACACAGGCCCCCATGGGACTCAGCCTTTATCTACTGTATACTGCCAGCCCCACTCTGCAGGATGTGACTGACACGCACACACAAATAGATTGACTCACTCACACAAACATACCCACGCCACACACACACACACACACACACACACACACACACACACACACACACACACACACACACACACACACACACACACACACACACACACACACACACACACACACACACACACACACACACACACACACACACACACACACACACACACACACACACACACACACACACTTGTGCATGCAAATGCATTGACTCACTCACACAAACATACCCACGCCAAACACACACACAAAGTTTTAATGGGTAATAATCTCTTGCCTCAGCCAATGTTGGTCTAATTGCTATGTGATTTTACTGTATAGTAGAACCGGAGCTAATTGACCCACAGCAGAAGTTCAAGTTCTTTAATAGTTGTCATACAGAAGTACAGAATACTTTCATACAAAATGCTTCTTACTGTTACGCTCCAGAGACTGTGCTAGACAAGATAGTATCAAATAACATAATATAGCATGTAATTTAGAAGAAGAAAAATGAGGTCACAGTGTTCGGTATAGACATATGTACAATGTTCTGAGTTACCATATAATATACAATACTATGCAGTGTACTAATGTACAGTACTATCTAGTGCAAAGCAGAAATGGGATGAGGTACAATTTTAGGTACAATTTACAGTAAGGTGTACGAGTTGTAGTGCAATCCTTCATCAATAAATATAAAGTGTGGGGAGTGGGTGCTACAGTGTGTTTGTTTAAAGTGGGTGTGTGCTATAAAGTGTGTGGAGTGGGTGCTACAGTGTGTTTGTTTAAAGTGAGTGTGTGCGTGTGGATGTGTGTGCTATGTGCGTTTGGTGGTTGTTGTTGTGTAGTGTTCATTCATTGTTCGTTTAGCAGCCTGATGGCCTGAAGATAGTTGAATAATGAGACCGGTGGCACAAGGACTACAATCAGGATATCAATAAAACACACAGGTTTCAAACACTTTTTTTTACTTTCATGAATGCAATCACATTTCATATTCCAAAACACCTTGTTGAGTATGGCTGGAAGGCTTCTGAAGTGCATGTCTATATCAGTAAACCAGTCAGAAGGTTCAAACATGCCTGTCTTCAAAACACAAAATATCAAGCTTTTCTTTTCTCAGCAATGTAAAGTTTAACAAACCACATGTCCTCAAAATGTGCAGCTGAAAAAGCTGATGTATGTTAGCTGAAGTAGCATACAGTTAGCTAGCCTACTTTATACTGTTTAGTTAGTGGGTTGAAGAGTGTGCTAACAAACTCCAGCATTCTGTTTATTCTTCTGATAGCAGGTGTTTAATCAAAGATCCCCGCTTTCTAGTCTTGCACAAGGACCAATCAGCATGGGTATGGGCGGGTTCATTTTCCACTGATGGGGATTTGATTGGCTGTTTTTAAATAAAGTGCGGCTGCAGGATTAATAACGTTAACGTTAGTTCGGCCAGAGAAACAAATATACTAATTAAAATGGTTGGACCTGCGAGAATTGTACTTTGTAGGTCTGCATTTTAAATGTAAGGAGTAAAAAGTATGTTTTTTTTCTCTGAAATGTAATTGAGTAAAAGTACAAGTATACAAACCTAATAATACTAGAGTAAAGTACAAATCCCCAAAAACAGTACTTAAGTATTGTAACAAAGTACAATTACTCAAGTACTTTACACCCCTGCATACAGTTAGCTAGCCTACTTTATACTGTTTAGTTAGTGGGTTGAAGAGTGTGCTAACAAACCTCAGCATCATGTCACAGCTTGTCACAGTGTCACCTCCTGTAAGAGGTCCTGGTTTAACTGTTTTTTTTTTTACCACTTATAGATTATATCTTTACTGGCGTCATGCTCTGTCTGGGTCAGAATGGTCATGTTAACGATGTTTGCATTTCTCTTTTATTAGTTTGGAGTGCTGCCATCACGACCAGGCCTCAGGTAGAATAAGGAAGTTGCACTGCACCCTTGATTGGTATGTTATAAAGTACAGGCAAGTCTCAGGCAGGAGGGCTGCAGTGTCATGAACATTAGATGGCCACTCCCTCTGTTGACCACAAATCAACGTGGCTCTGTGTGTAGCCATGATAGACCTTGAGGCCCTTAGAATGTCTTGGTCTTGGAGTTATGCCACCACTACTCTAGTAAAGGTAATTTGCATCCAGTGTGCTTACAATACAGCTGAAGGCTGTAAATAATAAAGCTACACACGCACGCACGCACGCACGCACGCACGCACGCACACACGCACGCACGCACGCACGCACGCACGCACACACACACACACACACACACACACACACACACACACACACACACACACACACACACACACACACACACACACACACACACACACACACACACACACACACACACACACACACTACCAAATGCATAATGTGCTCGGATAGGCTCTGCAACAGATGGAATGATTACCAGATTTTCACCTATATAAATATACAGTATGTAAAATCTGTTATCTGCTCACTGAAATACATTTATAGCGATCTGTGATATCTGTGGCAAGATATCCTTTTGGTTTACATTTGTGATTAGGTTTTGCTACCTATACCTGCACAAGCTGCTCCGCTAAAAAAGTATGATTTTGCCAAATCACCATTTACATAGCTAGCTTTGGCATGGATTGATTGTTTAGATTGCTAGCATGGCTAACAAATGCAAATCTATTGTAGTCTGCCCCGTTGTTCTGACCAGGATTACGTTCCCTTTTCCCCCTTGATGTGCGTGCACACTGAGTCTGACGTATATAGACTCAGCAGGTCTATTTGCACAAGAGGCACAATCTGGGACTGCAGTAATCTGTTAACTTTGTTTATATTGGACTGAAGATATTTTTTCTGTCTGAAATTCATTGTCTGAGCCAGGACTGAGAGAATCAAAGTATTAAGCCCTAGCCATATTTTTTGAAAATGTGCCTAAAAATACACAAGTAAATGGAAGATTGCCCCACTTCTACAAGGTCTATTTGCATGTTCTTGGTATCTAAGAACATTTATGTACATCAGGGAATGTATTCCCTGTGTCAGAAATATTGTGTCTATTACTAGGCTTGAGTAACAATTATTTAATTATTAAAAAGAAAACGTAATATTTGACGGTGAATAACACCATGCTAACATTGACCAGACGTGAAAAATTGCCACTGAGCTCATTCAGCACCTTCTTGAGATCAAGTGTACAAAACCCTAATGAAATGAATAAAGTGCAGATGATTTACAGTGGGTTTTGTAGATATACATTACTGAATTTTGCCACCCGGACACATGGAATTTGAAATATGAATATAGAATATAGAATATCAGCCCTATAAATGGCCACGTCACACATCTACAGTATGTGTAACTGAGGGGTACAATTCCCTGACTGTATTGAGAGTATGGTATTATTAAACCACTACTTAGTTATGTACTTTAATTACTGGCCATACAGTACACGGTATATCTGGTGAACACCCACACAAGAATACAGCTTAACAAAGAAAGTTATATTTAGAAGTATTTATTATTATAGCAAGCAACGATAGGTTACAAAATGAGAATTATGAATTGCGCTTATATGGCGAAGAACACTTAAGTAGGTCAAGAGCGTAAGTCCATGAGCATATTAAGATGGGTATAACTGACACCACCTGTAGCATAAGAATTACATAAGGCACACTCGTAGTCAGCTGGAGATACTAAGGGGGTTCCCTCCGGTTGTAAGCCAGCAGGGGAGAGGAATGTTCGAATGCAAAGTCTGGATCAACGAGGAATAAATAAGCTCCAGCTACGGGAGGCGGTACATATACTCCCCTCGATCGGCAGACAAAAGCAGCAGCTATAATCCAGTATGCGCGACAGCATGGATGAAAGCGAGCCAGCCTCTTCCTAGAGACGGGCTCGAGTGATGCTCCTCACGGGTAGATCCCACACAGCAGTGGGGTAGACCGTTCTCTGCTCCAGCAGCCACAGTACCAAAAGCAATATAATCCAGCCGGAAAAGGCTCTGCATTCGCCGGTGTAGATTCTCCTGTGCACTATACTTCACATTAACTAGGTCGAACTTGACGTTATTTCACTAAACTCTGACACTTTTACTATCCTATTCGCACATGTTATAAGTGCTCTATTTAGACGCAAAGTTGCTCACTTCACTTGGTCGTTGACTCGTGGTGAAGGCTTTAACGTTTGATAAGACGATACGTTACTTTGAACGAATGATGAACTGAATGAACTGAACGAACTGAACTAAGTGCTGCTGTATCCACCTGCGCCGTATTTATACGTAAGGTGAATTATCTAGTGCCAACCTCAGTTCTGTCTCGTATTACTGCGCAAACCTGGACATGTTTAGACATGTCTTGGCGGTGGCTTTGAACTCGCCATTGGGGGTATGGTCGCTGGCGCCTAGGGGTCGCTGTCCAATAGGAGAACGAATATTATGGTCTGGCTTGTACCTAGGTAAAGGGATATTCCGTGTATATATACAAAGAATATACAAGGGATATCAGACGATATACAAATATTATACAAGGGGTATCAAGCAATAAATATATATATTTGGTTTAATCTGACCCTTTGTAACAGCCGCCTCCTAATTAGTCCGCACCTAATTAGATAAGCAGAGACAGATTAACCGTCTTGTCCACTACTCAATGTCCGTTGTGAGGAGTAGGGCAATTCACAAAGTCAGTGGGTCATGGTCGTCATCAAGGGAGTCAGGTAGCCTTGGCAACTCTATCAGCCTCGCCACGGGTCGGGTGTATGTCCGTCCCTGGACGAGAACTTCTGCCGCTCTGACCTTTCCGTCGGCGCCAGTGATCACTTTGCTTACGCGGCCGGCCGGCCACACAGCTCGGGGTAGTGACTGGTCTATGATCATGATGATTGTGTCCACTTTTAAGTTGTCCCTGTCCTTGACCCACTTCTGACGGGCTGGACGGGATGGAGGGGGGCTTAGGAGGAAGCGGGCCTGAGACTGCTTTGATCTGTGCTTGGCTGCGCCTCTTGTTTGGTCTGTACCCCGTCTGAGGAGGGGCCGGTTCCGGCCGCCCCATCAAGGAGTCGCTTGGGGTGCTGGGTTCGAGGTCAGCTACGTCTGGAGCGCAGCTGAGGGGGGTGGAGTTCGGAACTCCCTCTTGTGCCCACGGTTCTCGCACAGGCCTCTCGCCTAATGTCAATAGCCTCTCAACGGGCTGTACGAGAGAGTGGCCGGTGTCGCTCACCTTTGTGTGCAGGCAGCGTGTAGACGTGGGTTTACTGTCAAGTCCGTAGAGGGGGCCCTGGAGCGTCCACCCCAGTCGGGTCTGAACCGCGACTGGGCATCCTTTGGGTCTGATGTGGGCCGCCTCAATTGGGAGAATGAGGTCCGCGTGGTCGGAGCCTATGAGCAGGGTCGGTGTGGCGCCGTCGATAAGCGGTATAGGTAGTCTGCGTAGGTGCACGTACTTCGCCATCAGCTGTGGGATGGGGTAGGTGTACTGTGACAGGCCTATGTCGTGGCTGGTGAAGACGTTGGTAATACTATACTGCTTCTCGGGCTGGTCCACCGCTGCTATCTTGAAGGAGACATTTTCACCCTTTATGGTCTTCTGGTCTCTTCTGATGGTACGTATTGTCATTGTTCCTTTGGCACCCAGCAGGCCCAACTGGGCTGCGGCGGAAGCGAGGAGGAGAGTCTTTTCAGACCCATCGTCTAGGACGGCGTAAGTGTCCAGGACCTTGTCCTCGTAGCTCAGGAGCACTCTGACCACTTTGATGAGCACTCGGGGGGTCCCGCTATGCTGGTCTATGTGGAGCACTCCTGTTGGCCGGTTGCCTTGTTTGGTTAATCTTCGCTGGTGGGCCCTGCACAGTGCTGCGCGGTAAGCGGCGCCCGCCTGGGCCGCCTCACGCCACTGGTCAACTTGGACGGGGTTCAGTGTCTTATATTCGGCGCACTGTGCCAGCCAGTGTCCGCCGTCGCAGTAGGTACAGCAGGGGGCGGTCTGGTGGATCTTCGGTACTGGTGCCACCGCCTCGGCCTGATACATCACCGTGACGGGCCCACTTTGTTGTCCTGGCGGACGCTTGTTGATGTCATGCAGGACCTCCAAGTGGGCGCCGTCACACTTGCTGCATCTCTTCTTTAAGCGGCACTCAGCTGCCATATGGCTGCGCGCGCAGCGGAAGCAGCGGCGGTTGGCCTTGATCCACTGACTCACCTCGTCCGTGGTCAGCTTCTTGAACGTGTCACATTGATACAGCCGATGTTCCCCTTCACAGTACTGGCATTCAATCTTCCACTCCTCTTTCGTCGAGGGGGTGTTGTGGTTCTTGTACTGCGGTACTGATTCGGCTTGGTGCATAACGGTCACCGACCGGCGGTTATCATTAGATCCCCGAGGTCCATCTCTTGGGCTTGGTCCACTCCACACGAACGTGTCCAGTCGTAGGCTGCTGACCTCCCTGGCGAGGAAATCAGATAAGTCTAGGAGGGATGCCTCTGGGCCGTTGGGGTCGCGGTGGTCTCTCTGCCGCCGAAAACACTCTTGGCGGGCTGGAGGGAGCTTCTCTAATATCCGTTCTACATTAGAGTTAGCATACAGTTCATATATCCCTTTCTCCTTTTGGGACCCCAGCATCCCTACCAGGGACTGTACCTTGATAGAGAGGTCATCCAATGCTCTATTGTCTTTGGCTGGGGGGAGGCGGTCGATATCTCTTATTTCTTGTATCACGTAGTCCCATATGCGTCCATAACGCTGATCGAGGGCCACTAGAGCCGCGGAGTATGGGGTGCTTGAGTTGGAATATGCCAGCGCTATATTATGCGCTCTGGGCACCTTGAGATGCTTGAGGAGGATGGCATATTTGTACGACTCATCAGGGACGTCGGACATCATAGTCTCCAAGCACATCCGTAATTCCGTGTACTGTGCTCTGTCCTCACGCGTAAAGTCTGGGAACGTCGGTGTGCCAAGGTACGATGCCATGGATGGCTGGCACATTGGTGAGCGTAGGGGAAGAGACCTCCTGGGCGAGTCTCCCTGTACGTGTTGTCGTGGGTTGGTACTTGGTGGGTACCAGGGGCCGGGTACCCAGGTGCTGTTCCTCGGTGCTGACTGTACGTCAAACTCACCCGTGAGTTGGGTCGGGGGTTTGTAGTGCAGTGGCTCGGGGCTGACGTCGGGGCTGTACTGGGCCTCCTGGTCCAGTGTACGTTGCTGCTGGTCGGGGCTGTACTGGGCCTCCTCTTCCTCTTCCTCTTCCTCTGCTAGGTCCTGGAGTCTTCTAGTCAGTCTCTCGGCGACGTAGGCCGGTTCTTCCCGGTTGCTGGGTCTCGTATGGACCGGTCGGGGAGGGGGTTCGGAGACGTGGACAGGATCCTCCTGTTGGCGGGGTCCCGGGTCGCTTGGTCGGGTAGGGGAATGTGCCCTAGACCCTTGTCGTGATGATCTCCGGGAGCTCCGTGCGGAGAGAGGGGGTGTCGCCATGGCAATCAATTGTTCTACCATCTGCGCCTGCAGCCGGTCGCGCTCTGCTTCGCGCTGGGCATGGGCGGCGTCGCGCTGTGCTTCGCGGTGGGCATTGGCGGCGTCGCGCTGTGCATTGGCGCTGGCATGGGCGGCGTGGAGCTGTGCATTGGCGGCGTCGCGCTGTGCATTGGCGGCTGCGTGCTGTGCATCGGCGCGGCCTCTTTCGATGTTCTCTTCCGTCTGAAGGCGTCTGGTCTCCAGTCTTATGCGGTCGTCTTCACTCCTTTGTTGCGCCTGGAAGCGATCTCGCTCGGTTGCAGAATGTTCGCGTTCACTAAGGGCTTGCGCTTGGAGTTGCGCGTGAAGGCGCTCTCGTTGGTCTGCAGCTTGTTCGCGCTCGCTCGTCTGTTGCGCTTGAAGTCGATCGCGTTCACCCTGAAGTCGATCGCGTTCGGTGGAGGCTGCCAGGGTGGCGATGAATGCCTGCGCCAGCATCTTGTCCGCTTCGCTGGGGGAAGACACCGACGGAGGTGATCGGCTTCTGGCAGTGCTCGTTGGAGATCTGTTCTCTGGGCGCGCCTCGAGGTCCGTCTCCTGGGTGCGCTTCTCTCCTGCTAGTGGGTCGGGTTCTGTCCCTGGAGCACTTTCTTTATCCTGGAGCTCTCCGGGGACCGTCCCGTTGACGTTGTCTGGGGGTATAGTCATGTCATGTCCCCCCTGGTCCCCCCCGTGGGCTTGGTCAGTTTCGTTAGAACCCACTGGGGTCTCTACTGGCAGGGTCATCTGGTCGGTAGGATTTGACATGCTTTGACTATCCGCTTTATTTATTTTATCCGCATTTAACGTCTTTATAAAGCTGGGTATTAGACTGACAGCGTATGCCTCTAGATAGGGAGGTGGCTGACGTCTGCGCTGCGGGCGTTCTAGCTCGGGAGAGCTGCTTGGGGAGTGTTCACCGCTGGCCATGGTTAATATCAATATTATATTTAGATATTACACTGATACCCTCCGGCTCGAAGGACCAATTGTAACTGAGGGGTACAATTCCCTGACTGTATTGAGAGTATGGTATTATTAAACCACTACTTAGTTATGTACTTTAATTACTGGCAATACAGTACACGGTATATCTGGTGAACACCCACACAAGAATACAGCTTAACAAAGAAAGTTATATTTAGAAGTATTTATTATTATAGCAAGCAACGATAGGTTACAAAATGAGAATTATGAATTGCGCTTATATGGCGAAGAACACTTAAGTAGGTCAAGAGCGTAAGTCCATGAGCATATTAAGATGGGTATAACTGACACCACCTGTAGCATAAGAATTACATAAGGCACACTCGTAGTCAGCTGGAGATACTAAGGGGGTTCCCTCCGGTTGTAAGCCAGCAGGGGAGAGGAATGTTCGAATGCAAAGTCTGGATCAACGAGGAATAAATAAGCTCCAGCTACGGGAGGCGGTACATATACTCCCCTCGATCGGCAGACAAAAGCAGCAGCTATAATCCAGTATGCGCGACAGCATGGATGAAAGCCAGCCAGCCTCTTCCTAGAGACGGGCTCGAGTGATGCTCCTCACGGGTAGATCCCACACAGCAGTGGGGTAGACGGTTCTCTGCTCCAGCAGCCACAGTACCAAAAGCAATATAATCCAGCCGGAAAAGGCTCTGCATTCGCCGGTGTAGATTCTCCTGTGCACTATACTTCACATTAACTAGGTCGAACTTGACGTTATTTCACTAAACTCTGACACTTTTACTATCCTATTCGCACATGTTATAAGTGCTCTATTTAGACGCAAAGTTGCTCACTTCACTTGGTCGTTGACTCGTGGTGAAGGCTTTAACGTTTGATAAGACGATACGTTACTTTGAACGAATGATGAACTGAATGAACTGAACGAACTGAACTAAGTGCTGCTGTATCCACCTGCGCCGTATTTATACGTAAGGTGAATTATCTAGTGCCAACCTCAGTTCTGTCTCGTATTACTGCGCAAACCTGGACATGTTTAGACATGTCTTGGCGGTGGCTTTGAACTCGCCATTGGGGGTATGGTCGCTGGCGCCTAGGGGTCGCTGTCCAATAGGAGAACGAATATTATGGTCTGGCTTGTACCTAGGTAAAGGGATATTCCATGTATATATACAAAGAATATACAAGGGATATCAGACGATATACAAATATTATACAAGGGGTATCAAGCAATAAATATATATATTTGGTTTAATCTGACCCTTTGTAACAGTATGGATCGGGCCAAATCTCCTCTTTCCAATGTCAGAGTTCAATTTGGATTTAGTACCAGAAGACGCCCCTGACAGGGCAGCAAAAACCATGAATGAAATCTACTGTGTGTACAGTAACCTTTTTGTAATGCAAAATGCTCCGCCATTTCCCCCCCTCAGACGTTCACAGAAAGGTAAAGAAACAAACAAAGTTTTATTTTATGGCAATAACGTTCAGGTTTGTTCGTGAGACATAATCATGAAAAATAACGATGACAAATTATTTCACGTCAGACGGCTACAAGTTTGACTGGGGCTGGCGTGAGCTGGGTATAGTAATTCGTCATGTCAATATGCGGCGGTTTCCGACTCAATGCGCTGAGATTTCAATATAAATTCAAACTAATATTTCACTAATAACACTTAAAATCATTGGTAAACAAATGTAGTGCTGAAAATACACTTTGACTGCTGTTTTGACAGGGTTAGGGTCTTTACTCTTGGCTACATTTGAAAAAGAAATGCAACATTAACTACATTCTGTATTGATCGATTTATGGCGCGATATGATTCTCGGCCCTGTACCGGGCCTGTCGGGCTTAATGGGTTAAATATGATTCACGAGGCTCTAAAATGAGTGTGTACATTAAAGCTGCCGTAGGCAACTTCTGATAAATTATGACTTTACCTGCCCAGCAGAAATAGAGCAAGGATGAGGATGAGGTCCCTCCAGCACAGGCTAGCCTTTCTGCTGGCCCAGCCACCGGTGTCGAAACGTTTCATGTTTTGTGTCAGCATGCTTCTACGTGCTTGGGAATTGAGTGGCCATCCTTGCCTCCTGCTCCTAAGAGATCTAGGCTGGATGGAAAGGATCACCCACAGACTCTTGCCTCGACAAGACTGAAGATTCTTCTCAGATTACATGGAAGAGCTTAAACCTGGATGGGTTAAGCCTATATTCTACCAAGGACCCCGTCCCTGGCCTCTTTCATCTGGATGTAGAGGGCATGGAAGATAATGTTTTGCTGCGTTACCCCCCAGTGGAGCACTTGCTAGCTAGTTACCTAGCCCTGGGGGTGCCTCACATAGCCCCCATGCTCCTGTCAAAACAGTGAACGTCTTTCGGCTGCGCAAATTGAGAAGACTTGCTGTACCTCTCTGTTGCTCAGATGGCTTGTTAAAGGGCTGCATTTTATCCAAAGTGCTTTACAATTTGTTCCTCACATTTTACCCATTCACTCACACATTCACACACCGACGGCGAGGCGACCATGCAAGGTGCCAACCTGCTCATCGGGAGCAGTTAGGGGTTAAGTGTCTTGCTCAAGGACACTTCGACACGCTGCCCGGTAGGAGCGGGAATCTAACCGGGAACCTCCGGATTACCAGACGACTGCTCTACCTCCCGAGCCACTGTCGCCCCACTGTTGCCGGTTAGCCTAGGCATTGTCCAACTAACACCTCTCCCGAAGGCTAACCGGCCATGCCCGCTTCCATTCATTGTGCTAAGCTAGGCTAACGTGCAGCCAGATATAGCTTTCTACTGAACGCACAGAAACTGGTATCTATCTTCTTGTCTCTCTCTGGAGAAGACGATAAGCTAATTTCCCAAAATGTTGGCGTGTTCCTTTAACATCCAACCATGCAGCGAGATAACACACCTATGGGCAGACTAGCAGATAGCAGGGGGGAGGCACCTGGGGGTTGTTATCAGCCAATTCCCGGGTCCTCTCCTAACGCAATTGTCCAACCACCGCTGTGCCCAATCACGTATCAATTAGTGAATAATGTCCACATGTTCTGGGAACAGCTGTGGGGGAGGCACCAAGCAACAATCGCACCTCTGTAACGTAATACATCCCAGGTGTATATCCACAGCACTCCAACGGTATAAACAATCCACATGGGGGGCATATTCCGTCGAGCACTGTGAGAGTCATGTTCTTTGACTTCTCCAGTGCTTTTGATACCATACGGCCTGGGCTGCTGGGTGATAAGTTGGAGGCGATGCAGTTAGAGGCCCCCCAGTTAGGAGCAGACCACAGTACGTGCGCCTACGGCTGTGTGTCAGACAGGCTTGTCAGCTACACCGGGGCCCCGCAGGGGACAGTCCTCTCTAACTTCACCGTCTACACCAATGACTTCCATTATCGGTCAGAGTCCTGCCACCTTCAGCAGTTTAAATTTTTTGTATCCACTTTTTCTCCTTATTTTCTATTTTTCTCCCATCCCAATTTCGCATTGCCAATTCTCCCCTCCAATTCTCCCCTCCCCTGTCTTGAACGTTGCTAGACTATGCCTCCCACTGGTCGGCTGTAGTGAGGATAGAAGCCTCACCTCCGGTACACGAGGAGGCAGCCTGTTGCATCTTTTCACCAGACAGCGCGGACTCTCAGTGGCGGACTCTCACCCATCGACTTTCCACCCGCTACCTCTGCCAATTGAGATAGTATGACGACTGGCCCAAGCCGCAGGCAATGCTGACTCGGCGAGTCGAGACCGGAGTCTCTTGCATTGGTGACGAGCGCAATCTCCGCTACGCCACCCAGCCGCCCTCACCTTCAGCAGTTTTCTGATGACTCTGCGATAGTGGGATGTATAAAGGATGGTGATGAAGAAGAATACCGGGCACTGGTGGCGGACTTCGTCACATGGTGTGAAAAGAACCACCCCCAGCTAAATGTGACGATGACCAAGGAACTGGCTGTGGATCTGGGGAGGAAGTGGAGTACATCTGTGACCCCCGTTTCCATCAGGGGAGTCGATGTGGACATGGTTGAGGACTTCAAATACCCCAGAGTCCACATCGACAACAAACTGAACGGGTCAAAACACGCAGAGGAACTCTACAAGAAGGGCCAGAGCCGCTTCTACTTCCTCAGAAGGCTGAGATCCTTCAACGTCTGTACAAGGATGTTGAGGATGTTCTATGAGTCGGTGGTGGCGGGCACCTTCTTGTACGCTGTGACCTGCTGGGGCAGCGGACTGAGAGCAGTGGACACAAACAGGCTGGATAAGCTGGTCAGGAAGGCCAGTAACGTGGTAGGGGTGGAGCTGGACTCTCTAGCGAGGGTGGCGGAGAGGAGGAGCCTTGCTAAGCTCCACACCATCATGGAAAACCCCTCCCACCCACTACACACGGACTTGGCTGATAGAAGGAGCACGTTCAGTGTTAGACTAAGACTCGCGTAGATGTAACACTGAACGGCACAGGAAGTCTTTCATTCCGACAGCCATCAGACTCTATAACGCATCACTGTGCCTCACTGCATCACTGAGCACAGGGTGACAGTACAGCCTGGCGAAATCTTCCTGGACACTTTACAATTTTTACACTTCCCACAATCTTCCTGGACACTTTACACTTTACAGACTTTTACACTTATTACTGTACATTTGACTGTATATTTCTGTATATTTTTATATTGTTTATTTAAGATTTTAGAATGTATATATATATATATATATATATACCAGAATGTATATCCCGGACCGTATTTTATTCTTATTTTATTCGTATTCTTTTTAAATATTATTATATTCTTATTCTTATTTTAGTCTTATGATTACCTAAATGTTTAATGTTTACTGTGAGCGATCTGCAGTGCCGAATTTCCCTCTATATAAATAAAGGATTTATATTATATTATATTCTATTCTCTTCCAATAGTCTTTAGGTGTTAAGTAAAAAGGACAGTCAAGTATTTAGAAGGGTGAGTAGGGGGGAGTCCTGTCCTGTCAACCTGTGACAGTTGGTCTGGCAGGGTAAGTGAGAAGGTCAGGTCACTCTGTGCTGGGTGGGAGTTCATTGGGTGGGCATGGCTGAGCAACCCTCCTCTTCAGGGCTTTTTTAATTACAGCTCCTGTACCCTGAGTGGGAGGAGAGAGAGTGATGAGGCAGTGGAGAGGGTGTTGGTCTGGTTGGATGTGTGTGTGTGTGTGTGTGTGTGTGTGTGTGTGTGTGTGTGTGTGTGTGTGTGTGTGTGTGTGTGTGTGTGTGTGTGTGTGTGTGTGTGTGTGTGTGTGTGTGTGTGTGTGTGTGTGTGTGTGTGTGTGTGTGTGTGTGTGTGTGTGTGTGTGTGTGTGTGTGTGTGTGAACTTCTTCTCCTAACGTTTGAAGGATCAAATGTGATGAAAGTGATGAAAACAAGATAATTTTTGTGTGGGACATTGGCCGGTCCCCACAAGGTAAAGTAGCTATTATAGGGTTAGGGGTTATGGTTATGGTTATTATAGGGGGTTATGGTTATGGTCAGGATAGTAGGTTAGGCATGTAGTTGGGCAATGTTAAAAGGTGAGGGTAAGTGTGTTGTGTATTTGTAAGAAACAAAACCTGGGGAGCTCCAGTAGCTCACCACGTACCGCGAGTGCTATTTCAGCGCCGTGGACAACCGTGCTCGTCACGGATCTGGGGCTGAGCGAGTTCGAATCCCGGACTGCAGCCGTGCCTTTCCCAGAGTGTCTTCCCCCCCATCTGAACCCTTTCAGCCTGCTTCTGTCGGTCGAACTTGACCAAGTATAAATGCGATAAACGTATAAAAGAGCCAGGGAAATGACCAACATTTAAAAAAAAAAGAAACAAAACCTATACAGAGGGTCGCCAATGTCCCTTTATATTTTTTTGATCTACTTTTTCTCCTCCTTTTTTCAGTATTTTTCTCCCATCCCAATTTTAGTCGTTATGCCAATTCCCCCCTCCCTTCCTGGTCGTTGCGCGCATTTGCCCCCCACTTGCCGGTCTAGGGAGGGTTGATAGATACTATCACATGTCTCCTCCGATACATGTGGAGTCAGCCAGCCGCTTCTTTTCACCTGACAGCGAGGATTCTCACTGGGGGAGCATAACGCGTGGGAGGATCACACTACTTGCCCCACTTCCCTTCCTCGCTGAGCAGGCGCCCCGACCGACCTGTAGGAGTCGCTGTTTACAACGACCAGGATACACACCCCACCGGCTTCCCACCCGCTAACACTGCCAATCGTGACTGGCCAACGGTACGTAGCATTATATGCGCCGTTAATATCCGCATTCTCTTTATCTAATTCATATATCTAGTTATTAATTAATGCTGTCTGTTTTCCTTTCTTTTGTATAGGTAAATAATCTGACTTAATGGAAACGCTGACTACCACTGACTAACGTCTGACTAACGTCTGACTAACGTCTGACTACTATTGACTAAACGCTGACTAGCATTGGAATGAACACTGACTAAATGCTAACTATCGTCTGACTGACGTCTGACTATAAACTGACTAATGTCAGACTGAATGAACATACAGACTAACTAAATGTCTGACTACACTAACCAGAACTGGTTGCTAAATGGCAACTTAACTATTAACGAACTATCAACAGAGGCGACCTGGTTGAACATTACCAATACCACTTCGCCCTCTACTAACATTATCCACTAATGCTTGGATGTAAGCTACTACCAACTACCAAGCTACAAGCTAAACCCCTTGTTAATTGACCACCTGGTGATTATTGTAACAGAGGATAAGCTGGATGCTGGGCTTCAAGGTCCAAATAAACGAACATTCTTATAAAGACCGAATTGTTTCTATGGTTCATGAAAAGTCATTTCGCCCACACCCTTCCAAGGGGGACATCTAGTTGACTCATTGACTGAGACTGCTAGATAATTGGACAATTATTTACCGAACGCGCCCGCGACGAGACGGGACGGACGGAACGCAGAAGGAGGTGCCGCGTGGGATACCCCTCAACGTCAAGGTGGAACCAGGACGGAGTGGATACACGCGACGGGGCACATTGGAGAGGACGCGGTCAGCTCAAGGGAAGTGAAACGTTGATGTTGACTGCTTACTGGGTTGGAATCGCCGTATTCCGCCCACATGCTGGTTGCTTGAAGTGGTGGAGTCGCCGAACTCCATCCAATGTGAATGCTTAAACGCTAGCCATTAGCCAACCAATGCTAAATACTGCTAGCCACCATTGCTAACGCTGTTAGCCAAGGACTGCTAACCCTGTTAGCCAAAGATTGCTAACACTGCTAGCTGCCAATGCTTAATGCTAGCCATTAGCCAACCAATGCTAAATACTGCTAGCCACCATTGCTAACCCTGTTAGCCAAAGACTGCTAACCCTGTTAGCCAAAGATTGCTAACACTGCTAGCTGCCAATGCTTAACGCTAGCCATTAGCCAACCAATGCTAAATGCTGCTAGCCACCATTGCTAACGCTGTTAGCCAAAGACTGCTAACCCTGTTAGCCAAAGATTGCTAACACTGCTAGCTGCCAATGCTTAACGCTAGCCATTAGCCAACCAATGCTAAATGCTGCTAGCCACCATTGCTAACCCTGTTAGCCAAAGACTGCTAACCCTGTTAGCCAAAGATTGCTAACACTGCTAGCTGCCAATGCTTAACGCTAGCCATTAGCCAACCAATGCTAAATGCTGCTAGCCACCATTGCTAACCCTGTTAGCCAAAGACTGCTAACCCTGTTAGCCAAAGATTGCTAACACTGCTAGCAGCCAATGCTTAACGCTAGCCATTAGCCAACCAATGCTAAATGCTGCTAGCCACCACTGCTAACCCTGTTAGCCAAAGACTGCTAACCCTGTTAGCCAAAGATTGCTAACACTGCTAGCTGCCAATGCTTAACGCTAGCCATTAGCCATCCTATGCTAAATACTGCTAGCCACCAATGCTAACGCTGTTAGCCAAAGACTGCTAACCCTGTTAGTCAAAGACTGCTAACCTTACTAGCCAAAGAATGCTAACACTGCTGGCCACCAATGCTAGCTAAAGAACATTATCATTGACACCCAATGCCTTGGCTGTGTTGAACCAAGCAACTACGTTGTTGCTCCAAACGCTGTGAACATTATCATTGACACCCATGCCTTGGCTGTGTTGAACTGAGTAACTACGTTGTTGCTCCAAATGCTGTGAACATTATCATTGACACCCATGCCTTGGCTGTGTTGAACTGAGTAACTACGTTGTTGCTCCAAACGCTGTGAACATTATCATTGACACCCTATGCCTTGGTGGTGTTGAACTAAGCAACTACGTTGTTGCTCCAAATGCTGTGAACATTATCATTGACACCCAATGCCTTGGCTGTGTTGAACCAAGCAACTACGTTGTTGCTCCAAACGCTGTGAACATTATCATTGACACCCATGCCTTGGCTGTGTTGAACTGAGTAACTACGTTGTTGCTCCAAACGCTGTGAACATTATCATTGACACCCTATGCCTTGGTGATGTTGAACCAAGCAACTACATTGTTGCTCCAAATGCTGTGATCATTATCATTGACACCCTATGCCTTGGTGGTGTTGAACCAAGCAACTACATTGTTGCTCCAAATGCTGTGAACATTATCATTGACACCCAATGCCTTGGCTGTGTTGAACCAAGCAACTACGTTGTTGCTCCAAACGCTGTGAACATTATCATTGACACCTATGCCTTGGCTGTGTTGAATCAAGCAACTACGTTGTTGCTCCAAACGCTGTGAACATTATCATTGACACCCAATGCCTTGGCTGTGTTGAACCAAGCAACTACGTTGTTGCTCCAAACGCTGTGAACATTATCATTGACACCCTATGCCTTGGTGGTGTTGAACTAAGCAACTACGTTGTTGCTCCAAATGCTGTGAACATTATCATTGACACCCAATGCCTTGGCTGTGTTGAACTAAGCAACCACATTGTTGCTCCAAACGCTGTGAACATTATCATTGACACCCATGCCTTGGCTGTGTTGAATCAAGCAACTACGTTGTTGCTCCAAACGCTGTGAACATTATCATTGACACCCTATGCCTTGGATGTGTTGAATGGTGTAAATACGTTGTTGCTCCAGACGCCGTAAACTATACGATGAATGGATTAACCAAGGGCTGAAACGGTGCCCACAAACTCTATCCTATTTGCTCACCCTCATTGTGGCCATTACCAGGTTTCAAGTGAGTGAAGAAGCTACGTTGATCCACTATACGGTCCCAGCATTATCTCCTGCTTAGAGCAGTGTCATTGTAATTACTCTGCTACACGCCAACTGTACGAACTGTGCTTCTGACTGTTAACCTCATTGTTTATTACCGCCTGCGACCAGCGACTCAGCCGCAAGAAGAGCTCCAGTTGGGGCAACGGCTGACTGGGACAAGATGGAAGGTGTGGATGTGGAAGAGCTAAAGAAGAGGCGTACTGCGGTGCAAACTGCTTTCACAAGGAGAGCCAACCAAGTAGCTGACAATGTTGACACTGCATCGCTAGCGGAGCTAGTCAACGACAAGAAAGCTCTGCAAATAGAGTTTGCGAAGCTCGTTGACACGACAGGGGACTATATTGGAGCATTGGAGGAGGCCGACGGAACTGCGCATGCTACCGTGATGGCCGACGCCACAGCAAAGAAAGACGGAAGCAAGCAGAGGAAAGTGACACTAGAGAAGAAGATCTTCTCGGAGGTATGGTCCCGCTTCGTTCAACCAAAGTTAGGCCCCCTTGAAGCGGAGTTTAAGGAGGCCTTGGAAGAGGCAAAGAGGCTCTGCACCCAATGGGCACCCCAAGACAAGAGAGCATTGGAGGGGAACAAATTGGAGAGAAGACTCAATGCCTTCGAACAAATGATGAGAGAGTGGAGATACCTTCTCCCGACTCCCAACATATCTGAATTGGAAAAGCGGTACAGGCACTTGGACGAGGAAAGAGCAGCACTGATGGACAAGTGGTCGACCCTTCTAGAACCTAGGGAAAGGGTGACAATGGATGTGCCTATGAGGGTGAAGAGGATAGAAGGACACACAACATTGAAAGGGGCGGTGACGTAACCGGCCCACTTGATATTTCAAATGATGTTTCGCAACGCGTCGCGGAGGCCAAACCTTCCCCGTCCACCAACAGCACAGGTGAGGTCCTTCACATCCACTCGTCATCCCCTCAGCTTGACAGTAGTCAAATAGAGGGCGCTTCCAAAGACTCTCCCTTACCTTTCGGGAGCCACGAGGGGGCCCCGAAAGGAACCCATCTCCAGCTTGGAACAGAGACCACAAGAAGTCGACCTCATGAGTATACAGACAGGAGTTCGCTCCCACGGGTAAGACAACCCGGCAGCGAACCCTATCTCTACCAGAGCGCTGACCTCGCTATCATGCCTCAGTTACGAGCTGACCACGCCACGCCATCAGGCGATGAGGGCGCGACGCGGGAAGGTCTCGCTCACCACAGAGCCTACCAGGGGGCCCGACCTAAGATAAAGCTTGCCGCCATCAATCTGCCCAGATTCTGTGGCGACAGAAGGACCTATTGGCGCTGGCGGGATAATTGGGAGGACCTCCAGGCTTTGGCCGAACCATCAGGATTGCCTGTATGCAAATTATATCACCTTCTTGACAGCGTAGAAGAGCCACTGAGAAAGAAACTCGGGCTGGATCGCTGCAGAACAGCGGACGACGTTTTCAGACTCCTGGACAACCGTTTTGGAGACAGGAGCACAACCGCAAGTCTGATCCTCAAAGGTCTGGAAGAAGTGCCCCCAGTACGGAGTAACCAGCCTAGGCCAATGATTGACCTGGTCCAGGCAGTGGAAACCGCACTGTACGACTTAAAGGACCTCGGGATGGAGGACGTGATCAAAAATCACCTAACTGTTGCCGCCATAGAAAGAAAACTGCCTATAGGCATGCGAGAGAAGTGGATCTCCTATGAGCGTGACCCCGCGAATGGCGTCACTCCCGCAAGTTACTTTGACAGACTCTTGTCATTTCTGAAAGGACAAGAAAGGATCCTCGAGAGGCTAGCACAGTTAGAGATCGGAGCCACCCACGCTGGCGAAAGACCAACCCAGCGTGAAAGGCTGAGCGACAGGGGAGGTGATAGACGGTCATTTACAAGAACGACAGCGAGCGAAGTAAGAAGAGAGCCCCAGAGGGACTCGTGCACCATGTGTGGAGAGGAAGCACATGGGAAAAGACTGTACTTCTGCCCGGCCTTCAAGAAGGCTAAACTACTAGAGAAACGAGCCCAGGTGAAGAAAGCTGGAGCTTGTTTTAAATGCCTTGCTTATCACGGGGCCAACGGCCCATGCGAGAAAAGATTCCTCTGTAAGAAAGATGAGTGTGTAAAGAGGGGCGGCCCTGTCAACCATCATTTTCTCCTCTGCTCCAAGACACAGAGCAGGAACGAAACAACCAATGAGCCCGGCGCTCGTAAAGGGCTCCGAGGCCTTACGGCTGAGCAGGAGAAGGTGGTCACAGAGTTAAAATTGTCAACGCTCCAAATGGAAGCATTCAAGAAAGCCTTCACGAACAGAGCGACCTCCCAAGTGTACGCCAGCAAGAGCCTGTTGGACAAGAGTGGCATAAAAGAATACCCAGTCCTCATGATGCTCATGGATGTCACGACAAGAGGAGGAGACTGTGTTGGAGCGCTGATGGACCTCGCCTCCGACACCAACTATATCACACACAGAGCCGCCAAGAGGCTCGGGCTGGCCGGCGAACCTATCACACTGGTCGTGTACGGTGTTGGGAAGATGGCAGTCAGAGTCGATACCAAGAGGTATGTGGTGGCAATTAAAGTATGGACCCCGAAGGGGACCTTGAGAGCCCATGAAATGCTCTGCTACGGCCTTGAGGACATCGCCAAGGTAGATAGAGTGGTGAACTCTGAGAGGCTAGAAAAGTTTTTCCCATGTGTCAAGCCAGGAGAATTGACCCGGCCTGATACAATTGATCTGCTCATTAGCACCCGGGAAGGTCGCCTGGCCCCACAAAGAATGGAGAGAGCCGGTGATCTGGTGCTATGGGACGGCCCACTGGGCAAAACTGTGAGCGGTGCGCATCCGGACCTCTTCGAAGAAGTAAAAATGACCACGCGTCATTCATTGACCCACTTCGCACGCTCCATGGGAACAACCATAAAGAGAAGATACGAAGACCTCACGGTAGACTTAACCAAGAGGAAAAGCATGAAAGAGGCAGTAACTGCCACAAGCAACAAGGAAGTCTTTGACTGGCTGAAATGGGACAGCATCGGAGCAGCCTGTGACCCCATCTGTGGGGGATGTCGCTGTGGTAACTGTCCTCCCGGAGGAAAGGAAATGACACTGGCTGACGAGCGGGAGCTAGAGATCATCAAGGCTGGCTTGACTTTCAAGGAGAAAGACTCGCACTGTGGGGACTCCCACTGGGATGCAAAGTACCCCTGGAAGGAACAACCAGCATCTCTCCCTAACAATCGCCGAGCTGTGGAGTCGACCTTCTTCAGGACAGAGAAACGCCTCGAGAAGGACCTTTCATGGAAAATAGCCTATACCAGGCAAATCCACGAAATGGTGGAGAGAGGAGCTGCCGTGAAACTAACTAGGTCTATGATGGACCAATGGAAAGGAGCAGTATGGTACGTGAGTCACTTGACCGCACCGAACCCACACTCCGTCACCACTCCAGTACGCATCGTCTGGGACAGTAGCCAAGAATACAGAGGTGTAAGCATGAACAATATCCTACTGAAAGGTCCTGATGTGCTGAACCAAATCCGTGCAGTACTCCTCAGGTTCCGAGAGGGAGAACATGCAGCCATCGGTGACATCAAAAAGATGTATAACTCAGTGTGGCTTGAAGAGGAGGAAGTTCATGTACACCGTTTTCTATGGAGAGACTCACCGCAAGACGAGATAGAGGATTACGCCGTCGTCAGGGTGAACATGGGAGACAAGCCGGCCGGATGCATCGCCCAAGTCGCTATGCGAGAGACCGCATACCTCCCTCGGTTCTCCCACCTGACGGAAGAAAGATCTGTCATCGTGGACAACAGCTACGTGGACGATCTCCTCGTATCACACAATGACTCTCACAGACTGGAAAAGATCCTTAAGGGGGTCGAAGTCATCTTGAAGGCAGGCGGCTTCCACCTCAAACCCTGGGTCCGATCTGGTCACAGTGGGAGGCATGACACCCTGGAGGCCAAGCCAGAGACACTAGTTCTACCGAACCAACTTAAGGAGGAAGATAACAAGGCTTTAGGAGTCGGCTACCTTGTTCAAGAAGATAAGCTCTTCGTAATGGCGTCCATCAACTTTTCCCGGAGAAGGCAAAAGATGAGGATGGAAGCAGATCTAGCCGAAGAAAATATCATAGAGAGGACGCCTAACCCTCTGACGCGCCGAGTTCTACTCAGCCAAGTCGCAGGACTGTATGACCCTATTGGTCTCGCAACTCCACTCAAGCAGAAGGGAGTGATCCTAGTGAGAAGAGCATTCCAGGAGGCTGGAAAAATTACCAAGGACACTTGGGACCAGCCACTATCAGAGGAGCTCCGAGAGAAAGCAGTGGAGTTGTTCAAGGAATATGCTCGCCTGAGCCGCGTCACATTCCCAAGAAGTATCACGCCCGCCGGCTGGTTGGGCAAGCCATGGGGGATCACGTTCTCAGACGGGAGCTGTGATTCCTATGGCGCAGTACTGTATCTACGATGGGAGACGTCTGGGGGAGCAGTTGCCCGGCTAGTGGAGTCAAAAGCGAAACTGGCCCCTTTTGATCTTAGAGGTGATCCAGTAAAGGCGGAAATCTGCGGGGCGGTGTTCGCATCCCGTCTAAAGAAGTATGTGCTCAAACATGGAAGAATCAAAATCGAAAGGTGGTTCCACTTCGTCGACAGTCAGACGGTGCTGGGAGCCATCCAAAGAGAAAGCTATGGCTTTCAGACATTCTTCGCGAATCGGGTCGGAGAGATCCAGAAGGCTGGTCCCGTCACTGATTGGTGGTGGGTACCAGGAGAACGCAATATTGCTGACCTGGTCACAAGAGGCCACTGCTCCCCAGAGCTACTCGGAGAGAATTCTGCGTGGCAGTGCGGCCCTGACTTCCTCGCCTACCCCGAAGAGGAATGGCCAATGAAATCAGCCTCAGAAGTTTCTACCGCTGCGAGAGACGCAGTAAGCAGGCTTCAAAGAAAGGCCTTCACAGTTGCTATCACAAGAGCGCAAGCAAAGACAATGCTTCCCCTTGCCAGCTCAGAGGAAGGGAAGAAACCTGCCACAAAAGAAGAATCAGATATCATTATCTCGCCAAACAGAAGCCCTGACAAACTTTGGGGCGGGGCTCTCGTAGGCCAGATAAACCCAAGGAGATACAGTTCTCTCAAGACACTCTGCAACGTCGTCGGCTTCATCCGAAGGGCACTGAAGTTCTGGGTGACAGTTAAAAACCCGGAAGGCCCAAACGACGAAAGCTCGTTCGCCAACCCACACATTGTTAAAGTGGGAGGCATTAACTGTGAATGAACTGCAAAGTGCCTTCAGAGAACTATGCCTGGCCGCCCAGGAAGGCGCAGAATTCCCTGTGACCACACTAGACAGACTTGTGGTCCACAAAGAGGAGGACTCCAAACTTTTGCTGTGCCATGGCAGAGTTCAAGCCATGGCCAAAGAATGGCCTGGGGTGCCTTTACTTCCCTACAGGGAATGGGTGAGCATCCTCCTGGCAGAGGAAGCTCACAGGGCAAACCATGAGGGCATTGCAGGAACCCTCTTGCGCATGAGAGATAAAGCCTGGGTCGTGCAGGGGCCAAGAGTAGCCCGAAGCACAATTGACCTGTGTATACACTGCCGAAAGAACAAGGCGAAAATGTGCCGTCAAATCATGAGCGAACTCCCCCCGGAGCGCACAGAACCGGCCGCACCATTCGAGTATACCACGTTGGGCCTCTTTGGTCCCTACAGGATCAAAGACTCAGTGAAAAAGAGAACAAGTAAGAAAGCCTGGGGCGTAGTTTTCTGCTGCATGGCATCCAGAGCAATACATGCCGACATAGTGGAAGACCTCTCGACTGAAGGTTTCCTAAAAACATTCCAACGCTTCACTGCTTTGAGAGGTCATCCTAAGAAGCTCTGGTCCGATAAAGGGACTAATTTCGTGGGAGCAAAGCCAGCGCTGGAAGAACTGTATAAGTTCCTAGCAAATATCGACAATAACAAAATACAGAAGAAAGCCGCAGAGTCTGGTACAGATTGGACTTGGGTGTTCCACCCCGCTGACTCTCCTCATAGGAATGGTGCGGCTGAAGCAGCTGTGCGAGTATTGAAAAGAGCACTAAGCAGCATAGGCGAAGAAGGGAGCCTCACGGCCCTGGAGTTCCAAACCCTCCTATACCTTGCTGCCAATCTATCAAATGAGAGGCCTATTGGCGCCAATGCCCAGCTTCGGGATGGCACCATTGAGGTCATCACCCCCAACACTCTCCTACTGGGACGTGCAAGGCCCCGTGGAGACCCCGGAGGTTTCGAGTCCGCTAGCTACCCCTTCGTCCGTCTGAGGGCAATCCAGATTGAAGTGGACAGGTTCTGGAAACGATGGAGCCAACTGGCGGGACCAGAACTCTTCGTCCGAAAAAAGTGGCACACTCCCGCTAGGAATGTCACTGAAGGGGACCTGGTCTGGCTTGCGGACCAGAACGGACTCAGAGGCCAGTTTCGACTGGGCCGAGTGATAAAGACTCACCCTGACCCAAAGGGTGTCATCAGGGACGTGGAAGTAAGGACTTGCCATAGCCTTCCCGTTACCGCCGGTCATCCCAAGCGTGATCGTCACGTCGGGGTGTGCCCCACCACCGTCCTCCACAGGGACGTCAGGAGGTTGGTGGTACTTCTACCTTTTGAGGAACAATGACCAAAAAAGGGCATCTAGAGTCGCTTTGTTTCTGGCACAAAGAAGGACGCCGAAAGTCGCCTGTTTCTGGCGCAAAGGACGTCGAAAGTCGCCTGTTTCTGGCACAAAGAAGGACGTCGGAAGACGCCTGTTTCTGGCGCAAAGGACGTCGAAAGTCGCCTGTTTCTGGCAGGATTGAGAACGTGAAGAATCACCCGATGCCGGTGGTACCTGAGTAGTTTTCGCGGGAGCCACTTGTGCTACCACCGTGAATGCGGCATAGTTTAATTCTTCGTACCCCTGTGAAGGAATAATAATAATAGACCGGGATCACTTATATAGTTTGAATAGTTTTAGGAGCCTGACGTTCAGAAAACTAAGTGGGAGGTGGAGAATTATCCGACGTTTTTCCCAATATATTTATCATTATTATCCTTCATTATTATCATGTGTAACATTTATTGTATACATTTATTGCATGAGTTAATTATGATCTGGTGCTGCCTAGTGGACGCACTTTGGAGTACGTATTGCGACTTTGAGCAGGTAAGCTCTCTCTGCGCAGGCGCGTCGCGCTATTTAAGTGACACTCTCAGTCTAGACTGTAAGGTGAAAAGCCCTGTGGGCGAACTCGTGACTGGCCAACGGTACGTAGCATTATATGCGCCGTTAATATCCGCATTCTCTTTAATTCATATATCTAGTTATTAATTAATGCTGTCTGTTTTCCTTTCTTTTGTATAGGTAAATAATCTGACTTAATGGAAACGCTGACTACCACTGACTAACGTCTGACTAACGTCTGACTAACGTCTGACTAACGTCTGACTACTATTGACTAAACGCTGACTAGCATTGGAATGAACACTGACTAAATGCTAACTATCGTCTGACTGACGTCTGACTATAAACTGACTAATGTCAGACTGAATGAACATACAGACTAACTAAATGTCTGACTACACTAACCAGAACTGGTTGCTAAATGGCAACTTAACTATTAACGAACTATCAACAGAGGCGACCTGGTTGAACATTACCAATACCACTTCGCCCTCTACTAACATTATCCACTAATGCTTGGATGTAAGCTACTACCAACTACCAAGCTACAAGCTAAACCCCTTGTTAATTGACCACCTGGTGATTATTGTAACAGAGGATAAGCTGGATGCTGGGCTTCAAGGTCCAAATAAACGAACATTCTTATAAAGTCCGAATTGTTTCTATGGTTCATGAAAAGTCATTTCGCCCACACCCTTCCAAGGGGGACATCTAGTTGACTCATTGACTGAGACTGCTAGATAATTGGACAGTGTTAGTATGGACGACCGACCAAGCCGGAGGTACCGCTGACAGCTGGATTCGATACCAGTGTCTCTGCGGTGGTAGGCAGGCGCTTAGTCCGCTGCGCTACCCAGTCGCCCGCCAATGTCCCTTTATTGAAGTCTTGTGGGCTCCGTAGACGCAACAAAAACAGAGAGACTAAGGCTCAGCTTCTTCCCTCAGGCCATCAGAACAATGAACACTGCTCTCTCCACACACAAGCACACATGAACACACATACACACACACAACACCACATTCTGCACTCGCACACACACAAACGCACCATAGGTCACTTTAAACACACAAGAAAAGGACACTTTAAAGGAAGGAAAAGGACATGTTTTTTTTTATTCCAATTCCTTCCGAGATTGCCACAAAGGCGGGTGCCGGCTGTCTGCACGAGTGACACTACTGTAATAAAGTGACAGAATAAAAGTACAGCAGCCAGTGAGGGTGAGCGGAGATGGGATAATGATATCTAATTAATCATCAGGCAGGAGTTGTCTCCCCTCCTTGACACGGGAACACGAGGAGATGGGTCGCTCGCCCACAGATGAGATAGGAGAGGCGGCCGAATGCCCAGAGATGTCTGTCTATCTCAGCAAGATGTGTCTTTAATAGCCTTTAGCCAGAGATGGCCGCTGCTGTAAAGGAACACAGGGCTAATTACGTCAGGGCCATTTAGCAACCTGGTTCTATTAATGAACATGCACAGTATGGAAACTCGATTACAGTATCTATTCTTCAACGTCCTATTTTCCTATCACTGTATGTGTGTGTCTGTGTCTGTGTCTGTGTGTGTGTTTGCATACATACAGTGTCTGTCCTGGCTAATTTAACCCTGAGGCAGACCGTTCTTGCCTGCAACGCGATGCTTTGCAAAAACTAGGAAAGCGATTGAAGATGCACTAATTAAGAGTTTTGACCATTTGGAACATGGCCACTGTAGACTCAACCACGTATCATTATGTGGAATAAGCATGTGATTTAGTGGTTGAGTCTACACAGTCCTCATTCCTCATGGTGGCATGGTGGTGTAGCGGTTAACACTGTCGCTTCACAGCAAGAAGGTCCAGGGTTCGATTCCCGCTTGGGGACCAGGTTTCCGCGTTGCCAGGTACCCAGGTGGGGTATCTCCCGGGCCTTTCTGTGTATGCATGTTCTCCCCGTGCTCGCAAGGGTTTCCCCCCGATAAGAGAAACCCAATGGAAAAACATGCACAACAGATCGCTAACGCTGTCGCATCCCTGACGAAGATGGGCAGGAGCACTTTGATTTATCCCCGGGGTGTGGTCCCTCGCCGACGCCCCTATATGCTCCCGGCTGCCCTTGGGGGGGAAGGACGACAGGATGGGTCAAGTGCAGAGACTCAATCGCATCGGCGACCCAACAATTGCATGTGTGTGTGTGCCGCCATCGCATGTCACTGCATGCCAAATAAAAACTTCTCCAAAGTCCTGCATTATTATTATATTCCACCAGACTGGCAATTGGGTCCGTAGACTCGACCACTAAATGAAGTGTTTACGCCATGTAATTGTGCATGGCTGAGTCCTCATTCCAAAAATCTAGACCCTTTCAGTAGAAATCCATTGCTAAGAATCCATTCTCCTCCACATTCCCTGTGGTGCTTTTTTCCTATTGCTCGGTTTTTAATGAGTTTTTCCTTACATTCGTTTGGGTATGTTGCATTTATTTATTTTACATTTATTTGGGATTTCATGGTGTGTTTTTGTTATTGATTTATTGTGATGTTTCTTCTTGACTTGTTTAAAGAATACTTGTCCAGCCCATGGGGACATTACCTTGTGATTTTGGGCTTTACAAATACATTTGATTAAATTTTAATTTGATCTAAGGGAACAGTGTATTTCCTGCTAAGCGAACAGTGTATTTCCTGTCTGCTATTGCTTTAAGTTTAGGAGACACTGCACAGGAAACACACTTGGGCCCATTTAGAGAAATGCTCTAGTGAAAGGAAATGAAGATCATTCATTTGTACAAAAAATCCAGAAGCATTGCAATTTATGCATGTGCAGCTTTATTATTATAAATGAGGTAGATAGCGTTTAGCGTTTATTAATAATAATAATAATAATAATAATAATAATAATAATAATAATAATAATAATAATAATAATAATAATAATAATAATAATAATAATAATAATAATAATAATAATAATAATAAATTTTATTTATAAAGAGCTTTTCAAGAACCCAAAGACGCTGACAATGAGCAAAACAAATGAACAGAGAAACAAGGAACCACAGGGAATAAGCAACAGTATGAATACGCAGGACATACAACCACGGGTAACAAGTTCAGTTCAGTTCAGTTCAGTTCAGAGTTTTTATTTGCCACATGGAATAATACAATCATAGTTTCTTCATTAAAAAATCATAAATAGCCATTCCATGGACAAAAGGAGCAGGAAGAAGAATAAATCTTATAATTACCTGCCCCTTATTCCTAAACTAACATGTATTTTCTTAATGGTCGGCGTATAACCTTATTTACACAAATAATCATTTATACCATTATAAAAGAAACACAATCCACAGTTAAACAAGAACAATTTAAATAATAATAATAATGATAAAGAATAAAAAAGAAAAGAAAGAGAAGAGAAAAAAAAAAGATCTCACTATTCAGATCACATTTTGATTTTCATACTGACTAAATATTTTTTTTTTATACATTTTTTTGAATTGATAAACACTGTTACATCCCTTGAGCTCGCTATGGAGAGAATTCCATAACTTTACACCAATAACTGAAGGACACATCTGTTTAAGTGTGGTACGTGCAAACTGATGTTTAAAATTGTATTTTCTCCTACTAAACTCACTTTCTAAATGAAAAAGATTTTGTAGTTTTTCTGGCAGTGTATTATTTCTTGCCCTAAACATAATTAACATTGTTTGAAACTTAACCATGTCTTCAAGTTTAATTATTCTAGATTTAATAAATAATATATTTGTGTGTTCTCGATAACTCACTTTATGTGTGATTCGTACAGCCCTCTTCTGTAGTATATATAATACAAGTAACAGATACAAAGTCCAGTAGGGGAACAGTCAGGGAAGTAAGGAAACCGAGGGGAGGGGGGGGGGGGGGGGCAGGAGAGGGAGAGAAGGTAGGGAAGGGGAAGGGGAGGTGGTAGGTTGGAGGAGGGTGGTTATGGGTAGGGAAGGTTGTATGCTTGGGAGAACAGGTAGGTTTTGAGTCGGGATTTAAAGGTGGAGAGTGAGGGAGAGTCTCGGACAGTCTGCTTATATGCAGCATTTGATCAAGTAGATCTTAATAAGATCAAGTAAGATGAGGGTTCCAAGCTGATTTTTCTTTTATGAATGAGGCCCTCAGCCCACAACATCACAATGTGACGTGTGGGAGAAGTAACAGCTGCTCCTCAAAGTATCTGATCTCAGACACTGACATTCAGTGGAGTGATTGATTAAAACAGGCAAGGACTACATTGCCGAATGAGAGGAGGATTTGAACTGCTTGAAGTGGGTATGTTCACTAATGAATATTGAGATGAGCACTTGAAAGGCTTTGTGTCTGTTGAATAATGTAACACACCTCCCATTGCTGGGTCCTGGTGTCGTGCCAAGGTAACACAGGGCGACAGTGGCTCAGGAGGTAGAGCAGTCGTCTGGTAATCCGGAGGCTACCGGTTAGATTCCCGCTCCTCCCGGGCAGCGTGTCGAAGTGTCCTTGAGCAAGACACTTACCCCCTAATTGCTCCCGATGTGCAGGTTGGCACCTTGCATGGTTGCCTCTGCCATCGGTGTGTGAATAATAACAATAATAACTGCTTTATTTGGCATGCAGACAGTGACACACAGGAACACACACACATGCAATTAGTTGGGTCGCCGATGCAATTGAGTTTAAATTTGAATCTAATCTAATTTATCAACATTTTGATTAGATTAGTCCAAAAGAAAACCTTTCAAATGTTGGCGTTCTGCCCACAGTTTTTATATAGGTGAAATACAATAGCCATACACAGGAAAATGGTGTTTGTTTTCCATTAAAAATAGGCGTGATCGTGTGTAGATCCCGGATACACCGCTCTGATGTACAGTATGATCCCTACTGTACAATGCCTTTCAATACTTTCACTTATTATCTACTGTAGGTGATCATTAGGCCCTTATCCACTCCTCAAAGCATGTTTGTTCTTGTGTATATGTGTGAGTTTAGACCTTTTCAACAGCGTTTTCAGTTGCTTGGTAACAATAACATTGTTCAAGTTGAGCATTCAAGCTGTAATGTTACAAAGAGTTACACAGTCTCACAATCAGATGATGTAATGCTACACTTCTAAGTCCTGTATTTTAAAATGTTGTTAAATGTTTTAGCACCTTTGGCCCTGATGACACAATCTGAAATATGTGTAATTATTAGCCTATTATGATTCCTTGTACAACTTTTGCTTGTCTAATGAAGGTTCACAGACACCAAGATGACAAACATCACTTATGTTTAAAAAAAATAAATAAATAATAAAAAAAAAAATGTAAAGCTGAAAGAGTCACATCCTGTTTGTGTGACCATTGCATGTTTATTTGAGTGCATGTTGCCATGTAGCTTATAACAGAAATAAAATATAATTGAAAGCCCTCATCTGGGATTCTTTATATATTATTTTGTGTGTATGTGTGTCATATATATATATATATATATATATATATATATATATATATATATATATATATATATTATTTTTTTTCTTTCTTTTTTTGGAAAATTAGCTTTTTGGAACTTTATTAAACACACTGTAAAGTCTCATAAGCTACAGTATGGGAATTAACTTCATATTCCTAAGCCCAGTTACCTTTTACATAATGTCAGGTCTTCCTTCACCGACTTTTTCTCTTGCCCACTTGTCTCTTACTCATTCCACCATCCCATCCCGCCCACAGAACCAGACACATCCTCCTATTCTGTCTCTGTAATGCAAACATTTGGGCCACTGGCTCAGTGCTTACACAGACACTGCCTTATTGTATAGCAATAAACACTGCAGGCGTGTAGGGATGATCCACTCTTGAACAGACCTTACTGAGAAGGAACATGGATTTGTTCACATTATCACATGCATTCCGAGTTATGTGTTTTTGTAATGTGTTTACTGTACATGTTTTTTTATATACAATTTTCATGGTTATCACATGAAACTTTCCTTTCATGTGAGCTACATGCGATTACATGTAATACAATCATTAAAGGATTACACATGAAATCATACGAGGTGAGCGTGATGTGTTTGAAAACCACAACGGGAACATATAAAAACAGAATTCTGATAACCCTAGTAATGGATAGTTCAAGTTTCAAGTTTCTTTAATAGTTGTCATACAGAAGTACAGAATACTTTCATACAAAATGCTTCTTACTGTTACGCTCCAGAGACTGTGCTAGACAAGATAGTATCAAATAACATAGTATAGCATGTAATTTAGAAGTAGAAAAAGAGGTCACAGTGTTCAGTATAGACATATGTACAATGTTCGATGCAGAATAGACGTAACTGAGTTACCATATAATATACAATACTATGCAGTGTACTAATGTACAGTACTATATAGTGCAAAGCAGAAATGGGATGAGGTACAGATGAGTTCAGCCTTAACGTGTGATCACATGTTCCCAGTCCTATAGCAGCAAGAGAGATTTTATTGATGATGTCTGATGACAGTGGCTCAGGAGGTAGAGCGGCTGTCTGGTAATCGGAAGGTTTCTGGTTCAATTCCGGCTCCTCCCGGCAGTGTGTCGAAGTGTCCTTGAGCGAGACACTTAACCCCTCACTGCTCCCCGATGGGCAGGTTGGCACCTTGCATGGTCGCCTCCTCCGCCTTTGGTGTGTGAGTGAACGGGTGAATGTGAGGCATAAGTTGTAAAAAGCGCGTTTTGGATAAAAGCATTATATAAACACAGTCCATTTTACGCTGGTGATTTCTTTTTAAACTAAATCTGCAGCTGCTCCAGTGGGAATAATTGAGAGCGATAGTGAACGAGAGGCGAGACTTGGTGAACACAGAGAATGTCCCCAGGGTGGTTTTATGGGGATACTGGCACATTTTCGGGTTCAGAAAAAAACAGCTAGGCCGCGGCTGCTCATCAAACACCCATCCTCAACTTGACCTCCACTTTCCACTTTATCTTATTAAAAGGGCATTTCACCTACGATACACCTGAACTCTATTTGGTCCCTGTGTAGTTGATTTTCTCAGAGAATATAAAAACACTTCTCTATACCGATCCCTCCCCTGGGTCTGACCCTGAGCTGTTGGTCTGACAGATGAGCCTGTTGTTTAGCGGGGAGCTTTAGGGGGAGATTTCAGTCCAGTTCTGACACAACAGTGTTGGGATGTCCATGTTATTATCCCCAGGCAGCACACAGTATGTCCAAACTTGCGGCAATCTATCATGTGTGGAAGGGCAAAAGTCTCCAGCATATTTTAAATATCTATAGGCTTTTAATTCCCTATAAAAGAATGTTTCTATGATGGGACCAACATGGTCAATGCTAAAAGACTATTCGGTTTAAGTTCACAACTATTGTTGTATCTAAATTGTCTCTCCCCTGATTTAACTTAAAAGTATAGTTGTGGTTGGTTGTAGTGCACTGCTAAACCAACCACCCACCTGAGCCGGAGTGTAGTCCTGTACCTTGGTTGTGTGACGTGGACCTGTCTTACGGTATCTAAATGGTAAATGGCTGCATTTATATAGCGTTTTTATCCAAAGCGCTTTACAATTTTTTTCCTCAATTTTTACCCATTCACACACCGATGGGTGGAGGCAACCATGCAAGGAGCCAACCTGCTCATTGGGAGCAATTAGGGGTTAAGTGTCTTGCTCAAGGACACATCGACACGCTGCCCGGGAGGAGCGGGAATGGAACCAGGAACCTCCGGATTACCAGACGACTGCTCTACCTCCTGAGCCACTGTCGCCCCTGGTATCTCTCCCCAGCAGCCGACCCATCTTGATCCCTATATCTGCCTGCGCAGGATTATCAAGTCCATGACAGAGAATCTTTGTTACAAGATTTATTAGGAAGTAAGACACAAGAATGCATTATGTTTTAGTAAGTGGATGGGCTATTTGTTCATCAACGTTATTAGCCAGTCGAGACATCAAATAATATAGAATAAACAAGGTTTATAGACATTAACATTGACGTTGACAGACGACAGACTTCTGCACGTAATAAGCCTGTGATGAGAAGGCACACTGCGGAAACCTGACCTTTGAAGTAACTTAATCACATAGCCGCAGAAGGTTATTCTATAGCACCATTAGAATTAATCTTATGGCTTATGGTTAATGCTGAAGTGGCAATTTGTCACAAGCTCGGCTGAAGGCTGCAAAGAGATTGTGCACTAAAGCGGCTTCTCAAACGGTCCAGGCTAAAGCAGAGAAGAGCAGAGAACACAATATGTTAATTAGTTAATTTCCTGTTGGCACTCCAGTGTCTTGTGGAATTACAAGATTCTCATAGTTTCAACCCCTTGATGATGTAGTATGGGGATCATGTGGGGAAGTAGTATCTTGTAGAAAAGCACACTCTAAAAAAATGTACGCTGTTCCTAACTAAACATATGGGTGTGTTACAGGAATGTTGAATAACAACAGACGTTAACACCAGCACGATTTAAAACCAGGTTGAGTCATTTGTTTAAAGGGGCAGTTCATAAAAAAGAAATCCCCCCAAAACATGACTTTTCTTTCATAATAATGAATGGGGGTGTACTTCAGTAGAAAATTGTTTCAGCATGAAACTGCTCACTACATGGTCTGTGGATTATCTTCAGTAATCAGGTCATGATTTCTGGAAATCATTTTTCAAATGTATTTTTGGCGCTTTGAGCGGCACAAGCCAAGTGGCTGAGATTCAGCTCCATTGTGTTGGAGTGACGGCAGGCATCTCTACGGCAGACATCTCTACGGCAGACATCTCTACATCAGACATCTCTAGGGCAGACATCTTGAGGGCAGACATCTCTACGGCAGACATCTCTACATCAGACATCTCTACGGCAGACATCTCTACGGCAGACATCTCTACATCAGACATCTCTACGGCAGACATCTCTACATCAGATATCTCTACGGCAGACATCTCTACGGCAGATATCTCTACGGCAGACATCTCTACGGCAGACATCCCTACGGCAGACATCTCTACGGCAGACATCTCTACGGCAGACATCTCTACGGCAGACATCTCTACGGCAGATATCTCTATGGCAGACATCTCTATATGTCAGACATCTCTACGGCAGACATCTCTAGGGCAGACATCTCTACGGCAGACATCTCTACATCAGACATCTCTACGGCAGACATCTCTACGGCAGACATCTCTACGGCAGACATCTCTACATCAGACATCTCTACGGCAGACATCTCTACATCAGACATCTCTACGGCAGACATCTCTACATCAGACATCTCTACGGCAGACATCTCTATACGGCAGATATCTCTACGGCAGATATCTCTACGGCAGACATCTCTACGGCAGACATCTCTACGGAAATCTCTACAGCAGACATCTCTACGGCAGATATCTCTACGGCAGACATCTCTATATGGCAGACATCTCTACGGCAGACATATCTAGGGCAGACATCTCTATGGCAGACATCTCTACATCAGACATCTCTACGGCAGACATCGCTACATCAGACATCTCTACGGCAGACATCTCTACATCAGACATCTCTACGTCAGACATCTTTACGGCAGACATCTCTACGGCAGACATCTCTACATCAGACATCTCTACGGCAGACATCTCTACGGCAGACATCTCTACATCAGACATCTCTACATCAGACATCTCTACGGCAGACATCTCTACATCAGACATCTCTACATCAGACATCTCTACGGCAGACATCTCTACATCAGACATCTCTACATCAGACATCTCTACGGCAGACATCTCTACATCAGACATCTCTACATCAGACATCTCTACGGCAGACATCTCTACATCAGACATCTCTACGGCAGATATCTCTAGCAGACATCTCTATATGGCAGACATCTCTACATCAGACATCTCTACGGCAGACATCTCTACGTCAGACATCTCTACGGCAGATATCTCTACGGCAGACATCTCTATACGGCAGACATCTCTACATCAGACATCTCTACATCAGACATCTCTACGTCAGACATCTCTATGGCAGATATCTCTATACGGCAGACATCTCTACGGCAGACATTCCTTCTCTACTCACATAAAACACCTGCAGGCCAAAGTCAAAGCTCGTCTGAGCTTCCTGTACCGCAACAAAGCTTCCTTCACCCGCTCGGCCAAACACACTCTTGTCAAGATGACCACCCTCCCTATATTCGACTATGGCGACACCATCTATAGTACTATTGCTACTGTAATTTTGTATTTTATTTTCTTGTATGCATGTACATAACTATAGGGCCAATTTGCCTATCTACGCCAGGATACGTCTTGAACACGCTCACAACACTTTGACTTGGGCTGTCTTGTTACTCACTGTTTGATGTTGTTGATAGTTGCGTCTTGATGGATTCGAATTTCGAACAGGTTGTTTTTATGGAAGGAGTTGTGTAAAAGTTTCAAATAATAATGGGGGCAAACAACGAAACAATAACAGGCTCCAGACTTGAACTAAAAGGTTTCAAAACAAACAGGCCCAGCAAAGGGGTTCAGATAAACTAAGGAGAGCATGTGGTTTCTCCCACTGTGTCCTACTTCCTGATGGATCTTTCTAAGAACGAGCTTTGACACATGATGGTCCTTTGGGAGGATGGCAGGGTGCTTTGCATCTTCTGGCATGGCTGCTCTGCTTAATCTCCCACCCACTCTTAATACCTCATTTTCGTTCAAACTTCCTTTCTGCAATGTTTTGATTTCCTCTTTGAAATCCTTGGTTTTGACAGAATTGTACAACGGCTATCTCTGAAATGTCCAGTTCATCCAGAGAGAGGTTGTGTACCTTTACAAAATGATTCTAAACAAAGTCTTTCATTCAATCTTTCGTTCAATCTGCGCTGTGTGTGTGTGGAGCGAGCGAGCGAGCGGTTGAACATCTGTATCTCTTCTGGCGTGCTTCAACACACAGCTGTGCCATAAATAATAGAGGACCATGGTGCCATTTTTCGAGACGACCAATGGGGGCGCCATTTAGTCAAAACTATTAAATCAAATGAAATGGCTCCTACAATAACCTTGTTTTTTGTTACAGCTTCCCACCCCCCCCCCCCCCCCCCCCCCTTCCCACAAAAGGCCGTTGCTTTTTGGACAGGCTGCTTTTGTATGTAAGAATTTGTTCTTATTGTTCTTGCTTGCCTGGATAAATAAAGGTTAAATCAATTTAAAAAACAAACATCAGACATCTCTACGGCAGACATCTCTACGGCAGACATTTCTACGACAGATATCTCTCATCTCTATGGCAGACATCTCTACAGTGTCACAATCACGGCGAGAGCCTCCATCTCTCCGCCTGCTTCCACGCCCTTATATGGGCAGCTTCCGACGCCATCTTCCCCACGCTGTGATCTGGCAATAATCAGCCCAGCTGAGAGTCGTCAGCTCATCACCGGCCCGGATATCAACCCTGCGGATCCTGCTCCTGATCGTCTCAGTGTTATTCCATCTAACCTAGGTACGAGGACGTACCCAGCTTGCCTGCTCTGTCAGTATTGCCTGCCATGTCCTAACCTCTGTTCTCCCTGTGCCCAGGACCACCACTCTCGGCCGATGCTGTCTCCTGACGTACCACCCGCCCGGACGTTCCTGAGAAACTCAAGCAAGAGTCACTACTCGTCCAATGTTGCACATTCTTGTATATTAGTCTATTGCCGTGTCTGCTCGGAACCCAAAGGAATTAAAACATACCTAAAATGCTCCATTCTCTCTCTCCCTGTGTTCTGCTATTGGGCTCCGCCACCGCTGCCCTAACATACAGCAGACATCTCTATATGGCAGACATTTCTATGGCAGACATCTCTATATGGCAGACATCTCTTTTTTTTATTATTATTCCCCCCCCCCCCCCCCCCCCTTCTTTTCCCGTTTTTCTCCCCTCCCAATGTTAGTCATTATGTCAATTCCCAATCCCCTTCCTGGTCGTTGCGCACTCTACCCCCTACCGTCGGTCTGGGAGGGTGGAGACTATCACATGCTTCCTCCGACACATGTGTACCCAGCCCACCACTTCTTTCCACCTAGCAGCACGGACTCTCACTGGGAGAGTGTAACGTGTGGAAGGTCACACTACGTCTCCTAGATCCTTCCCTTGCTGTGCAGGCGCCCCGACCGAACTGTAGGAGTCGCTGTTTACAACGACCAGGACCCACCCTCGCCGGGTTTCCCACCCGCTAACACTGCCAATTGTGTTAGTATGGACGGTCGGCCAACCCGGAAGCACCACAGCTGGATTCGATCCCACTGTCTCTGTGGTGGTAGGCAGACGCTTAGTCCGCTGCACTACCCTGCCGCTCCTACAGCAGACATTTCTACAGCAGACATCTACATATACGGCAGACATCTCTACAGCAGACATTTCTACGGCAGACATCTCTATACGGCAGACATCTCTATATACGGCAGACATCTCTACGACAGACATCTCTACTCTACAGCAGACATCTCTATGGCAGACATCTCTACGGCAGACATCTCTAGCAGACATCTCTATACGGCAGACATCTCTACAGCAGACATCTCTAGCAGACATCTATATATGGCAGATATCTCTACGGCAGACATCTCTAGCAGACATCTCTATACGGCAGACATCTATACGGCAGACATCTCTACGGCAGACATCTCTAGCAGACATCTCTATACGGCAGACATCTCTACAGCAGACATTTCTACGGCAGACATCTCTATGGCAGACACCTCTACGGCAGACATCTCTACGGCAGACATCTGTATGGATACATGGCACTCTGGGTAAGGAGGGAAATATCATGTGTGGAAGGGCAAAAGTCTCCAGCATCTTTTAAATATCTTTTTTTTGTATCTACTTTTTCTCCCCATTTTTTAATTTTTTCTTCCATCCCCAATTTCGTATTGTCCAATTCTACCCTCCCCTGTCTCGAACGTTGTTAGGCCATGCCTCCCACAAGCCGGCTGCAATGTGGACGAAGCCTTGCATCACGTGTCCCCTCCGGTACTCGAGGAGGCAGCCGTTGCATCTTTTCACCTGTACAGCGTGATCTCTCAGCGGCGAGTGTCTGCGTGGGAGGGACACGCCGCTCTCGTCGCTTCCTGATTCTACTGCGCAGGCGCACCAACCGACCTGTAGGAGTCGCTGTCCACAACGTCCGATCCCCACCCACCAGCTTCCCACCCCCTAATACTGGCAATTGTATTAGTATGAACGACCAGCCAAGCTGGTAGCAACGCAGAGAGCTGGGCTCGAACCCAGCATCTCCTGAGTTGGTGGCGAGCGCCTTGCCCACTGCGCCACCTATAGCCGCCCCGGCATCTTTTAAATATCTATAGGCTTGGATCTATCTGTTGGATCACCACAACATTACAACACAAGATCTTTGTGATAAAAGATGCCTGTAAAAAAAAGAATCCATTATAAGACATGAATGGAATAAATCATGTACAGTATAAATTATTTGAATGAAAACAAGGTGGAGGCAGACAGTAAAGATACACAGTGGACCTTTTTGTTTTACCATGTTTTCACCTACAATTTCCACACTTTCTGGTCCAGTGGACCCGGACACTAGTATGCAATATAATGTGTAGGGGGGTGCAGTGTGCACTCAATGAAAATCTGTTATTTTACATGTTCTTCACAGAAGATTAGCTGAGGCCAATGAGACTCAGGTTGGAAACAAATGTATTGTATAATTTCTCTCTTTTAATAAACATTTAAATCTGATTCCACACCACCCTGAACTGTGAACACCACACAACGGCTACTGTCATAATGGGTTACTCTGCAGTGTGTGCGTGTGTGCGTGTGTGTGTGTGTGTGCGTATGTATGTATGTGTTACCGGTCCCAAGGCTATTGGGTATCTTCACAAATCACGTTTGCAGCCGGTCAGCATTCGCTCCCTGAAAGTATAGGATAATGATCAAGAGGAATGAAGACGCGTGCTGCTCGGTTATACTCCAATTCTGCTCTGAGAGCTTTATTATAACGAATGCTCTCAATTTGTCAATTCTGTGTCAAAACATCATTATTTACATTCATCACATGTCTTAGTCTGCTTCAGTGTCACAGGTTCTGGAAACATTTGCCTTCTGAATCAGATACACAGTTGTCCTTGATACTACTCAATGGTATAAACTTCATGGGAAATATTCCTTTACTTGAATCATTTGCTCTTATCAAACTTTACAAAATGGTGTCTCATTAGCATTCAGCTCTGACTGGTGTATTGGTGACATGTGCGTCCTGGTGACATGTGCGTCCTCCGGCATTCTGACACATTTCAACGGATAGCCCTTATTTCATATTTTCGTTAAGTCACCTCATTTCACATTATAGACAAATAACCGTATTCCACATTATAATCAAGTGCTCAGGGCCCAGTGTTGAATAAACAAGTTACAATGTACTTTTCACAGTGTACTGACCTGAACGTATAGGATAATAATCAAGAGGAATGAAGACGCATGCTATTTTGATGTATAGCTGGTAATATAAAGTTGACCACAATTCTTCTAATCATAAAAATTTGATATAAACAATTGCAAAAATTACACAAGATTATGCACATATTCTTGAGAATACTACATATGTATGTATTGTGGCAGATATCACCCCCCCTCTCATGGATATGTGAAGGACAGGAGATATTATTGCCACGGAAGGAGTGGAAACAATTAGGTAGCTGATTAGTACTGATAGAACACACCTGTGCATCATTAGTTCACCCACATCTCACGTGCACACACGCCAGACACACACACTACAAACAGGGCCGCCTGGGAGAAATGTGAGGCCCTGTGCGAGATTTAAACGCGACTGTGTGTGTTAGAAAGAGAGAGAGAGAGCATGTGTGTTTGTGTGTTAGAGAGAGAGCATGTCTGTGTGTCGTGTGTGTGTGTGTTAGAGAGAGAGTATGTATGAGAGAGATAAGCAAAGATGAGCCCCTAAAGGATATTCAACTTTTAATGGAAGAACAAAACAGAAGGAAAAGATAACTTCACAAAGGCAACATGAATATACATAGATCCAAAAGGACAAAGATCAACACTTAAATCCAAAGAGAAGAGGGTCTATACCAGAGAGCCAAGGAGCCAATGGCCGACATCAGCTAAATAGGCTAACTGCAAATAGAGTAACCAGGTACTGACACCAGGCCACACACAGCTTTGGCCAACGCTACCCAAGCTACACAAACGACCAAGACAATTCACACACAGCACATGTCGTATCTCCAAATGTTGTGAAGTAACATATGTTTTGCCTGGAAAAAACATCGTTATTAACAAAACATTCAGGAGGGGAAGGAAGGAAGAGTGGGGTAATGTCCAATGGACATCTTACCTGCACCAAGGAACGCAGGGCGAAAGGCCGCAACACAGGTCTCCACGTTGACGAAAGGCCTCTCGCTGGCGGGACAAAAAGAAGCTATGGCCGGGGCCTTGTCATGGTGCAGGCCCGACTACATCTTCTGTCAAAGATGATGTCGTAGTCAGAGTGCCAGGGCCTGCTATTCTCACGGCTAATGTCAATGGTCGTAGCACAAGCTAACAGCTAACTCTAGGCTAACTGATAGCATCAAGCTAACGTTCCCAGCCGAGCGAAAACGAGCAGCTAACGTCGTAGCTAAACAGCTAACTGGCTAACAGTTAGCTCAACCCGGCTATCGCTAACCATTAGCTAACGCAGAAGCAAGCTATGCGGCTACCACTGAAAAACTGTACAACGTGAGAAAAGCAATACAGGCCAACACTTCAGAAAGCCGCTGTGTTTTCCTCTTCTCATACGAAGAGAGAAGGGAAAAAGAAGGCAATACACGTCCCACTACAGAGTGGTGTTTACCATAGCGGTGCCGGCAACAAGTCCCTCGCGGACTATAGCCGACTTGAGCATGGAGATATTCTCATAATGAAACACCAAGCTCACCTCCCTCGCACCAGGTGCTGACACCAGGCCACACACCGTTAGCTACTACTACAACAGCTAGTCGGCCCGTTTGGCTCCCGAGAGAGAGAGAGAGAGAGAGAGATATCCACGGCGGGAATAGAATAGAGTGCATTAAAAACTCACCAAACGTCCAAGAGGATGGAGACAACCGCGTGGAGTTGACGAAGTTCATCTGCCGAACGACCGTCCTCTTCATCTTGGCATAACAATGCTGCACGTGCTCTCTCTAGGTTAGCTAACGCTAGTTAGCCTTTAGCTAAGCTAGCTACTAGCCGACATCATCATGGCTATATCCCGACTGAACCACACGTTAGCACTCAATATTATAACGTAGCTAAAGCTAACTAGCTGTCCCTGTCTTTAGCCGGGATGGCTAGCCTGACTGAACTGTCTAACATGCAACAACTTTCATCTTCAGTCCATCTGCCGAACGATGTCCTCTTCATCTTGGCTGGCATAACCTCCAATGCTGCACGCGCGAAATAGTCAGACGCTACCTTACATGTAACCCCTCCCCTCATTGAAACCAATTCTGCTGCAGAGCCTCAGAGCTGCCTCCAATAGTGTATCTGCAGAGCCGCAGAGCCAGGAACAAGTCAAACACATTCTACAAACGTGTCTAATGTGAAATATATAAGCATATAAGCAAAACTAGATTTTAGGTCTGTGATGAAAAAGGGCCTCGCAGGAAGGGGGGCCTCACAAAAAATTAAATAAAAAAATTTAATTAAAAAATTAAAAAATTAATAAATAATTTTTTTTTTGTGCGAGGCGGAGGCCCCCCTTCCCGCGAGGCCCTGTGCGACCGCACTGCTCGCACACCCCCTGAGGCGGCCCTGACTACAAATACACTAGGTTAGTGAGAGATGAGTTGAGTGGAGGTGAGGTTGGAGTTGTTGTATTGAGAAAGAGAGAGATTGTTATATTCGGAATGTTGTGAGGTGAGAGGTAGTGAGAGGAGAGGTGAAGGCGAGAAGGTGTTCATTGTGTACTGGACCCTAGACTGGCTGAGAACCCCCCTTGTGTACTGACCCTGGACCGGACGACTAGTCTGAGTATTGAACAATCCCTTCTTTTTGTACGAGCCTGTTTTGTGTTACGACCATTCTCTTTGCCTATCAAACTGAATTCTGCCCATAATCAATAAATATTCTTATTGATTGATATTGCTCTTGTGTGGACATTCAAATTTGTTTGTTTTTGAACCGTGGAGAGTCTGAACACCACCAGGCTCGTCACAGTATGTATGGTGAGCAGCCAGGCTGGAACGAGCTGGAACTACTTGGCTGAAGCCCACTTTTCCCCCACTCAGCCTGCCTGGACAGTAATAACCACTCTGTTGATTTCTCCCGAGGTTAGGTCGATCATGTCTGTTAGCTGTGCCCACTTGAGAAAAGCGACAGTATCGGGGCGGCTGGGTGGCGCAGCGGACTAAGCACTCGTCACCAACGCAAGAGACACTGGTATCGAATCCGGCTGTCAGCGGTGCCTCTGGCTTGGCCGGCCGTCATACTGGCTCAATTGGCAGAGTCAGCGGGAGGGAAGCCGGTGGGTGGTATTCTGGTCGTTGTAAACAGCGACTCCTACAGGTCGGTCAGGGCGCATGCACAGCGAGGGAGGGAGATGGTGAGGGTAGTGTGACCGCCCACGCGTTACACTTCACCAATGAGTGTCCGCGCTGGCAGGTGAAAAGATGCTGCTGGCTGTCTCCTAAGTCTCGGAGGAAGCATCTGATAGACTTCAGGGCTCCCTAGACCGACCAGTGGGGGGCACATGCGAGCAGCGACCAGGAAGGGGAGGGGGGAATTGGCATAACAACAAAAATTGGGATGGGAGAAAAATACAGAAAAAAGGAGGAGAAAAAGTGGATACATTTCTTTTTTTAAAGCAACAGTATCACCGTATGGACCACACGGGTAGTATGGATCCTCTACACTCATATCCGTTATGGAATAAAAGGCTGAGACAAAGTCTGAAAGCCATGGGCATTGAAAAGCTCCTCTCCACGGGGTGCCTTTCAACACGTCCAGCAAACTGGATTGTGGGAAGAAAGTCAAAGCACCGCGATTTATGTGTATATCCATCGGATTTATCGACCGGCATAAGTATTTTCATTGAAAGGAGCTTAGAATGGAAGCTGTCGCTCCCTCCGACTCCCTCCCCTCATGAATAACTTATCGATAGGTTTATGAATAACTAATGACTGTTTCTGAGTCAGATCAGACACTCAGCCCGGAAGCGGAGCTTAGTAGGAGGAAAGCGCTTCAGACTTGCCTCATTAACAGTCTGTCGTAAATAGCACCTAAACATCCGTCCACACTTCGGGCAAAAGATCCACGTTTACTAGTTTCTATGTTGCTCTCAAGGCAAACAAACAATTGAGCCTCATATTAAAAAAATATTAAAAAGTTATTATTTGACTTCATGGGAGAAATCCCAACCAAATCCCATATGGAACTGAGGAAACATCTTATAATATTCTCTCTGGGCTCTGGGGATCAACAAGGGGTTTGAAGGCCTGCAAGATGGATGGGAGAGGAGCCCAGTATAACCTCCATCCTCTCATTCAAAACACAGTTTCTATCATACTCACGAGAGAAATACTGCTCCCTGCATGCACGTTAGCAGTCCATTATGAGATATGTTGAGAACATCTGCTGGGATGAATGATCGTCTGGAGATTATAGGCCCTGGCGAGCAATGGAAGGTCTGTGACCTTGGACGAAGGCCAGTGAGGGGCCCATAATCATTATGAAATGCTAAGAGCTATAGAGACGAATGGGAGGCAAGAATCTGCCAGCAACAGCCAAAGTATCAAGGTTGATACGATAACCTTTCCAAAAGTTTTTACTCACTCGATCATCCCTGGTGGGGGAATATAATTTAGATGTGTCCAACCCTCTTTTGATGCACATAGACAGCAGGAGAAATGAGGGATTAGCATTATCAATGTTTCGGCCGCTACTTTGCATACCCTACATCATGACTATGGTTGTTATATTGTAATCTAGTGCTATTTTTATTGTTGTTTCTACTGCTGCTTTGCACATATTATACCCATGCTGTGGTTGTTATGTTATAGTTTACTCTAGAGCTATACCTTATCATTGTTCCGTTGCCACTTTGCGCACATTTCATATAAAGTGATTATTGTAAATTAGTGTATTGCAATTAGAGCTATTTACATCATTCTTTTGTAAGCCATTTCTATTGATCTTTCCCCCCTGATTACTTTATTGACGTTGCTGCTACAAGGTGGAGGAGCCAAGACAAAAGTGTTTCACTCATTTAAGCAAAGTAATGTATGAAGATGTGACAGATAAACACATGTGAATCTGATCTGAGGAAGTTCCAGTGCTTGGGACCACTAACAAGGAGACGAGGGGAATGAGAGGCAGACATGGAAGTACCATTTTGCATTTTCTTTTTTTATTTAACTTCAGTTTAATTTCAAATAAATATATTTTACATATTAAACTCTCAATATACACATATAGAGTACATAGTTGAAAACAGGTGACAGCCAAAAAAACGAACAAAAATTATTACAACTTGCTATACATCTGTGTATGCCCATCTCGTCATCGGATCATCGCTACATATGAGCTCGATGATTTGATTCAGAGCGATTCCGTTTCACTCAGACATGGATTTGGAGCGGCTCAAATGGCAACATCTATCTCTGTTAAGAGAGCAGTGGATCCACAGCGCCATGCTGTGGTCACTCTTGGTACAGTAATTAGCCAGACAGCAGACCGATGCCGCTTCGACTCGCACTTGGGAGTGAGGTCAGTGTAGGACCTGGTAGCGCATCCGAAAACACAAAATAGTCTCCAAAGAGACAGAGAGACCTCAGTGATAAAGAAAAGGTTTGTAGAGAAAACATTCACAATAAAGGGGATTTCCACCAATAAGCATAATGGCACAGTAATCAATTCACACTATATACAAATCCATTTGTGGGAGACAGCTTTTCAAATGATGAAGATTTGCCGTTTTTTTGCAGGCTAAACAGCTCAGAAGTGCTTTGCCACTCATTTGCATTGCAAACAAAATTAAAACAGCATTAAAAACACAGATGAACATTCAGCAGATCTGACGTTGAACTCCCAGGAATAATTTTGAAGGGGGGGGGTCCTTATTGTCATCACATTGAAACACACACAACGCACAATCACAGACATGCAGACAACTAGACGCGTTATGATGCCGCTTCAGTGCAAATACAGTTACAATTCCCTTTTCGGTCTGTTTTTTTGTTTGATATGATATCTAGCAAATGGTAATGACATTAATGTAGCCACAGTATGTATCTGAGTGATATATGTAATATGTAATGCCCTACACTAGGGCCTACATAACGATAATTAAAAAAATAATGTTGAAGATGTACATCTGCCTGGGCAGGAGGGCTGGGGGGGGGGGGGTCGCTATAGCAATATATAGCAATATTGTGTGTGCCAATATTACATCAATACAGTGACGCCAAGTAAAAATATTGGAATGAGATGATCAGATTGAAAATGTTATCTTATTAGTAGGGATGCCCCGATCATACCGATCACCGATCGTCTATGAGCCATATCGGCCGATACCGGTACCGATCGTTTTTGGTTTAAAAAAAAAAAAAAAAAAAAAAAATGTAAATATAATATTTTTTTTTATAAAATATATATATTATATAATTATACTTGTAGTTGTATTATCTGCGAGACATCGCCACCACGCAACAAGTCAAAATGCTCGCTATCTGCAAACAGCTCCACTGTCTGTGTGTATACTCTGACTAACAGGGTCTGAAACGTATAAGATGTTGTGCTGTTATGAAGCATGATAGCTAATCAGCCAACAGCTGCAACAACGAATAATGTCAATTATGTTATAAGACATTGATATCAGGAGCTATCTGTAGCTACTGCTAGCCGGCTAGATACCGTTAGACAATGCATCATGTATTAAACTAAAGTGAACTATTTAGTTTACTGGGTCATTTCATTTAAACAGTGAGCTAACATTAGCTACCTAGCTAACGGAGGTGCTCATGCACTCGACTATTGGCGGAGCTTGTTTATATCAGGAGCTATCAGTAGCTAGCCGGCTAGATACCGTTAGACAATGCATCATGTATTAAACTAAAGTGAACTATTTAGTTTACTGGGTCATTTCGTTTAAACAGTGAGCTAACGTGAGCTAACGTTAGCTACCTAGCTAACGGAGGTGCTCATGCAGACTGGAGCTTGTTGACATGAGGAGTCTGGGAGGGGGAGGAGGAGAAGGAGGAGGAGGAGCAGTGCGCTGCAGCAGCAGCTGTGTCAGGCTCTGAGAGAGAAGTCAGCAAGTGAGAAATCCGCGCGTCTTCGATCGGTTTTCATGGTCGGCGAAAATAAAGCATTATCGGAATTCACAATCTCATATTTATACTGATTATCGGCCGATACCGATCGCTGGCCGATCGATCGGGGCATCCCTACTTATTAGATAAAGCAGATATTATTATTGCAGATGTTAACACTTTCAGTGCCTTTGATTAACGTTGATTAATGTCCTTGGATGCCAGCATCCACTTCAATGATAGCGTTAAAAACGCATAATCTATGTTTTAAATTATGGCTATGTGTCTAATCTGCCCGTCGCTTATCAATGACTTGTTTGCAGTCAACATTGTCGAAACGGATGGTTCATATCCTTTTTATCGAAAAGCTATCGTTTTCTCAAAGAAATTTGGAAAATAGAAAGATTCCGTCATAAACGGCATTTATTGGAATATTCTCGAATACACTAGACACGTTGTCATTTGTCGGCCTATTTATGAATCGTTTTCAAATAAACGCTAGATTATCGATAGTATATGTGTACTTATGCACGCTATAGAAGCGAGCTGAGAAATCGATTATCTTATTACCTCAACAGCACACACACACACATATACGGGGCACACTGTTATCTCAGTGAAAACAGCTCTGATTATCCTAAAACTGGTAACATAAGACTCCTTACCTTAGATCAGATGTTCTCCAAAAAGATTATTCCAATTCCTGATCGCCATTCCAAATATCGATCGCGTTTATTGATTGATTATTGGCTGCTGTAAATATATATTCCAGGCTGCTTTCCATCTCGCGATCACTTCCCTCTTCATCAGACGGCTCGCCAGCATAGTGGAGCCAGTACGCTCCCCCCCACACATCCACCAGTGTAATCGAATGGCCTGCAGTTACACAGGGATAGACGATAGGGGGCGGTATTTTCCCATCGGAGCTCCTAGAGGGGCTGCTGTACCAACGGGAGACTCGGTTGATGAAATATGAATTCAGATCGCTAATAAAAAAAAAAAGGCGACAATTAGCGTCGTCGGCATTCAACGGGCGGGGCGAAATAACGACATAACACGTCGCCGGCATCCAAAGTGTTAACAGTTAAATGTTTTCCGCCGGGGACATCATTTGCAGTTGAAAAGAGCTAATAAATCACAATATCATGGTATTACAATATTGTGACTCTTATGGTGATAATATGGTATCGTGGGGCCTCAGCTACTGGCGGTATTTCAGTTGTGCTTTTTCCATCTCCTCTCTTTAAATGTTCATGTTTGACCCCGTTTAAATGTGACTCTGGCCCGGTCAGGATGGGTTAAGTAAGAAAAATGGATTTAACTCGCATTAGACGTTGGATCTTTCAAGGCCCTCTCTTGTGGAAGATCCAAGCTCTCATTTTGAGTGGAAGTGCACACATTTTTAGCACAATTCATCCACAATGTGCAACAGTGCAAATATGCTCTAAAAAGAGATGGAGAAGAAAGTGTGTGTGGGTAACACTTAGGGCACACTTAAAGAGGTCAAACCTCTCTCTGACCTTGTATGTGGCTGCAGGATGAAAAACTAAAATGTAATAAGTAGGGATGTGCGATATTATTGGCCTATCGATATTATCGGCCGATATTGCCATTAAAATGTAATATCGGAAATGATCGGTATCAGTTTAAAAAAAATTATAATAAATTCTATTTTATTTATTGTCAAAAGTATGCATAATGTTGTGTTAATTCCACAACAAGAGATATGTAATGTTAACACTTTGACTGCCAGGAAACGTCTTTTCACGTCTTTCCCGGCCATGCTCAAGTTGCCGGGGGACGCTGTACAGCGTCCTTATATCAATATTTCAAAAATCTGCGATCGGATTAATATGTCCCCTCCGCTGGCCTGAGATCCACCAGCAGGACCCACTGAGCTCTCTGGCGGTTCAGGAGCGCCATCTGGTGGCCGATCGGCGCAATCGCCAAACAGGATGTTGAATAGAGGTTGTCATGACGACCGTAGTACTTCCGGGCGCTCGCTATAGTTCATGGGACTCTGGCTCGTCACGCTACACAGTGATCGATTGGCAATAACTCGATAAACAACATGATTTGGACGTATATACCATTATACAAGCTGGAGATGGACCGGGTAAAAATATATCCCATAATGATAAGATTTCTACTCGACGATGATCGCCCAACGGCGCGCGGAGACTGGGGTGAGTTTCAGCGTGTAACGTTACCGTGTTCGATACTAACTGCTATTATCAACATTTGACCCACATTAGATGATTGGTATAACGCTGCCCACGGAATTATAAACGCCCCCTCGCCCATCCGGTCAACATCAGATGACGTGTAGTAACTTCTAGAAGTACGTCTAGTTGGAATTTTTTATATCGCGCTGATTGCCATCAAACTGTATTTCATCATCAATATAATGCATTTGGGGCTATATATCACGTTCTGAAGAAAGCTGCAGAAAGAGATGAAAACATACTTATACATTAGACCATACTTTACTATGAATATGTGAATGAAAAAGTTTAACGTTGCTACACAATGAACAATACATATAGGACTTTGAATGGGCCCTAATAATGGCAATGTAGCAATAGAATTTAAAAAGTTATAGCCCTGCAAAGAAGGGGACTTTCTCCATAGACAAATAGCGCTGGCAATCTATGGTATATCATGAATTTAACCTTAGGCAACCAAAGTGTTAATTACCTGAAATTATTCCGTTTTTTGGGGGGGGGGGGGGGGGGGGGGGGGGAACCCTGCATATATCGGTATCGGTATCGACATTTTAGAGTTGGACAATATCGGTACATCGGATATCGGTAAACAAGCCAATATCGAACATCCCTAGTAATAAGTGTGTGTTCAACACTTCTGGCGAGGGCTCAAACTCCACGCTGGACGTGGACCACGGCTGGGCCTCGACTTGTGTCTTCCATTTTCAAAACAGGAAAAACACGACATCCTGTTTGTAAAAGTCCCCCACCTAAACAGTCTAAACTAAAATTATGTTTCTGAAAACATCTTGAGGGGAGAAATAACAGGTAATACAGTTGCTGAACCTTGATTAATATTTGATCTGCAGTGCCTGGTTTGTGAGCCAGTCACGCACGCTGCGTTAGATGGATTCATTTGATGTGAAGTTGAGGTCATGTATGCCAACGCTGACCTGCGGTGCCATCCCTCCACACATGCCCCACTGCCTCCGTCACGCAGCGCATCTCCTGCTCTACACGGAAAATGTATAGAATGTGTCAAGCTGCCGCAATCTCTGACAACTTGCCTTGAGTGGCAGGTTGAATTGCAAGTTGCACAACAAGCCCAATGGTTGTTGCAAGACATCAGTCAGCATGCAGATTAGTCTGAGCTAAGATCTGCTGGCTTTGGTGTGGAATATTTACCCAGACCGTGTGACATCAGTCAGACAGATGGAGATCAGACAACCTGGAATAAACACGTGTGTGCGTGTGTGTGTGTGTGTGTGTTTGTGTGTATAATATGCATCTATATGTGCGTTTTGAGCACTTTGTATTTTAACTAGGGATGCTCGATATTGGCTTTTTTACTGATACCGATATTGTCCAACTCTTAATTTCCGATACCGATATATGCAGGGCTCCCCCCCCCCCCTCCCCAAAAACTGAATAATTTCAGGTAATTAACATTACATATCTCTTGTCGTGGAATTAACACAACATTATGCATACTTTTGACAATAAATAAAATCAGAATTAGTTCTTACCTGCTTGCCTGGGTAAATAAAGGTTAAATAAATGTAAACAAAATAAATAAAAAAATTTTTTTTTGTTTTTTTGAAAACCGATACCGATCATTTCCGATATCACATTTTAATGCCAATATCGGCCGATAATATCGGACATCCCTAATTTTAACCAGTGGCTAAACGATAGGAAAGATCCAGTTTTTTGGAATAAAACCGTAAACTTCAATGGCTTCCATTGGTCTGAAGTGAACACAATGTGAATACGTAGTGGAGGAGTTTACTTGTCACATGTCCTGGACGACGTGTGTGAATGAACAGAGGACAGAGGGTATAGATGGGGCGATACAGGAGGCGATACCAGCCTAGTGATTCACAGGAGGGGTAGAGGCCTGTTGGCTAGTCCAGGGGCACCTCAGCCAGGCTGGGCAGCATGGAGACCGTAGCCAGCTTGGACTCTGTCATCTTATCCAGACCGAACAGCAAGTCCAGCTGAGTGATTGGCCGCAGACGGTCCTCGTCCAGCGGCCTGGGGGGGGGGGGGGTCAGAGGTCATTGACAGGCACAGTGGACACATGCTGGCAGACTGACATATGTAGGTATGCTGACATGCACACACACACACACACACACACACACACACACACACACACACACACACACACACACACACACACACACACACACACACACACACACACACACACACACACACACACACACACACACACACACACACACACACACACACACACACACACACACACACACACACACGGATGATAAAACAATAACTACAAAACCATGAGTCATTACAGCAGTCATCTGAGGATAAAGGCAACATTATGGGAATCAGTTAGCCACTAGGTTTTGTGCTAAGCTAGGCAAGCTTGCAGCCAGATAGCCTTCTACTGAACACAGAGAGGAAATTGGTATCTATCTATCCTTTTGTCTGACTCTGGAGAAGACGGTAAGCACATTTCCCATAATGTTCCTTTAAAAAGGTCAATGTTAGCATTTTGAAATATTCATTATGAATAGAATAATAGAATAAGGGCACAGCACTGCCTAAAATTAAGTTATGTATCTATGGAGAGAACAAGCCATGTTTCAGTCTCATGACCTTCCTCTGGCTGCCAAGTAGCCTGGAAGCCAGTCTTTCTCGCAAAACCTTTTCTACTTTTGCAGTACAGACTGGCCTTCCTCGTATCCACATCGATTTATAGAAATTGCAATGCAACCGGAGCCAATCAGGGACTGCGTTCTAACTGCTGTTCTGTCCCCCAGTGGAACGCAGCTCCCTGATTGGTTCCCGTAGTTAATGACGTGAAATACAGGCCGACAAAACAGAAATGGCGTCTCCCGAAGCAACGAGCGGTAATGTTAACGTTGGTAGAATAAACACAGCCATGAGTGCAGTTATAGCAGAAATAGACTCAATAATGACAAGTAAACAACAACAACAATAATAATAATATACACTAGCGGACTTTCTCAGCGGGAAAGACGTTTTTGCCGTTCTTCCGACTGGACTACTTTCGTTATGCTGATTGGCTGAAGGAGTTTGTCCGTCAAGGCAAGGACTCCCGCCCACTGAAACGGGTCTAAGCAGCTAGAAGTCCAGACTCAGTCTGAGGTAGCAAATGCTTCCAGGCTGGCTGCCAAGGGCATGGGACCAAAAGACTACTCCTCTGCCATGTAATGAATACATAATTTCATTTTAAATAACGTTAGTGCTGTGCCCCGAGTTTCGACCTTTTGGATACTAGGACAGTAAGTACTGCGGAGCCAACTCTAAAGTTATGGTCTCTGCTTCTACAACCCCGATGTGCTGAAATAACTTAAAACGGTAAATCATATGAATCGGGTGCAGTTACAGTACATACACATTCATATTCCCATATTATTTGGGATACTTGCAACTAGGGCTGGGCGATATGGAAATAAATCATATCGCGATAACGATATGATAATTTTATTTTATTTCTCGATATCGATAATTATCGAATTGTTATAAGTATTATTAAAAAAAAACATGTTGAACAGGAGTTGAACAGTTCTGGCTCTGTTAGTTTATTTTCGGTCTTTTGGCGCTTTTTTGGTGGACAAACCACCGCACATGTGCACTGTGACTCGTGACTGGAGTCTAATTCTGCTAGCACACATAGCCTACTGTGTACAGACGGTTTCAAAATGTATTTTAAATTAGAAAGCAAACAAAATAAATGGACAAGAGAAAAATAAATCTCAATTTGGTCAGTATTGTCATTTGGACAAGCAAAGCCATTACTTTAAGTTGCAGGCAAGAAAGACAAGTCTGTCCACTGCCCTGTTGCAGATCACAAAAAAAAATATATATATATATATATATATATATAAAAAATATATATATAAAAAAAATATATATATAAAAAAACGATTTTTCGATTTTTTTTTTTATTTCGATATTCGATATCGATTATTAAAATATATCGCGATATTTATCGTTATCGTTATATCGCCCAGCCCTACTTGCAACTGTGGGTTAGCATAAGTAAACACCATATCGCATTTACAACTACCAGGATGAGGTCATGCAAGACTATGGGAAACCCTATGATCACTGGGATATGCTGATATTAAATCGGGATACGAGCGCATGTAAACACGGTCAGGTTTTGTGATCTGTTGGAGTTAAGACTCCCTTCCCCCCTCTCTTTAATGATCTCCCTCACCCATCTTTCCTTCCTACCCCCCTTCCCTCATTCTTAACCCCAACAAACCCTTCCCCACCTTTCCATATGTCACAACACCCCTATAAGTTGTGTATTCCTGTGACCCCCACCCCTTCCAGTGTTGTATGTATAAAGATGTTTGAAGATCCGGTGAGGAGTCTCTCTGTCGGTGGTGTCTTGGCTAAATACGTTGTTGAGAGTCATCCAGCCTAACTCTGACTATTTTGTATTGATACTTTGATTGAGTTAATAAAATCGTATTAAACAGGTCTCTTTTGACTGAGTACGTTATTAGCTTCGGCTATTTCCACCACAGATCTCTGGGAGTTCCATTTCCATGGTGATGTTTATACTATTTAGTCTACTCGTGTATACAGGGATACAAAAATGCGTATGAAAACACTTGTATCCCATCTATGACTTTGACTGGGATATTATCCAGTGTGTCCAGTATATTATTAATGTGCATTTAAATCATGTCCATGGTACATACGTGTCCTCCTCCTGGCTGTCCTGCAGCTGCTGGGCTATCTGTCTCATCTGCTCTTTGCGGACATAGTCCCGAACGCGGTACATGGCGGCGTCGCGACACAGCTCCCTGAGGTCACTGCCAGAGTAACCATCCGTCTTCTCCGCGATCTCCTTCAGATTAATGGCGTTGCTCAGCTGGCGCATGAAGAAAGAGGATACAAAGATATATATTAGTGGTGGGGAAAAAAATCGATACGTGGCGATACTGTATCGTTACAGGGATGCCAAGTATCGATATTTAATTATGCATACAAAAAAATTTAATAAAAAAATTGTATAAGGAAGTTGCATTGTTCATTTCAATACCTGTAATAGTACAGTAGTCCACACACACGTGCATTCAGTTAAAGAATTAATGTGCATTGGTAAAGAATTTGCACTACAACCCATACCTCATTACACCTTACTGTAAATTGTACCTAAATTGTACCTCATCCCATTTCTGCTTTGCACTGTATAGTATATTGTATATTAGTATATTGTATGGTAACTCAGTTACTTCTACTCTACATTGAGCATTGTATATATATGTACATAGCCATACTGAACACTTGTGTCTACGTACTTGACTTCTATTTTATACTTGCTATACTTATTTTATACTTATCTATTTTTGTCTAGCACAGTCTCTGGAGCGTAACAGAAAGAAGCATTTTGTATAAAAGTATTCTGTACTTCTGTATGACAACTAATAAAGAAACTTGAGTTAAGTTGGAATATGACTGTAATACAAACAGTTCAGTTTGTCAGGTACATGCAACACAGATTACAGTGTTTACATCTGTCTGCTTGAGAAAATACCATGTTCTGCAATAAAAATGATTGAAGTGAGATGAACAGACTGAACTTTATTTCATTAGATAAAACATGTTGACAGTTTTACTTTGCAGTTGAAAAAAGGTAATAAATTAAATTGGATAAAAAAAATTAAAAAAATTCAAAAAAGATTCCGCAATACTCAGCGTATTGCGATATATTTTGTATCGTGATACTATCGTATCGTGACGCAAGTATCGCGATAGTATCGTATTGTGAGGCCTCTGGCGATTCCCACCCCTAATATATATATATATAGAGGTTTATTATGTAGGAGAGAACACCGAGCAGGATTAAGAAAACCAGGGGGTAAGATTATACTAGTGGGCACATAATTAAGTATATCACAGCTACATACCTTATGCATACTGCACTTTATGTGTATACTGTATACTACTTCATCCGAGCATATATTTAGCATTTTAAGATTATATAGATTAGATTATATATATATATATTAGAGCTGGGCCGTTAACGGCGTTAACGTGCTGCGTTAACACTATACTAGTATCGCGCGATAATATAATTAACGCATTAATCTAAAAAAAAAATGTTTACCTTTATTTACCCAGGGTAGGTTCGCTGAGCACAGATGCTCTTTTTCAGGAACGCCCTGCTTCACATTCACACAGTTCCATTCACACCTGGGAGCTGCCCAGTACAACCACAGTTGACACCATTGGCCACTGAGCAACTCCACTGGAGCAGTTGATTCAAGCCATGTCACATAGTTCAAGTTTGAAATGATTCTTTCTGTTTTGCTCCTGAGAGTGCTAGATACTGTACTGTACTGGTAATATTATTTATTTGTGTTAACTTCTGAATAAAACAACTTATTAAACACAAGTACATCTTATTGAACATTATTTTGATATTTCATTACCAATTATCATAGCAAAACAGCTTTTTCAAACAGTCTGTAATGCATTTTGGAAACGGGAGATGGGCTCATGGTGTAATGGGCCACCTGGCCTGAGAAACATAAGGAGGAAAGAAAAAGTAAGGACTTACTTCTGGTCATTATTTGGGTAGAACACACATATTTTGAATGCCTTCGGCAGGTTTTTTTTTTTTTTGTCATTTTAATCTAGATTAATCTAGATTAAATCCAGGATTGCAGATAGATTAATCTAGATTAAAAAATATTATCTATGCCCACCTCTAATATATATATATATATATATATATATACATATTGTAACTATATTTATTGTAGGGCAAATATAATTAGAGGGCATACATACCCTCAACTTGCACCTTGACCTTTTTACACTGCCTACTTTCCCTTATGCGCATGCACAGAGTCAATTACATTGTTATATTGTTTACACTGCCTATTTTTTATTCTATTTTTACTTACCACTATACTATAATTCTATGACCTGTACCATGTCTTCTACTACCTGTACCTCCCCTCCCCCATGCTGCTATGATGCCTGAATTTCCCCAAGGGGATCAATAAAGGAATATCTTATCTTATCATAATACCGGAGTTTCCATTTTAATTGTTGTTTAATATGCATGAAAAGTGTTTTTATAGGCACAGACAATTATGACCAGATTGCTTGTCCAACCAATTAATTGAATCCCCCCTTGGACACGTTGGCCGTGCCAACATGCTCCCTGGTGGAAACACTGATACACGCAAACTACACACACCGTGCGAAACGGCTTACATTTTCTCCTGCCAAGATCAGCTTCAGGATCTCCTGCCTTTGTCTGGTTTTCTATGGAAAGACAGCAGGAGACAGGTAATTACATTAGAACATGTAAGGACATCACTGACAGAGCTATATCACAGGTGTGTAATTCTGTTGTTGCGTGCCATGTGTACATATTTTACCGGGAAGCCGACATGAAACGTAGTGGGCATCCTGCGGAGAATGGCTGGGTCCAGATCCTGAGGCCTGTTTGTAGCTCCCATCACCATCACCTAGCAACAGTATGTAAACACTATTTTCATTAAAAGGCCCAGTCGGTGATCCAAATTATAAACGCATGGGTAGCCCCCAGCACCGAAAATAAAACATAAGAATGGAGACATGTAGGGCGGCTGAGTGGCGCAGTAGGCAAGGCGCTCGCCACTAACGCAGGATATGCTGGTATCGAGCCCAACTCTCTGTGTTGCTACCGGCTTGGCCGGCCGTCGTACTAACACAATTGGGCAGTGTTAGAGGGTGGGAAAGTCGGTGGGTGGGGATTGGACGTTGTGGACAGCGACTCCTACAGGTCAGTTGGTGCGCCTGTACAGCAAAATCAGGAAGTATCGGGGGCAGCATGAGCCTCCCACGCGTTACTCCTCGCCACTGAGAGATCGCGCTGTACAGGTGAAAAGATGCAACGGCTGCCTCCTCGTGTACCGGAGGGGACACGTGATGCAAGGCTTGGTCCTCACTGCAGCCGACCAGTGGGAGGCATAGTCTAGCAGCGTTCGAGACAGGGGAGGGAAGAATTGGAAATACGAAATTGGGATGGGAGAAAAATAGAAAAATGGGAGAAAAAGTGGATAAAAAAGAAAAAAGAATGGAGACATGTTTTGGAGCTGTTGATGCAAGGACTGCAAGGGTTGGGTACCGAACTCTGTGCTTTTAATGGTACAGACCGAATTACATCGGTATTAACGGTACCAAGTTTCGGTACCTTTACATATTTAGTATAAGAGTGTAATATCACTAGACAAGAGGGAGCCTTTTCCACAAATATATATATTACTGTCCTGTCTCTTGGGTCTTTGGATGGCGAGATAATGTTGATATTTAAACATTTAAAAACATAATACATGATCATGCGATTTATTTTGTGTGGTGTACCGTGTGTTACAACAATAAATAACAAAATGTTCTAAATAAATAACAATGTTGAAATTGAGAGACTTGGATTTATTTTTTTATAACTGAAATACAATGTTTTGTTATTACCAAAAAAGGGTACCGCTGGGTACCGATACCGAATTCCAGGAACTGGTACTGGTGCCCAACCCTAACTACCACTAGACAACTTAATTCTATTCACTGTATTTGTGTCTGTAAACATGAGTTCCCGCCTCTGCTGTGTTCAGCTGTCACTCAAGCAGCAAGGCAGAGAGGAGAGACGGAGAGAAGCAGACACACAGTGAGAACCACAACCGTTTTGGGGAGCAAGTTGCCTGAATATTAATTCATTAAAATCTATTTTGAATTCTATCACATTATTACAGTTCAATCAGTTAACTTTTTGCCAGGTTAGATCGATAGTTCCATATTCAGAAAAAAGAGAAAAAGACGACAGCCCTAGTAGTTAGCATGGAAAGCAAGTCAATAGTGTAAAAATGCAATGATCGCTTAGTTATCACTAACAGACGTCACCAAAATAAACAAAAATGTTAAACTGTCGGTTGTAATCATGTGTAATTGTGCAAAAAAGATTGTATGAATGAGAGAATATTAGGGATGGGGTGGAAAAATACAGCAGAGTATCACGATATTTTGCGCTGCGATATTGTATCGATACACTGACGGTAAGTATCGATATTTAAAATATATTTCTTGCTTGACAATCAAATCAAATCAAAATCAAATCAAATTTATTTATAAGGCCCGACAACACACGTTAATGTCCCCATGGGCCGTACATGTCTTCTTTAAACAAGTCAAGAAGAAAACATAAGAATAAGACAATCCCATTTTACTGCAATAAAAACCATTGTACTGAGGTGAACAGACTGAAAATGTTACCTTATATAAAACATATATTGTACATATATTCTCATTGCAGATGTTTACATTATATTACATTCATAATTTGCAGTTGAAAAAAAGGTAATAAATCGTAATAAATCACAATGTATTGCAATACTATCGTATTGTGACTTATGTATTGTGATAACATCATATCGTGGGGCCTCTGGTTGATTCCCACCCCTAGAGAATACCCTCCTGCCATTAACCCTTTCACTATCACATCAGAAGGTTAACCCTTTCACTACCACACTACAGACAGTTAACTGTCTGTAGTGTGGTAGTGAAAGGGTTAACCTGCTGTCGTGTGATAGTGAAAGGGTTATAACCCTTTGTCGTGTGGCAGTGAAAGTGTTAACCTTCTGTATTGTCGCAGTGAAAGGGTTATAACCCTTTGTCGTGTGGCAGTGAAAGTGTTAACCTTCTGTATTGTCGCAGTGAAAGGGTTATAAGTTAAACCCTGTGTCGTGTGGCAGTGAAAGGATTAACCGTTTTTGGTAGTGAAAGGGTTAACGCCGATGTTACCTGGCTGGTGCTGGCGGTATCCAGCCCATCCCACAAGCTCATGAACTGGGCCTTCATCATGGCCGTGGCCTCATGGTCCATCATGGACCGGTTCCTCAGGAAGGAATCTGACATATTATGAAAAGACACACAGAAGATACACAAGACTAAAAGTCAGAGCATTACATACAAACAACTCATATGCAGATATTAGCGGAATTCAGCTGGGTATGAATAGTTTGAATAGCACTGTTGACAGCAGTGCAAGATGACCACAGGCGAATGCAACGGTAGAATGAAGTGAACGTGCTAAGCACTGTAATCATTGTTGATTTTCCACTTCAAATCTGTGTGCGATAAGCTCGCCGTCAGGACGCACTCACCGATTTCGTCAATGAAGATGATGCATGGCTGAATCTTGACGGCCAATGAGAAGACGGCGGCAGTGAGCTTCTGTGATTCGCCGTACCACTTGTCAGTCAGTGTGGAAGCCTGCAGGTTGATGAAGTGGCATCCGGAGGCTTTAGCCGTTGCCTTGGCAATCATGGTCTTCCCGCATCCCGGCGGGCCAAACAATAACACACCTTGGGAGATAACATTTGGTTTGAAAACCTAAATCTACAAGTCATTATTCCTAGAAAGTGACCTGGCTTAAATAATATGAACCTGCCTGGAGTAGCAGGTGGCATGATGCCATAGCTTATACCATCCTATCCCATCTGGACAACAGGCAGGGAAGTTATGAGAGAATGCTGTTCATTGACTACAGTACACCATACCTAGGGCTGGGCGATTAATCGATTTTATCAATTAATTCGAATGAATGATTTAGGATGATTTGAGATGATGTTAAATTATCTTTTTCTTTTTTTTAAGAGTCACCTTTTATTTTACAAAAAGTGATGTTTGGTGAAAGTTAGATTTGCACTTCATTAATCCCAATAGGGAAAATTCATTCTTGTTTGATGATCAAGAGGCACCTTTTATTTGTGTTAAGTGAAGTTTGGTGAAAAAGCAAGTTATTGTACTATTAATCCCAATAGGGACATTCATCTTTGTTTGATCAAGAGTAACCTTGATAGCATATGAAAGAGACCTTACTGGGAATACAGTGCAGAGAGATGAGGGACAACTTGATTTTCTCTGGTATCAGTGAGGACAAAGCTGAGGATAAAACTGAGCCGGAAAAAATTGTAAGAGACTTTATGTCAAAAAAACTCAAACTGTCCCCTGAGGTGGTTAGGGACATAACCTTCTCAAGGGTTCACAGACTGGGCCGACCTGTTGAAGGAAAAACCAGACCAATTATAGCTCGGTTTGAGCACTACAAGCATAAGGAGTTGGTGAAGAGCCGTGGTAAGGAGTTGAAGGGGTCCTCTCTGTGGTTAAATGACCACTTTCCTGTGGAGATCAATGACAGGAGAAAACAACTGCTTCCTATCATGAGGGAAAACAGGGCCCTGAATCACAGAGTGGCTTTGTCAGTCGATAAACTGTACATAAATGGACAACTGTATAGAGACTCAAAGGTGACCCCCTGGCTGTTTTAGATGGAGGATGTTGTGTTTTCATTTCATTTTTGTTTTTGTTTTCTATAAATTTCTATGACTACATCCAATACTGATATACCCTGCATTCAGTTAGGCCTTCACAAGGGCCTGGTTTTAGCTCATGTGAATGTATGTGGAGATGATGTGGATTTGACACAGTGGATTCTTGAACATGAAAAAATGAAACTCAAAACATTTGAATACACTGAGCACAATCTACAGGATATAGAAAATGATATTGACCCAGACAATAATCTATTCTTCAACATCAACGACAACTGCTGCTACTATACTGAAGATCAGTACAACAGGACAATTAAGACAGTTAACAAACTATCAATAATTCACTTCAATTCAAGAAGTCTGTACGCAAACTTTAACAGCATTAAGGAATACTTAAACCAGTTTACACAACCATTTAACATAATTGCCATTTCAGAAACTTGGATGAACGAGGAAAAGGGAATGGATTTTGAAATGGTCGGATATGAACTCAACTATATGAACAGAAAAAATAAGAGTGGTGGAGGAGTGGCTGTGTATGTGGATAATAACTTGAATTATAAGATTGTAGAAAAAATGACAAATGTGATTGATAATTTATTAGAATGTATAACAATAGAAATATGTGTAGAAAAAAAGAAAAATATAATTGTGAGCTGTATATATAGAGCACCAGGTTCGAATATTGAAGTTTTCAAGGACTGGATGGAAGAAATGTATATAAACAATAATCAAAAGGCTATTTTCATCTGTGGGGATTTTAACATTGATCTTTTAAATCCAAACAAACATAAAATGACTGAGGAATTCATCAACACATTGTATAGTTTGAGCCTTTATCCAAAAATCACAAGACCCAGCCGAATCACATCCCATTGTGCCACTCTGATAGACAATATATTTACGAACATTATAGAAAACAATACAGTGAGTGGATTACTAATAAATGACATCAGCGACCATTTACCAGTTTTTACAGTTTATGACAACAACTACACAGAAAACAAGCAGGACAATAAACTACAATTTAAACGAGTAAGGACTGAAGAATCAATGAACGCTTTCAAAAATGATTTGCTACTACAAAATTGGGAGATAGTATATAAAGAGGATGACACTGATAAAGCATATGAAACATTCTTATCTATATTTAACTTACTATATCACAAACATTGTCCAATAAAAGAATATAGCAGTAAACATAAACACTCAGACAGCCCATGGATCACAAGGGGATTACAGAATGCATGTAAAAAGAAAAATACACTATATAGAGAATTTATAAAACATAGAACTAAAGAGGCAGAAAATAAATATAAGAAATATAAAAACAAGTTGACTAATATTATGAGAAGATGTAAGAAGGATCATTATAGTAGAATATTAGATAACAACAAATATAATATTAAAGGTGTTTGGAAGATATTAAATGGTATTATCAGGAATGGATCAAGACAAATAAACTATCCTCAGTATTTTATGGAAGAGGATCAAACTATTAGCAATATGGATGATGTGGTTAACAACTTTAATAAATTTTTTGTAAATATTGGACCAGAATTAGCGGGAAAAATCCCAGATCCAGTGACTCCTGAAGACATAAAAGACAATTACATTGAAAGAAATCCTAGTTCAATGTTTCTGGAAGCGGTAGATGAAAATGAAATTATAGAAACTACTAATAAATGTAAAAAAAATACATATACAGACAGTAATGAAATAGATATGAAAATAGTAAAAAATGTCATTATTGGGATTTCAAAACCACTCACGCACATCTGCAATTTATCATTCAAAACTGGTCGATTTCCGAATAAAATGAAAATAGCAAAAGTCATACCTCTGTTCAAGACTGGAGATAAACACCACTTCACAAATTATAGGCCTGTTTCTCTACTTCCTCAGTTTTCAAAAATATTAGAAAAACTCTTCAACAACAGATTAGATAAATTCATTGATAAACATAATTTACTCACCGATAGCCAGTATGGATTCAGAACACACCGGTCAACATCACTAGCGTTAATAGAACTCATTGAAAAAATCACAAATTCCATAGATCAAAAAAAACATGTAGCTGGAGTATTCATTGACCTAAAAAAAGCATTTGATACTATTAATCATGATATATTAATCAGGAAATTGGAGAGATATGGGATCAGGGGGGTAGTATTGGACTGGGTAAGAAGCTATCTAAATAAAAGACAACAATTTGTGACAATGAGAGATTATAAATCTGAATGTTTGGACATTGCTTGTGGTGTCCCCCAGGGGTCAGTGTTGGGTCCAAAACTGTTCATCTTGTACATTAACGAGATATGTAAAGTATCCAATATATTTAAATGTATTTTATTTGCGGATGACACTAATCTTTTTTTTTCTGGTGAGAATGTCCAGCAGCTTTTAGAGGTCATCACATCTGAAATGAAGAAATTGAAGGAATGGTTTGATAGAAACAAATTATCATTGAACTTGAGCAAAACTAAAATTATGTTGTTTGGAAACTGTAGATTGGATACTCAGGTACAAGTTAAAATAAATGATGTGATTATTGAAAGAGTTTATGAAAATAAATTCCTAGGTGTAATAATAGACCATAAAATCTGTTGGAAACCTCACATAAAACATGTCCAATCTAAACTCTCACGAAGCATTTCAGTCATGAGTAAAGTAAAGCACATCCTGGATAGAAAATCACTCTACATTCTCTACTGTTCACTAGTTTTACCATATTTAAATTACTGTGCTGAAGTCTGGGGAAACAATTATAAGTCTACACTACAACCACTTTTTATACTCCAAAAAAGGGCCATAAGGATAGTTCACATTGCAGGTTATCGTGATCACACTAACATATTGTTTCTGGAGTCAAAGACATTGAAGTTAAATGATCTTGTGGAATTTAAAACGGCACAATTAATTTATAAAGCAAAAAGTCATGCACTTCCAAGAAACATTCAAGAATTGTTCTTTGATAGGGAGGGGGGTTATAATCTGAGGGGAGAACACAATTTAAAGGTGCTAAACGTACGCACTACCATGAGAAAACACTGCATCTCAATATGTGGAGTGAAACTGTGGAACAGTCTTAATGTGGTGTTAAAGCAATGTCCAAACATGAGACAATTCAAACTGATGTATAAGGAAATTATGTTCACAAGGTACAGGGATGAAGAAGGGACTTGATATTCACAGGTGTTTACATTTTTATTTTGTTTCTATTTTATTTTATTTTATACATATATAGTTTTTGTTTTTTGTTTTGCATATATATATATATATTTTTTTTTTCTTTTCTTTTCTTTTCTTTCTTTTTTTATGTTTAAAATAGTACACTCATTTGAGTAGTGGAAAAGGGGTAGGATTAAATAAGTGTATACTTCTTCCTACTCCTTTTCGAACATGCAGATTGAGTTGTTTTTCTTTTTTGTTATTGTTTGTTGTATTCATTGCATGTTCGAAATAAAGACTTCAAATCAAATAAAAAAAAAACTTATATATATATTTATTTTTTTAAGTGAAGATTGGTGAAAGTTAGGTTTGCACTTCAATCCCATTCCCAATAGGGAAATTCATCTTGGTTTGATAATTTGTGACAAATAAAAACAAAGCTTATTTGAATGATTTCCTTGGCGTTTCTAGTTTTTAAGAGAAAAAAATCGTAAATTGGACTGAGATTTTATTTTTAGGCCATATCGCCCAGCCCTAACCATAGCCAAGCTCAGCACCCGGGGACTGAACTCCACCCTGTGTAATTTGGTTCTCAACTTCAGGCAGAACACTGGTGGTAAGGGTGAGCAACTGCACCTCTTCGACCATCATCCCCCCCAGGTTTGCCCTCTGAACCCCCTACTGTACTCCTTGTTAGGGATGGGTATCGAATTCGGTACTTTTGAGGTACCGAACTGAAACACGTCGGTACTACCGAGTATCGATTCAAGTGAGATACCGAATTTAATTTTTTATTTTATTATTTATTTCTTTACTTTATTTTTTATTTATATTTTTTTTAACGTTCACACGCACAATATATGCTTACCTAGGATTTGACTTAATTCAACAACAAAGCAGTCGGAGCAATGGCAAGCCGAAAACTGTCGAAATTGTAGTTATTTGAAGTTTGGATTTTCTTTTTTCACGACTGAGGTAGGTAAATAAAATGTCTTGAGACTAAAGTACCGGAAAAAGGTACCGTTGGGTACCGGTATCGATTCACAGGTACCGGTACCGTATCGGTTCAAATGTGAAAGGTACCCATCCCTACTCCTTGTACATACAGGAAGGCATGGCCAAGCGTGGCTCCAACACCATCGTTATCCAGGACAACGGACAACACAGGTGTGGTGTGCCAGCGATGAGAAGGCCTACCCGGAGGAGGTGGAGGACCTGGAAATGTGGTGCCAGAAAAACGACCTCTCCCTGACCATCAATAAGACAAAGGAGCTGATAGTGGACTTCTGGAGAAAACAGGAGAGGAACTAGAACCCCAGCAGCAGTTGGTCAGCTGACCTTAGGGCTCCGGATCGGGTGTGGTGACGGCGTGACGCACGAGCTCGTCAGGTACTGTGGGGCCAGGCCATTTAGGCATTTATATACTACGCTTTTCTAGACACTCAAAGCGCTTTACAATGTAGGCCTCCTTCACCATCACTGTGTAGCACCCAACCTTGGGCTATGCAGGCTCAATGGCTGCCACTGGCACCAGGCACACATCACACTACACAATAGCTGAGGCTCAGGAGACAGGGATTGATATCAACCAATTAAGGGGAAGGGGTGATTAGGTGGCCTTGATGTCAGCCATGCTGCCGGACAATACCTAGCCAAGTATCTCTCAAGTAAGCTCTTAGGTAGATTGACTAAGTCACGGAGTGTTCTAGTCTAGATATACTTTTAAAATCTTGTATACAGGAGTTATGGAAGCTTGTAGTTAATCCTTCTGTACTATAACTACTATGGAATGTGCGTTATGAACCAAACTATCTATGCAGGTAATATAGATCCATCATGCACATAGCCTGTCAGTGAAAATACTGATTAAGTATTCAAAATGTTAGCTAGCTACAGTATCTAAAGCAAATTACCGTTTAATTTAAAGGACAGGTTCAACGGTTTTAACCCTGGCCCTATTTAAACATCGTCTTTCGTGATTTTCATGGATCACTTCGGTATTGAGAAACAAAGATACGTGTTTTAGCCTTCAAAAACCATGATACATGTCCTTTTCCAAAATGGGAAACTCACAGTATGACCAGATGTGTCTTAATATGTCCTACTGAGGAAATGGTGCAATCACCATATCATTACAAGGAGTTGTATCAGGGGCGGTTAGGTGGCCGAGCGGAGATTGCGTTCGTCACCAGCCCCGGAGCTGAGCTGGATTTGCCTGTTCGAATCCAGCTCACAGCTCCGGGGTTGTCACCAGCTTGGCTGGCCGTCTGCACTGATACAATTGGCTGTATCAGAGGGTGGGAGAAGCTGGCGGGGTGGGTCCGGGTCATTGTAAACAGCGACTCCTACAGTTCGGTCGGGGCGCCTGCTAAGCGCGGATTGGACGTGAGGGGGATAGTGTGGTCCTCCCACACGCTACGCCCTCTCAATGAGAATCCGCGCTGCCAGGTGAAAAGAAGCGGTGATTGGCTGGACGTGTGTCGGAGGAAGCACGTGGTAGCCTCCACTCTCCCAGATGATCTGACTGTGGGGGGTAAGTGCGCAGCGACCAGGAAGGGACTGGGAATTGGCATACGACTAACATTGGGATGGGAGAAAATCGGAGGAAAATGGAGGGGGAAAAAGACCAAAAAAAAAAAAAAAACAAGGAGTTGTATCAAGTATCGATAAGCAGCATCGATAGTGGTATCGGTAAAAAAACATAACGATACCCATCCTAATGTTCAATCAGTAAAAATACAGTTTGATGATATTATAATATGCTATGTATTGTAGTGCTGGTACCTTTTGGAGGCTGGAATAGTTTGGATCCAGCCAGCAGGTGTCTCTTCTGGAAGGGGAGGATGACCGTGTCCTGTAGCTCATAGATGACATCATCCAGACCTGCTATATCCCTCCATGACACCTGCAGGAAGGACATTGTTTGAAACTTTGGCTGCGGTCTAAGTGCTACGCAGTGAGATGTCAGACTGATAAGACATGATCAACTGGTTTCTATTGTTAAAAACCTATCCAGGCATTGTGAGATCTGGTAGACATCCGAGAGAAACCTGATTTATGGAATAATACTAGGGATGTCCGATATTATCGGCCGACCGATATTATCGGCCGATATCGGCAGTAAAATGTGATATCGGAAAATATCGGTATCGGAATTTTTTTTTTTTTTTTTTTTTTTTTTTACATTTATTTAACCTTTATTTACCCAGGCAAGCAAGTAAGAACCAATTCTTATTTTATTTATTGTCAAAAGTATGCATGTTGGTTTAATTCAACAACAAGAGATATGTAATGTTAATTTTTACTTTTTTAATTATCATATTTTGCACAGATAATGCTTACATTTAGAAAGCCTTTTGAATGCATAAAGTGAAATTATTAATTACCTGAAATTATTCAGTTTTTTTGGGGGGAAACCCTGCATATATCGGTATCGGTTGATATCGGTATCGGTATCGAAATTAAGAGTTGGACAATATCGGAATATCGGTATCGGTAAAAAAGCCAATATCGAGCATCCCTAAATAATACCTTTACTATTCATGGTCAAAGTCTGAAAAGTCACTTCCCTTATGTTTTGCATGGATTCCGGTCTATTCTCAAGTGAACGCGCCGACTAACATGAACACAAAGGAACGTTCAAAGGTTTTCCAAAAGAAAACGTTACCTTCATACTTCGTGGATCAACCAAGTGAGTTGCAATGTTCATCTCGTACTCTGTGAGCTTGACCCCATCTACTCCAATCTTCTTCATCAGCGCCTCTGCCTGGGGAGGAAACAGATGCACGGGCACACACACACGGACACACGCACACACACACAGAACTGATGACACAGCCCAAAAAAAGTCTGCCATTTCTGCTTTGCACTATATAGTACTGTACATTAGTACACTGCATAGTATTGTATATTATATGGTAACTCAGTTACGTCTATTCTGCATCGAACATTGTACATATGTCTATACTGAACACTGTGACCTCATTTTCTACTTCTAAATTACATGCTATACTATGTTATTTGATACTATCTTGTCTAGCACAGTCTCTGGAGTGTAACAGTAAGAAGCATTTTGTATGAAAGTATTCTGTACTTCTGTATGACAACTATTAAAGAAACTTGAACTTGAAACTTGAAACAGATAAGGTTACAAAGTAATGCTACTCCAGTCAGTGCATTTATGTCCCTGCAGCTATATACTGTATTACTTAACTTGGGCCAATAGCAGCTCACCTTATTTCACATTCCATTTGTGCACTAAGACTGAAAAGTTGTGGATGGGCATTTGAAGGCATGTCAATATTTGAATATCCTATAAAAAAAATGGTTTATTGATTTACCAAACTACACCCCCCCCCCCTCTTCTGTGATCCTTGCCTAAACAAATATGGAAATTATAACTGCAGATAGTTTTCCATTTATGAGTCAAATAAATAAGGAAACCAAACATATTAGAAAGACAAACTGACCTCAGAAAGTAGGCTGAATCAGTGGAGTTGACTCAAACAAAACCAACAGCTATAGTTGAATACCTACGTAATAACCAGATAATTGTTATCAAAAAAAATAATAATAATAATAAACTATACCTTTTTCTTAGCCTGGTTTTTCTGTTTCTGCGTCGGGTCCATGGCCTCCACCACCCACTTGATGCTGTAGTAGGTGGCAGCACCGAAGATGGTGAGTCTCAGCAGCATGCCCACCAACTCGTTCCTGGACAGCGGCCGCAGCAGGGCCTCCCGGGGGAGGTCTTTCAGCAACATCACAGCAAGCAGGCGTCACTCCATTGGCTGGATACAGAACGAGGAGGGAAGCGGAAGCAGAAACATATGTTAGTGTAACTTGTTACGTCAAACTTCAGCGCATCAATCATCAACAAGGCCTCCAAAATCATAGGTTGTGTGACCTTCTCTCCTTGGACTCCATGCATCTTCACCTCCCGCACAACAACCCGTGCCACCTCCTGCACACCCCCTGTTTCAGACCCTGCCCTCAGGTAGGCGCTTCAAGTCTGCCAACTGCTCTAAGAGAGTGCTTGAGAGGCCCGGGGACCCCCAGGGGCTCATGAGGGTGTTCCAGGGGGTCCCCAGAAAGATGTTTCACTCACTAAACGTTAGTCCAATGAGATAATACCCAAGAGAGCGTATTCTGATCAAAGGTGTCCCTTTCTACCCGAGGACAAAGAATCAACTGCATATGGAATTAATATGGACTAAATCATTTTCAACAACAAACGTCTACTCAGTGTCAGCGACAAAAGGCTCCACGGCCTAATGTGCATCCATTCAAGAGCCCATCACACGATCAATAATATTGAGAAACAAACTGCTCTAAGAGACGGGTTGTTCTTGTATGCAGACTAAACCTGGGACCCAAATCCCTGTCTGGGACAGATTAGCTATTACGTATCAATGCCATGTGGGGATCTCTCTGACTCACCAGACTCACATGCTTTGTATATATACTTTTTGTTATGTTCTCTCTCTCTTAAACAGTACTGTATATTTGCATATCTTGTATGGCATAAATGTCTGGATGTAACAGTACTACTGTGTATATCTATCTGTATAGATGGATATTTCTCTCCCACCCACCCACCCCCTCCTAATGTACAGTCCCCTCCCCAACATATGTATATACTCTGTCAGGATCTAGGGGTAACAGTACTGTATATTTGAATACCGTTTATGTCACAAATGTATCAGTACTAAATACCTATATGTCCCTATGCCATAAATGTCATGTATGTTGTGTATGTCATAAATGTCTATATGAATTGAAAATGGGGGACCCTGATGGAAACAAGACAAACGTCTTTTTCAGGTCTGCATCCCCTTAACAATTGTATGTATTGAGCCGTACTGTATTGTACCCATTCTGCAATCTGTTAAATAAAGTTTTCATTCATTTATTCATTCATGAATTGAAAATGGGGGACCCTGATGTAAACAAGACGAAAGTCTTTCTCTGGTCTGCATCCCCTTAACAATTGTGTGTATTGAGCCGTACTGTATTGTACCCATTCTGCAATCTGTTAATACAGTGTTCAATCAATCAATCAGGTAAACGCCAGCTTGACCTGCCGGTGACATAATGAAACCAAAGCAGCCGAGTACTAGTCTGCTGCCTAGCGGCGTAGCATCAAGGCTAGCAGCTCTCTGTTAGTTCACTAATCATTCTGCTCCCATGTCTGTCAGGCAGCAACAGGGTCGACCGATAGCTAACGTTAATTGTACGGTCATTGTTATTATATAGGTGACATTGTCATCATAAAGAATGAAACAATACTCACTGAAAGAGGGATCAGTGGCACACCAAGAGCATCGCAGCAGGTCCGCCTGGTACTGTAACCCGGAATGGAACAACCGCACTAACCAAAGGTTCCGGGCCGGCGTTGTTTTTTTGTTCCGACGACTCAGTCATTGTGGACAAACACCTCTAGGTGGCAGACATGGACCGTGGCTCCGTTGGCCACGCAGATCAGCACCATGGACAGCTATTATACGTGCAGCGTTCCAATGACTCTTTTTGTATCACAAACAGTACTGTATTTGCAAATCTGGTATGTCACTCATAAATGTATAGATGTAGCAGTACTGTCTATCTGTATGTCATGTATGTCATATATGTCCTGATGAATTGAAAATGGGGGACCCTGATGTAAACAAGACGAAAGTCTTTCTCTGGTCTGCATCCCCTTAACAATTGTATGTATTGAGCCGTACTGTACTGTACCCATTCTGCAATCTGTTAAATAAAGTTTTCAATCAATCAATCAATGACCACAAGACACACAATAAACATGCACGCAATGAAGACTACAGCACCTACATTTGATTTACCTTACTTTTATATAGGAAGCATAATTCTCCTGTGGTAATTCCTGCAACAAGTTCAACAGGTAAATATAAAATGATTGATTAAAGGTTTGTGGAAATATAGACATTCTGACCCGCCTACCTACACGACATTTTAGAATATGCATTGGGTATGAATACCACCACCGCTGATCATCAATGCCTCAGGCCCCCCACCCCCACCCCCAAGTGACACTGGCATGCACAATAACAATAACAATGACACTGGCAAACATACTGCACTGGGACTGCCCTGGAACTCTGCACTTTACTTTACACTTTATATAATTCAAATGATTAATCCTTCACTGCACTGTCTTTGTCCTGTGTCTGTTGTTGCTGTTGTTATGGGGAAAAAAACGATTTATGGAAAAATGCATACACTGTAATTGCCGAAACAATTACCAATGTGTTTACACATATGGCTTATTAAAGGAATCTGAATCTGAATCTGGATCTGAATCGGAATCACTTAATTAATTATTCCGACAATGAATTGAGTGGACAATGACGAGTTTGATAAACAAAGGTATTGGGACTTTGCTGGCCATGGAGGTAGGATTAACTATCATTTAGCGATCGAAATCCAGATACACATTTTGTGGTTCCATGCATGGTTATATGCAGGGAGCAGCTCCTAATCTAATGACTACACATTACACACAGAGAAAACATACATGTTACATGTATTATGTCTATAACAATTTCAATATATATATATATATATATATATATATATATATATATATATATATATATATATATATATATATATATATATATATATATATATATATATACATACACAATATATTGAAACATATTAAAATTGTTTTTCAAATTAATTTCTTTTTGTGGTATCACACAGAAAATAATTTCAAGCTATCCATCAGAGCAAAGTCTGTCCCTGGCTGATGTGTGGATCTGCTGATTACCAGCTCTGTGATTGGACATAAAACACAAAATAGTCCTCCTGAGATGAGCTAGATGCAAATTTATTCCCCTCACAAGACAGCTGGAATCTGTCGCCCTAATCTGTGTTTGATTTCCACTCAGTCCCAGTCGCTGGCTGATAAGGGATAATTCAGCCTTCTTAACATCAGCCAGGTAGATAAGGCTGTAACAAATGGGCCTCTCCAACAGGCAATTTATCACACACAGATTCTAATTGTCAGAGACTGTGAGCTGCATTTGAAGTTGCGGGACACAGCAGCACATTTTCAGACTCATGACTGCACCAAAAAATGAAGTAGGCCTTCCTTCCACTAATGTCATATATTTATATTAAGGATATTGTCTCTTCATTGAGTGGTTGTCAAGTCCATCTCTATGCTGACAATACTATTGTGTATTGTATTGCTGATTCTGTACAACTAGCCATAGAGAACCTGCAAACTTGCTCTACAGGATATAATAATGAATAAACTGGTGCGTAATGCAGATACAACAAAGTGCATGCTGTTTACTAGAGACAGAAATATTGATTATGAATGATAGTATGCATATTCACTGTACATGGATCCAACACTGAGAGAGTTACTGAAATTATGAATATCTTGCCATCTGGCATGATGATGATACATTTACATTTATGTAAATACCATATAGATGATCTTGTCAGATCTTGTTTACAGAAACAGAGTCAGCTTCCCTATGTTTAGTATAGAGAAAGGATTGTTCCTATCATGTTGCATTATGGGGGATGTAATTTATAGAAAGGCTGCTCCTTCCACTCCCCTGGACATGGCCCATCATTCTGCCCTCCGATTTATGACTGGCGATAGCTATGATACTCACCACTGTGTCCCCTATTGATAAGGTGGGTTAGTCTTCTCTGTACCTTATATTGCAACAATGCTAGATTGGAACTTTGGACCCTAGCTGACCCGCTCAAGTGACTGGCTTAAGGTCCAGAGCTGCAGTCTGAACTTGTTTTAGTGCAGCAACTTCTTGGAATGGGGCTTCAGCACAAGTTGGAAATCGATTCTCTGCTGATCTATGGACAGCTTAGGGCCATACTCTTAAACCTCCCTGGTGCATCGTGTAACTGTTTTTAACAGTTTTAGTTATGTGTGTTTTATCTGTTTTTTATTGTTGCCTAATTGTATTGATGTGTAACTGTTTTATCAATCTTTTTTATTTTCTTTATTTATTTTTCAAGCATAAATACAGGTTTGAATGAATGAATATTGGGATATATATATACAGAAAAGTCATTACATTTGCACGTGGAAAATGTATTTCTCTCACATTGTCACTACACGTGTGTCTTAACGGAACACTTTGCATACTGTATCATGATTTACATGGCCCCGTCATGTGTGCTTGCATGGTTTCAGATGTCATTTTCATGGCGTCACACGTTAAACTTACCAACATAACTCAACATTGCTACATGTGATAATAATGCTAAAGTAAAGTTAGGCCTGCATCACAAGGTAATGCCCCCATGGGCTGGACAAGTCTTCTTTAGACAAGTATAAGTACAAGTCCTAAATAAATGTAAATCACATGTGAAGTGTTCCAGAAACACACAGTATAACTGTATAGTACACACCAGTACATTATAACTGTATAGTACACACAGGTACAGTACTGTATAGTACACACAGGTACAGTACTGTATAGTACACACCAGTACATTATAACTGTATAGTACACAGCAGTACATTATAACTGTATAGTACACACCAGTACATTATAACTGTATAGTACACACCAGTACAGTATAACTGTATAGTACACACCAGTACAGTAGAACTGTATAGTACACACCAGTACAGTAGAACTGTATAGTACACACCAGTACATTATAACTGTATAGTACACACCAGTACAGTATAACTGTATAGTACACACCAGTACATTACTGTATAGTACACACCAGTACATTATAACTGTATAGTACACACCAGTACAGTATAACTGTATAGTACACACCAGTACATTATAACTGTATAGTACACACCAGTACAGTATAACTGTATAGTACACACCAGTACAGTACTGTATAGTACACACCAGTACATTCTAACTGTATAGTACACACCAGTACATTATAACTGTATAGTACACACCAGTACAGTACTGTATAGTACACACCAGTACATTCTAACTGTATAGTACACACCAGTACATTATAACTGTATAGTACACACCAGTACAGTACTGTATAGTACACACCAGTACAGTATAACTGTATAGTACACACCAGTACAGTACTGTATAGTACACACCAGTACAGTATAACTGTATAGTACACACCAGTACATTATAACTGTATAGTACACACCAGTACAGTACTGTATAGTACACACCAGTACAGTATAACTGTATAGTAAACACCAGTACATTACTGTATAGTACACACCAGTACAGTATAACTGTATAGTACACACCAATACATTATAACTGTATAGTACACACAGGTACAGTACTGTATAGTACACACAGGTACAGTACTGTATAGTACACACCAGTATATTATAACTGTATAGTACACAGCAGTACATTATAACTGTATAGTACACACCAGTACAGTATAACTGTATAGTACACAGCAGTACATTATAACTGTATAGTACACACCAGTACAGTAGAACTGTATAGTACACACCAGTACATTATAACTGTATAGTACACACCAGTACAGTAGAACTGTATAGTACACACCAGTACATTATAACTGTATAGTACACACCAGTACATTACTGTATAGTACACACCAGTACATTATAACTGTATAGTACACACCAGTACAGTATAACTGTATAGTACACACCAGTACAGTATAACTGTATAGTACACACCAGTACAGTATAACTGTATAGTACACACCAGTACAGTATAACTGTATAGTACACACCAGTACATTATAACTGTATAGTACACACCAGTGCATTATAACTGTATAGTACACACCAGTACAGTATAACTGTATAGTACACACCAGTACATTATAACTGTATAGTACACACCAGTACAGTACTGTATAGTACACACCAGTACATTATAACTGTATAGTACACACCAGTACAGTATAACTGTATAGTACACACCAGTGCATTATAACTGTATAGTACACACCAGTACAGTATAACTGTATAGTACACACCAGTACAGTATAACTGTATAGTACACACCAGTACAGTATAACTGTATAGTACACACCAGTACAGTACTGTATAGTACACACCAGTACATTATAACTGTATAGTACACACCAGTACATTATAACTGTATAGTACACACCAGTACATTATAACTGTATAGTACACACCAGTACAGTATAACTGTATAGTACACACCAGTACATTACTGTATAGTACACACCAGTACATTATAACTGTATAGTACACACCAGTACATTATAACTGTATAGTACACACCAGTACAGTATAACTGTATAGTACACACCAGTACATTATAACTGTATAGTACACACCAGTACAGTATAACTGTATAGTACACACCAGTACATTATAACTGTATAGTACACACCAGTACAGTATAACTGTATAGTACACACCAGTACAGTATAACTGTATAGTACACACCAGTACAGTATAACTGTATAGTACACACCAGTACAGTATACTGTAACTGTATAGTACACACCAGTACAGTATAACTGTATAGTACACACCAGTACAGTACTGTATAGTACACACCAGTACATTATAACTGTATAGTACACACCAGTACATTATAACTGTATAGTACACACCAGTACATTATAACTGTATAGTACACACCAGTACAGTATAACTGTATAGTACACACCAGTACATTATAACTGTATAGTACACACCAGTACATTATAACTGTATAGTACACACCAGTACAGTACTGTATAGTACACACCAGTACATTATAACTGTATAGTACACACCAGTACAGTATAACTGTATAGTACACACCAGTACATTATAACTGTATAGTACACACCAGTACAGTATAACTGTATAGTACACACCAGTACAGTATAACTGTATAGTACACACCAGTACAGTATAACTGTATAGTACACACCAGTACAGTACTGTATAGTACACACCAGTACATTATAACTGTATAGTACACACCAGTACATTATAACTGTATAGTACACACCAGTACAGTATAACTGTATAGTACACACCAGTACAGTATAACTGTATAGTACACACCAGTACATTATAACTGTATAGTACACACCAGTACATTACTGTATAGTACACACCAGTACATTATAACTGTATAGTACACACCAGTACATTACTGTATAGTACACACCAGTACATTATAACTGTATAGTACACACCAGTACATTATAACTGTATAGTACACACCAGTACAGTATAACTGTATAGTACACACCAGTACATTATAACTGTATAGTACACACCAGTACATTATAACTGTATAGTACACACCAGTACATTATAACTGTATAGTACACACCAGTACATTATAACTGTATAGTACACACCAGTACAGTACTGTATAGTACACACCAGTACAGTATAACTGTATAGTACACACCAGTACATTATAACTGTATAGTACACACCAGTACAGTACTGTATAGTACACACCAGTACAGTATAACTGTATAGTACACACCAGTACAGTAGACTGTAGTCAATCAATCATGAGATTTGATCGTGGCTGAGAGCAGATTTAAGAGTGCTCCTCAGCACTCTTAAATCTGCTCTCAGCCACGATCAAATCTGATCTCAGGAAAATTTGGGGACTCCCACTCCCAGCCCTAATATGTCTTAAATGGGCCGAAATCTGGCTAAGACGAAATGTTTTGTCGTAACTTCGTTCGGGAATGATTTCCTTTTGGTTCCAAGCGGTGGTTTATGGCCCAGGCGTTAAGGGTGGTAGTGTCTGTCAAGATCACATAGCCGGGAAGGATGTGTATACATTTAATTAAAATGTTAAGGTAGTGGGAATGGTACGTTTGGTTTAGGGTGTGCTACATTTTGGGAATTTACCCCTCCGATCAGCTATAAAAAGGGAAAACCATGGTGTTAACATCCACAACCACAAAAACCACTTCATACAGTATGACTGCCTGGGTGTAAGGTTTAGTATTCCTTGTTCCGGTGGGTTGAATGATGTTTTCTACATTGTACATACAAGTACAAGTCTTCTTTAAACAAGTCAAGAAGAAACATCACAATAAATCAAGAACAAAAAACCCACCATGAAATCCAAAATAAATGTAAAATAAATAAATGCAATACTCCCAGGCATACCCCAGCGAAGGTAAGGAAAAACTCACTAAAAACCTAGCAATAGGAAAAAAGCACCACAAGTAATGTGGAGGAGCGAAACCTTAGAAGGGCCTTTCAAGGGGGGATCCCCCTTCTTGGATGTCGGTGATAGTAGTGTTGCTATGGATGATCGATGGGTGGAGAATAAAACAGGCGAAATAGTTGGTATGTATGTACTATATGTGTACTAAAACACAAATATGTACATGCAATAGCAACTGGGGTACATAAGAACATTTTTGAAAGATTTAAAATAGAATAGAGCTAAGAACAACAATAACAAAAGAGAAAGCATAGGGAAACGAGCGCTAGTATGATAATAGGATAAAGGCTAAATGTCAAGGCTCGGAGCTCAAAATATCAGAGTCATATTTCGTTTGCACATGAGTATGTAATCCATTCTGATCCATTTAAAGTATGGGGGCGACGTAGAGAGGATCGCATCATCTTGGCCATCACCATCACCACGGGACATCCACCACCTTGGTCATCACCACGAGACATCCACCACCTTGGTCATCACCACGAGACATCCACTCACAGAGAGACAGGGAGGTGGGGACGGGGTTTTCATACAAAGCACTTTACAACTTATGCCTCGCATTCACCCATTCACTCAACCATGCAACCCTGCAAAGTGCCAACCTGCTCATTGGGAGCAGTGAGGGGTTAGAGCAGATAAGCGTCTCGATCAAGGACTGCTGGGAGGAGCCGGAATCCAACCCGGGAACCTTCCGATTACCAGATGACCACTCTACCCCCTGAACCGCTGTCGCCCGCATGACAGCATGAGAACCGAAGTATCTATACCGGTAGTTATAACGCGTTCCCTGTTTTGTATTTTATCATGTTTGTTTTTGCATGCTGCTTGTAGCAGCTGGTACATAAGCAGTAGGCTATAACACTTGGAACACATAGTCCTCCAGGGAACTAAACTGAACATAGAGACTAAGGCTCAGCTTCTTCCCCCAGGCCATGAGAACATTGAACACTGATCTCTCCACACACAAGTACACATGAGCACAGACACACAGACACACACACACACACACACACACACACACACACACACACACACACACACACACACACACACACACACACACACACACACACACACACACACACACACACACACACACACACACACACACACACACACACACACACACACACACACACACACACACACACAACACACATTCTGCATTCGCTCACACACAAACGGTCACATTAAACACAATGGAAAGGACACTTTAAAGGAACGAGGGAAAAAAGGTCACTTTAAGGAAAGAACTGTTGTGGTTCTTGTATAGTATAGTTTAGAAATAGTATAGCATAAGGATAGAGTAAAAACTGTATATTGTATAGGAGTGTACATAGGACCCAGTGCCTTAATTCGTAGCTATAACCTTGTATTGCATTATCTCAGGACTTTAAAAGGTCTATTTTATCATGTCTATTTTATGTCTATTGTATTATCTTCTATTCTATTCTAGCCTATTCTATTATTCTATTCTATTCTATTCTATTATTTATTTACTATTGTATTATTGCACAATCAAAGCGGGCATGGCCACCCGCATTTCACTGTATGCCCTGTGTATGTATGTGACAAATAAACCTCTTGAATCTTGAATCTTGAACTAAAATAGGGTTCTCAGTGTTCCACTTCACCGCCCGGTCTGCTTGTGAAAATGTGCTACAATCTGCAGCATTAGGTGAGGGGGTTTTCCACGCTACCACCGGGGCATCATTTTCTAGAGATCAAGTGATGTGTCTTAAACGGATTATTTTTCAATCTCAGCTTCTCTGTACTGTGCTGTGTTGAGGAGAACAAAGGTACACAGGTGTTCCCTCCATTGGAGTCCAATTAGTCATCTAAATTGGATGCAGAATTCCTCCACACAGTTCCTGCTCTTAGCATCCCGACCAAGTCAAGCCCACCCTGGTTGTGTAAAACAGCATAGGCCTACCGACAGAGACACCTTTGGTCATGAAAGTGCCTCATAAAAAGCTTTAATCCCTTCTGTACTGCAGCAGCAGCAAGTCCCTGGAGATAGCTGGCTGACAGGAGCATTTTGATGGGTACTGGGAATGGAAGCACAGACGTGTGTATCTGCAAAGAGCAGCTGGGGCTCCACGCTCCCACAACACATCGCACCTATAGGCTAAACAGCCACTCTGGGTGGAGGGGGGGTTACTGTAAATGCTGTGGAACCACTCTGCTACTGAGGTGCTTTAGCATGCTAGATCTTTTTGATAAAACATCATTGCAATATATTTTTTTGAGTGCAAAGAGATATACAAGTCCCAGCAGATGAGATATTTTCACCTTTTTGGCTTGATCTTGTGGTGTTGTTTTTGAGCAATTTTTATTTTTTTTACATGAAATATAATAATTGATGGAGATTGCAGTGCTGCCTATGTATGAACTGAATTCCAAGTGTGCCAGCCAAACTGTTTAACACTTCAGTGCATGTTGGTCACATACGATCGTTAATTACCCGTTCCATCTCTGAGGAAAAGACATTACCCCAAGCTAAGAAAACATTTGAGAGTGGATTATTTATTTGCCTGTGTTACCCCGAGGAAACAAAACGATTTATTTGAGAGAACACTGGCAAAATTAAGTGCTGGAACTGGATTGATGGTGCCTTTTTATTCATTCCAAGTGGGAGACCCATCTCTCTTTCACAGTTTCACAGATTTTCCACCTCCATAAAATGATTGTACGCTTGAAATTTCATAATAAACATGATAAACAAACACCTGTGCTCATATAATTTGCGATATATCTGTATCTTATAAAGCCAAATAAATAAACAAACATGTTTGAGGAGTACATTATGTACTGAAACCTGCATTCTGTGCAGGTTTTGTTCTTCCCTATTTGTGGAAAGTGACCTCATTTGTGACACTATGTATGACCAAAAAATATCATAATGTTTCAAAACATAGTTACAATGTGCTTTACAGACACAAAGGCCAATCCTCCTCCAGCTACCATATCATGCATAAAGACAACGGCCAGGGCCGTCGTAAAAATCTGTACTACACTCAGTCACTCCCATCAGTGGTGTGTTATTCTCATTACCGCCTGTGCTTTCTCTACACCCATCACTTGCCTACTGTGCATGGGTATGCAGCGTGAATGATTTATGTCCATCAGATGACAAAAGAAAAATCTGATGACTCTCATCTGGCATAAAGGGAGATGAGACAACTGATGGATGGACATGACAAGAGAGGCGCTAAAGAAAAATGATGTCTGAGAGAGACACGATATAGGAGGAATCAACAAAGGGATTTCACGTAGCGCCAATACCTCCTCGGGCAGCGAGCGCTCTTTGTTCATTCAGGGAAGGTAACGCGAGCAGGGCCAAGACGACCCACTGACTCCGGTGTAAGAAGATTAGAACTGTAGAATCCGAGAATGACAGGTCCCCGCGCGCTCCGTTTCTCCTTCCTGCTGCCATCGCCATGGTTACAGAGACACCGACAACATAACAAACAGCCGGTTAAAACAAAGAGAGATAATTCCTCCCCGTCCTCCTCTCCTCCATCACCTGAGACAGGTGAGGAGGGGGGGGGGGGGGGTGGGTGGGAATGGTCTTGCATCCTGATGTCTCATCTATCCATGCCTTTAGATGAGACATTCCTCAGACTTCCAGGATTTGAGCGGAAATCAACTTGATTTTCCAACACCTTGTTTTTGGTCATTGAGGAAGGAATATATTGTGAATATTCTGCAGCGCTGGTGTTGTAACACATTAATAACACATTCAACACAATTATTTTCACATTTCAACACTTTTGGACACATGGTTTGTGGAATATTGTCACCTTCCAAAAAGGTGGTTTGGAAAATCAAGTTGATTTCCGCTCAAATCCTGGAAGTCTGAGGAATTTGGAAAAATGTGGTTGAAAACATTTAATCCTGTCGTTTGTCATCATTTGCTGGCTGTTAGCACACTCAAATGAAATGGCACGGTCTGTGTAGTACATGAAATATGCATTTCATCAGTATATCCCCTTGCGTGTATTTTCAGTGAAAATGAGACACAAACTCCCCAGTTGAGGCTGACAGTCCCCCTGGTGAATCAAAAGGTTAATGCTCTTCTGACACGTTGACGGCTCATTTCCCCACCAGTTCTGGGTTACAGGCAGCTTTACAGGTTGTGCATTGTGCTGTGTGGTTCTGTGTGGTTCTGTGTGCTTCATTGTCCTGTGTGCTTCATTGTGGTTCATTGTCCTGTGTGCTTCATTGTGGTTCATTGTCCTGTGTGCTTCATTGTGGTTAATTGTGGTTCATTGTCCTGTGTGCTTCATTGTGGTTCATTGTGGTTCATTGTCCTGTGTGCTTCATTGTGGTTCATTGTCCTGTGTGCTTCATTGTGCTTCATTGTGGTTCATTGTCCTGTGTGCTTCATTGTGGTTCATTGTGGTCCATTGTCCTGTGTGCTTCATTGTGCTTCATTGTCCTGTGTGCTTCATTGTGGTCCATTGTCCTGTGTGCTTCATTGTGCTTCATTGTCCTGTGTGCTTCATTGTGGTCCATTGTCCTGTGTGCTTCATTGTGGTTCATTGTCCTGTGTGCTTCATTGTCCTGTGTGCTTCATTGTGCTTCATTGTGGTTCATTGTCCTGTGTGGTTAATTGTGCTTCATTGTGGTTCATTGTCCTGTGTGGTTAATTGTCCTGTGTGGTTCATTGTGCTTCATTGTCATGTGTGGTTCAGGTTGTTTTCTCAGGCCAGATTGGTTTATAATGGTCAAAGGTTCGAGAATATGCACATGGTTCCTCTTCACAAATAAACAGTGCACCGTGCTGCTACAGCACAGTATTGAATACCTTCGTACAATTACTACTTCATACCTTTTTAAATACATAGGCAGAGGTGACTTGAGACTTGAGAGGTTTGCAACAAACAGAGATACAGAAGGACAGCTTCACAACGGCGACGAAGCCTGGCGGTCCTCGACATCATTTCTATTTCTATTCACCTTTTGTCCTTTGGCCCACTTTGAACCCTATTCACATCTCTGACAGCTGTGGAATAATATTCCTTTGACGTCGTTCAGGTCTCTTGTATACGGCTTGACCTCGGCCAGCTACGGTCTTCACGGTCTAACGCATGCAATCCTGACGTCTGCATGGGCCATTCATCTCTTGACTATTCAAACGTATTCGAACAGGACAGGTAACCTCGTTGGCAGGTGACAAGGGGCAGAGAGACAATGACGTCACACAAGCCTGCATATATCTGGTAACGTTATGTTCTCTACCACTCAGCTCATAATAACCACCTGGCGGGAGGCATTCCAGGCCAAGGAGCTCAAATAGAACACAACAGCCTTGATTCCTCGTGGGGATTCTAATAAGCAAACGTCTTGGGATGGTGGTGGTGGTGATGGTGGTGGGAGTGGGGGTGGGGTTGTCGAGGGCCGGGGATACGTGGGCCCGGCTAGAGCAGAGGGAAATGGTGGAGCTCCGCCCGACAAGGAGGACGTTTAAGTTCAAAGCGTGTGAGACTTGTCCCGTCGAGTGAAAACAATTGGCCAGTTCCAGCTCCCATTCATCAAAGTGACAGCGGTTGGCCACGTGGAAATGAATGAATAAATAAAAGGAGAATGCATTCAGTGGGCAGATGAAGTGGGGTCTTCTGGGTAAATGTTGCCATGAGCGGGAGAGCAGCAGTCGGCACCGTCAGTATGAGGGGGCCTATCCTCCCCCATCTTGGAATGTCCCTCACATACGGCTCTCTCTTCTTCACATTGCTATATGTCACACACCAATGATTTCTGAGAGGAAAGGTAACATTTCAACCCCACAGCCCCCCGCCGCACCCCCCCCCCCCCCCCCCCCCCCCCACTCTCCCCTGCTCGCTTTATTTCAGCTTGTGTATTGTTTCTGGCCTATTGTCTGGTCTCCACTGAAGAAAACAGGATTTAAAAAAAAAATCCAAAACTCCTTGGCTGACATTGACCATAAGGAAGTGTATTTGTATGCGACACATAGGGATACAGGAACTGTTTTCTTCACCCCTTGATGCCCTCCTTTTTGAGCTATGACCCTACCCCATATTCGTTATTGATCATCACATTCTGTCGCTGCTGAGCACCGGGGTCTTGGTTGCCGTGGTTACCTATAAAATCCATGCTGACCAAAAAGTCCCCCTTCCATGCGGCATTCATAAGCGAATAAAGGGCTTTGATACTTAAAGCTCACGGTGGGCCACTTAAAGTGGGCCACTGAGGTTGGATCCACAATGACTGTGATAATCTCACAACCATCTATTGTCATTTTTATCTGCATAGAACAGAAAGTTCAGTAAAAGTGCATTAATATAGTATCCATTATTATACTAACAGTTAACTAACCAAGTCATTTGAACAAGAGGTATTCCACGAGTAGGCCTACTGATATTCAGTATAACAGCACAGGGACTTTTAACTACCGTACTTTTCGGACTATAAGCCGCGGCTTTTTTCCCCATTTTTCGACCCTGCGGCTTATATAACGGTGCGGCTTATATGTGGACAAAACCTGAAAATCGAAATATTGCTTTTTTTACTGCATTGAAATGTTATTTATCTGTTCCCTTATTTGCTAAACTTAATACAACTTGTAAATGAGTTAATGTTATTTGTCCAACAGTATTGTGTCCCAATGGGAGTCATTCTCTGTAGAGGTGGGAACTTAAAGCTCAATATAAGAACGGCCATGCACCACCACTCACAGAATCGAGAAAGAGCAATCAATCTGTCAATCCTTTCCGTGTCCGGGCCGGGTGAGGTTTCCCGCGTTGAGTCAAATTAAGCCGCAGGCTCCACTCCTTACTATGGTAATTAAACATTAAAACACATGCGGCTTATAGTCCAGTGCGGCTTATATATGTACACATCATTTAATTTAGCTGCTGCGACTTATAGTCAGGTGCGGCTTATAGTGCGAAAAGTACGGTATATGTACTGTATCACTCCGCCACACAGATGTTGCTAATAACCATTCATTATTCAATGGGCCAAGTTCAATCTGTTTGTCACTTACTGTTAACTAATACATAGTGATTGTATAAACGCAATATCACACTCAAGGTCATGCTGCTAAAATATGAATATGAGCAAGGTTATCTTTGGTACTGAGCCTTGTATCTACAACCAAATCACAGCCACGCTGACCTTCAGGATAACAGCACTCCCTCTTGTGTGATATTTCTTAATTATAGGTTGAGCAATTCATAGTATTCGATTGCAGACATCTTGGTCGCAACCAACAGGTGACTGTAATCAAATAGCAGGTGATTATCATTAAATGGCAACCATGGCCAATGAGCTGGAGCTCAGTGCCATATTTATTGTATGGCAAAAAACATCATGCGAATACTATGAATTAATATTTGAGATGGTTAGCTAGATTTGATTCATATTCGTGTTATAGGCAGACATCATGCTAATAATAGATTCATATGATAAATGGATAGGTAACACTTTATTTGAATGGGTTCATAACACTGCCATGATGTCATCATATCTGACATATAGATGTTCATGTATGTTAACGACTCATTAAGTCATTTGGTTGATTATATCACTTTCAATGCAAGTTGACATTAAAACCTCTTAAGAATCGGATCAACCAATACATTGTTGGAAAGTAGAATTTTGCCGCCTTTCGATCGTCACCTCACTCAACCTATTGCGTGATTCCATTCTCGAGTTACAAGACGAAACATCCGGCGAGCGTCATTTGACAAGCCGTTCGAACGAGTGACCACGTCCCTGAACTGACCAGTCACCGCTGATGGCGAAAATGATTGACCACCGTTGTAGCCAAGGAGTGTCTGCTCCGAAAGCGATCCCAGACGAGAGCTGACAGTGGGGGTAAGTGAAAACTACTTGGCAATAAAGACCTTTCTGATTCTGATTATGCTACATAGAGTACAGGGAAATAAGGAACTTGTATTGCCAAGTCAGGCTTGATACCTCAATATTATGCTACACTGCTTTTATCCTGTAGCTACTCTATTACTTGATTCTGCACACAAAACGCATTTAAAACTTAGAAATGTAGAGCCCTCTGAATCCACTTATATTGGTGAGTTGAAAAAAACGCTAGAAAAACCCTAGCAGCTAGTCTAGCTAATGTTAAATCAAAGTGTAAATGGCACCGCAATACTAATTTGCATCATGTGAAGTTTAATTTGCTTATGCTAAAAGTGCTGGAGATGCAGAAACAAATTGAAACCGTGGGTTTGGTGTTACTGTTTATTTGAGTGCCGTTGTTGCAAAAGGTGCTAGCTAATGTTTATGTTTAGTGTATTTTCTTGTTAGCCACCAGTAGGCCTAAGTTACAGCACGTTTAATACGTACTAGCCTACATTTCATTGAACAGGATATAGTTATATGGAAGTTGTTACTTGTGTAATTCTGACTAATTGCCAGTAAGGCTATTGTTGCACTTTAGATCCATTTAGTTCTATCAAACTGAAGTAAGATAATTTGAATATGATCCTGATTAGCCTACATCCTTGCTTTCTCCTACAATTCTTTACGGTCCATGATATTAGCTTGAGTATAATTTCTGGCGTTGCCTATAGGTCAGTTTTTTTGGAGAGTTGGAGACCATGGGACAGTTTCAGTTGACAAGCCGCTGCTGAAGGAAATCCAACTGATGACATACAGAAGATCCAAGACAAAGATCTAGACGAGACACACCGGATGCCGGAACTCAGTGAAGCGCCATTCTGGTGTAAACAGGAGCCTGGCTGTTGACACCAGAAACCATTTCTCCACACTGGTCAACAAGACCATTCTACTCCTCTGCTCCAATAACACATAGAGGCGCTCTCGGCGCAGAGAAAATAGACCACACTATTGCTGAAGATTGCAAGCTGGCTGCAGAACTAAGAAGGATTAGAACTTCACCCTTTAAATAAATTACAACCCCTTCATTTTAAATTAAATGTTTGTCTAATGCAATGTTTTTAGTAGCCCTTGAATTTTATTAAGGGGTGTGTACATAGATCAAGGCATTTTAAGGAAGGCTGTCAAAGTTAATGCGGTATTAACACGTTAACACCCGATTCTATTAACGCCACACGTTTTTTTAACTCACGATTAACTTTTAAGATTTTTTTTTAATTGTTATTATAAATTATTATTTTCTTTTAAGTAATTTTGTGCATCACTCTGTTTTGTAATGCATGAGGGTAATCCTTTTGTGTTAAATGGCTGCATTAAGCAAGCATTTGTTGACTCTCATGTTGATAAGAGTAAACTTGGAACTTGAAAAAGATCTGTTTAAGGTAGATACAAAAAATAAAATTTAAAATTGTGCGATTAATCGCGAGTTAAATCAAATCAAATCAAATGTATTTATAGGGCCCGACAACACACATTAATGTCCCCATGGGCCGTACACATCTTCTTTAAACAAGTCAAGAAGAAACATCACAATAAGTCAATTTTAAATAAATGCAAAATAAATAAATGCAACACTCCCAGACATACCCCACGCGAAGGTAAGGAAAAACTCACTAAAACCTAGCAATAGGAGGGGGTTAGAGAGTTCCCATGTTTGTAGTGGGCGGAGATGGAGCAATAAATACATGTAGTGAGCATATGCAATGCATAAATGGTGACAGTAGAATCATAGTATATAAGAAAATTGTGAAATAGAGTAATAGATAGAACTACTGCAAGCGTATGGATACAGGACAAGCGTATGGATACAGATGAGCTCCACAGTAAACTGCACAAACTCGGACTGAACACCACACTATGCAACTGGATCTTGGACTTTCTCACAAATCGCACACAACATGTCAGGATTGGCAAGCACACATCCCCCACCCTGGCCATTAGCACCGGGGCCCCTCAGGGGTGTGTACTCAGCCCACTTCTCTACACACTTTTCACACACGACTGTTGTTCCTCCTCTCCATCTAACCTCATAGTAAAATTTGCAGACGACACAACAGTGCTTGGCCTCATCAGAGGGAATGATGAGACCTCATACAGGAGGGAGGTTGAGCAACTAGTGGTGCGATGGTCATAACCTTGCTCTCAACCCCACGAAGACCAAGGAGATGATCATCGATTTCCGCAGGACTGGTGACCTCAGCCACTCTCCACTCCTCATTGGGAATGAGGAGGTGGAGAGGGTTTCAAAATGTAAGTTTCTGGGCGTGACAATGTCTGATGACCTGTCCTGGGGGGTCAGCATTGCCTCTGCTGTGGGCAAAGCACAGCAGCGCCTTTTCTATCTTAGGAAGCTTAAATGGGCTAAACTCCCACAGGGACTGATGGCCAACTTCTACCACTGCGCAGTAGAGAGTGTACTCACGTACGGACTACTGGTGTGGTTTACTAGCTGCACCAGGGCAGAGAAGGAGGCCCTCCACAGAGTGGTCAAGGCTGCGAGGAGGATCACTTGAGCTAGTCTCCCAGATATCTCCACAGTCTTCACCTCCCTCTGCCTACGGTGTATACATAATATCTTACAAGACCAGTACCACCCAGCAAACCATCTCTTTCAACTGCTGCCCTCTGGTCGAATATACAGATCCATCCAGTCCGGAACCAGCAGACTGACCAACAGCCTCTACCCACGGCGTCAGGATGCTCAACGACGAACATCAACTTGCCCCCCCCCCCCCCCCCCCCCCCCCCTCCTTCCATTAACTCACTGGACTGAAATATTTATTTATTAATTTATTTGCACTAGCACTAAATGCACTTGGGACAATGATGGTATGTTATATATTGAGGACATTGGGACATTGATACTTTATTACTATATTACTATTATTATTGACATTATTATTTTGCACATGCTATATCTTATGTTTGTATGCCAGTGGTGATGTTCCTAACAAATTTTCGTTTGTACCAACAATGACAAATAAAGATCTATCTATCTATACAAGACAATAGCTCAGGGCCGTATGCCCGTGGGGGAAGGAGAAGTCCCTCAGAAGGTTCAGCACTGCAGGCCAGACAGAAGACGGTATGAAGCTGCTCCATGGGACCGGTTGAGATAACTATGGACAATCATGCGATTAATCAGATGAAATAGTTTAATTGACAGCATTAATTTTTGCTATGATTGTATTGATGATTGTATTGATATAGCTTATGAATGCCCAGTGCCACCCTGTGCTACCTTGGACCATGCCTCTCAGTGGCATCCATGTACTGTAGCTCATACCCCTATAGTCGTACACAGCCTCCACCCCCCATCCCCACACCCGTCCTCTCTGCCTTTCTCTCCAAGGGTGGACACTTATATAAATATATCACCAAAGTTTGTGTTATATATTCAGTTGTGGTGACAATAATTTCCAAATAATGTGGATTCTAATTTGACTTTGAAATTATGTATTGCCATCTCACATTATTTCAACTTGATATAACCTAATGGTTATTTTGTACAGTGCATATATTATGAGTTGGTACAAAGGCTAAAGCACTTAAAAGTTCAAAACTATCACAAGTTAAAACAACAAAATGTATTCATTGGACTATTCTTAGGAAGCTTAAATGGGCTAAACTCCCACAGGGACTGATGGCCAACTTCTACCACTGCGCAGTAGAGAGTGTACTCACGTACGGACTACTGGTGTGGTTTACTAGCTGCACCAGGGCAGAGAAGGAGGCCCTCCACAGAGTGGTCAAGGCTGCGAGGAGGATCACTGGAGCTAGTCTCCCAGATATCTCCACAGTCTTCACCTCCCGCTGCCTACGGCGTATACATAATATCTTACAAGACCAGTACCACCCAGCAAACCATCTCTTTCAACTGCTGCCCTCTGGTCGAATATACAGATCCATCCAGTCCGGAACCAGCAGACTGACCAACAGCCTCTACCCACGGCTGTCAGGATGCTCAATGACGAACATCAACTTACTTTAACAATTTTAACTGTTCTTCTTTTACTTCTTTTTATTCCATAATGTATGTTTGTAAGTGCAAATAACAATAAACCATAAACAATATTCTCTGGAGCCACCTGCCCATGGTATCAGATCAGCCGCCTGATCTATCTCAAACCCTGCCCTCTTTTCTTGGTCCTCCAATCACAACTGTTGCTTCCCTCAGACAAAATCAAGAAAAGAAGGCAGGATTTGAGTCACTTTTGTCACTTTTGCAGAAGGTATTTTGTTCATATGTTTTTGCTAAATGTGTATTTGTTATTGTGGAATAATTTCATTTTTATCTTAGTGTTTTTGAAGCACTTTGTTACTCTTACTTGTATTGAAAGTGCTATATAAATGAAGGTTTACTTACTAGATACGTCTTGTGATTTATTATTACAGTGCAAAATATCTCTTGAGCACATGCCGTATATCTTAAATTATCTATGATCATAATGAATGTCTACATAAACTAAACGACTCCCATGATTGCAACAGAAACACCAGAGCACTAATTTAAACTATATTGCTGCCCTTCAAACCCACTTAAGATTCATCACTCAATACACACTTTTTATGGGATTCCTTGGATCAATCCATCATCATAGGAGTGAAATGGTATCGCACAGAGCTAGCAACTTTTTTTTTCTGGCAGAGCACAAAAAGCCACTATTTTCATGATGGGCTGAGCTCCCTCGTCCATAGAGCATCATTCCGAGAGTGACACCTTCATCATAAATTACACAGGGGAGCTGCTTTGTGGTGGCGCCCAACTTTCAGCCTGAGGTAACCAGTGGGTGGGATGACTGTGGAGGGAGAGCTTCGCTGCTTGGCTGCACAGTGAACCATATTGATTACCACTCATGTTTCTTTTGAATCAATCTCCATCACCCATTGGCCATTTTCTCCATTATATTTCATTTGGGGAGATGGATGGTGGGGGGGGGGGGGGGGGGGGGGAGGGTTGTGCAGACAGGGCCTATCTGTGCCACAGGAGAGATCCCATCAAGACAGGGAGGCTTGGCGTCTCTCAGCCAAGGATTGGCTTAATGGAAGGAGGCAGACCACTGTCACTGCCCCCCCCCCCCCCCCCCCCCCCCCCACCCCCCTAGAGGGATCCAGAGACAACATTTACTTTGGCTGATTAAAACCGCTGCCAAATAACATCAACCTCCTCCTTGGTTGGGGCCAGACACCTTGAATGACAGTATTCTCGTTTTTTTATTCATTGAAAAATTACGAGGAAGGTGAGACACATAGCCATCATTTTCTTTAACAGTATTTTCTTAATAATAATAATACGGATAAAATAGATAGCAGAAAAATAGACAAAGTCAAGGTAAGGCACAGAACATTAAATCACATAGCTTTTCATATTAGGATCTAACATCTTAATAGGCCTCTTTGTTTACTGTTTGATTATCACTGATACACAACCTTTAACTTGCGCTTTTGTGATTTATGATCACAGGGACTCGAACCCACAATGGTCTAGTAATTGTTTTCCCAGATTCCCAGAAATGACTCTTTATTATTGCATAACAAAACAAATTCTACTGTATGTACTGTTTTGACACCAAGAGAAGCCCTGGAGGCAACACCCCTCATTATGGCTGCTTTTTTATATAGCGCTTTTATCCAAAGTGCTTTACAATTTGTTACTCACATTTTACCCATTCACTCACACATTCACACACCGACGGCGGAGGCGACCATGCAAGGTGCCAACCTGCTCATCGGGAGCAATTAGCGGTTAAGTGTCTTGCTCAAGGACACTTCAACACGCTGCCCGGGAGGAGTGGGAATCGAACCGGGAACCTCCGGATTGCCAGACGACTGCTCTACCTCCCGAGCCACTGTCGCCCCTTAATCCCATCCCATTATGGGATGTACCCCAGCCGTTGCCGGTAGGTATGTTACCACAGTTTAACTTGGCAAGTTTTCCCTGAGGCAGACCTGAAATGATAAACAATATGCACGTCAATCTGCACATTACAGGCCAAGAAAATTATCAAAATCCTTCCACATTTCTTTATTTATCCTTTCAACAGTAAAATATATTCAGACGCTGTACCGGTGCCCTACCCCTAAAGGGGACATTGGGGAGACAAGCCTTCGCTGTGACGGTGACCACACATGGTGTCCTTATCCTCCCAAACCATCTCTATACCTTTGACTATCCCTTCATAAGCCGGGGCTCTTGTATGGAGACCTACATGGAGCGCATTTCACTCAGCTGGTGTCAGGTGGATTTATTTTCTTCCCAGCACTGGAACCGTCAGGTCTCAGCTCAACCCCCCTGGTGCTCTCACCAATCTATTAAGTCCATCAGTGTTTCATGTAGCCTGAGGGACACTGGCTAGCAGCCCAAAAGAGCTCCCTCCTCCTCCTCCTCCTCCTCCTCCTCCTCCTCCTCCTCCTCCTCCTCCTCCTCCTCCTCCTCCACCACCATGGGCTCACATTCGATTCAAATGTATTGTAGCTGCGTATCACCATATCTGGATGTGTGAACCTATTTTGTATGAATACATTAAAATGTGTGAATGTGTTAAAAAAAAGGTTTTGATTGTGTAAAAAGGTTTTGAATGCGTGAAAAAGATATCGGAATGTGTGAAAACATTTTGTATGAATACAATCAAATGTGTGAATGTATAAAAAGGTTTTGGCCGTCCACCAGGTCAGGTAACGTCACTGCTGGATTGCCGGATGATGTTATTTCACTGTGAGGTTTCACGCCTTTAGATCTCCTCAAGGTACGAAAACTCTTCCCAATGCATTGCCCATCATGGTCTAACCATTAGATGAATAGCATGGTCATTAAAATCCCCACTTTAATCATGAGTACCTGGGAGGTTAAGGACATTTTGGGAAATACACTTATTTGCCATCTCCCCTGGAGTCAGACCATCCTATGGTCCCAGGTTCAAATCTACTCGGTTACACTATCAATAATATATAATGTACCTGATACCTTAGTGAATCAATCTCAAATACTGTATTCTTGTTATAATACTATTGTTTTTGGTAGCTTTCAAGCTAGCTAGCTTGAAGGGGAAGGAGGGGGCGGGAGCATACAATACCAGTCAGTGGAATAACATTAGCCAAGTTAAATTAAGCTATTTATTATTAATACATTAAGTTAAATGAAGGCATTACATTACTGAATGCGAGGGGAGAAATCATTTGCATTTGTTCACGGACGTTCATGTGATATGTGGGGGCCTGGAGCGCGGAGAGCCTACCTCCAAAGAAACATGTCTGTCTTCAGGTTAGTGTTTTATTATGTAAAGTCACAGGTGTACCCCAGTAGTATAGTAGTGTATCTATATACCCCCTGCTGCACACTCCGGGACACAGTTGCATACAGGTCACGATACCTCGCACTCTCCACTGATCATGAAGTCAGTCTCGGTTGTAAAAGAGAAGGCTAAGCTTTATATCATCTCTCATTAAAACATTGTGCATGCCTATAATAGCTGAGCTACAGTTTATAGGGCTGCGAAGGGCACTGCAGAGAGCTGTGATATACAACCACGGCTGCCCCCTGTCAAGACACAACCTTCTGGTGCCAGCAAGACACAAACTGCACCGTTAAATCAGCCACTCATATTTCCAAACGGTGTTAACAAACAGTGCAGCCGCGCCCCACGAAGGTCATCACACTGACAACAACTGGGAAGAGTGGAGTTTTATCTATTTCTCAATGCAAATTGATCCAAATGACGACCGGCGTCCGTAACTCTTTGCCCACTTCACATCTTCTGTAGCCTATACTCAGTGAGAACTGTATCTGGGCTATTGTTCACGGGACCTGGCTTAACCTCTTCTGTAACCCTTTAAATGAAAGGCCATTAATTACACGGTAATGGCTGGTAACTAATAAGTAATGACTAGTAATAATGAATAAGTAAAATGCTAAATAAAATAAACATTGTCACTAGTAACTTTGTTGTAATGACTGGTAATTAGTACTCCCCCCCCCCCCCCCTGCTGAGGTTACCAGCAGCCTTTATAAAATAGCAACAAGTTACCTGAATCCTGCACACAATGTAAAACCCCTGTAGCTTTTTAAGATACAAGCTGGTAACCAGCAGGAAGAATAAATAGCATGTTTAGCAGCTTAGTAGCTAATAAATTGTTCTCTTAAAACTCACCAAGAGATTTGCTGAACCCTAACAAGGTAAAAGCAGCTATAGGCCTAGGTGATGAAACGTAAGAAAATATTAAACACTCTATAGGAAGCCTATAAGGAGTTCTAGTCTTTTGAGATTTTTTACAGCACCAACATGACTAAGATTAGTCTGAGGGTTACTAGCTTAAAGCATGTAGGAGTTATGTGAGTCCAAGGTTTTGTTAGAATAAAGAAGAATAGGAACTCCATAGAAGATCAAAGCTGAATTGTGTTTAATGAGCATAGAGCTCTGCACATTTATGTGTTCGGTCCCCAGGAAGAATAGTCTTTCACCCATGGGTGTGGTCCAGTGGAGGTTATTGCATGACAACTAGTGAGGCAGTACTTCACTAGTATCACAAACATGCATAGATTGTAAAAAAAAAAAAAAGTCATAAGAATAAAATACAATGCTAAACGTAAGAAGTAAAAGGTAATAATAAGTGATAATATACAATAATATACATACATACAAACATACATCACATACATATATATACATACAAACAAACATACAGTACATAAATACACAAACACAAACACAGTCACACGCACACACACACATATTATTTCTATTGTGGGGCTATCCATTTGTTTATGTTTGGATTATGGATCTGGCCTTTGACTGAATAAATGAACTTGTTAGTTACTGGATGGGATCAGAATTAGAATGACAAGGATGTGCAAGTATTCCTGGGCTACTCAGCCAACTGGAAGAAAAATATCAGTGTAAGATGGATATGAACAAATGTATGACCTTATGTATAATGACCACACAATAGGCCACAGGGGCATTGAAATCTTATCTTTTGCTAAAACGCAGTGTGGAGATAGGTCTGTCAATGTGAGACTAGTGTGCATTTGGCGGTCCATTTGTAGATAATTCTGCTTGTTCATCTTGGGTTTTAGTGACCAATCTAGCAGCTGTGGGGATAGAGAGCTGAACAGATCCTGGAGCTAGTCATAATCTTCATTCATTGGGGGGAAATATTTTAGAACAAAATTAACACCACTGCCCATTTGCACTTGATGAAAGTTGAGAAACCGTATTTGCAATGTAAATACACATTCAATAGCGAGTATAGCATATTAAATTTGATATGCCATTTTTTATGTTTAATCAGCTCAACTAATTTTGACATGTAATTAATTAATACAAGCTGTGTGGTAAAATGTATTATGTAGAATTAGAATGTGAAATGGGCAAATAACTGGACAGTTATCATGGTACACCTGCACTTTAGGAACCACTAGAAAAATGCTGCCTGGCGAACATTTGTGCTCTACTAAGCACACTTTCTATTTCCATAATGTGTTGAATGTAAATAGGTTGTTGAAATGCTTGACCAAAATGTATTAAATAAATCATTTTAAACACAGTAGCTACACATATAAGACCACTTCTTTTAATCTTTGACCTTAATTTAGTTACAAACTAGATGACTCCAGTGGGTGACTCTAGATTACTCTTGTGAGTACCTTCTGAAACTTTGTGTCTCCTAACGTCTTCCATACAAGATAAGATAAGATAAAATATTCCTTTATTGATCCCCTTGGGGAAATTCAGGCATCATAGCAGCATGGGGGAGAGGGGAGGGGAGGTACAGGTAGTAAAAAAGCTGTGTAAACATTATAACAACTTTTTGTTTCTGACGTTCATCTAACAGCGAAGTGGTGAGTCCATCCTGATTTACTCAAATTAATTGGCTGCTGGTTTATGAGTGTTTTTGAAACTTTTTGGTATGCTTTTAGTGTCATGACATTAATGTTTTAGTCTGTGGGCATGTAATTGTTGCTGCTGTCACGGAGCTATGTCGTTATTGCATTGTGCATTTTTTGTCATAATGTAGCATTTGTGTGTGTAACGTAGGTATTTGTGTGTGTGTGTGTGTGTGTGTGTGTGTGTGTGTGTGTGTGTGTGTGTGTGTGTGTGTGTGTGTGTGTGTGTGTGTGTGTGTGTGTGTGTGTGTGTGTGTGTGTGTGTGTGTGTGTGTGTGTGTGTGTGTGTGTGTGATGTCTGTCATCACATCGTAATATAGGCCTCTGGCTTATGTCGGCTAGGGCTGATTAATTGCTTAACTTGTCGGGCTAGGGTATAGGGCCGGGCCTGAATTCTACAGGCTTGGGTCGGTCTTGGGCCGAAATTACAGGCCTGTGCAGACCTCTAGCCTGCAGACCTCTAATTATAAATTAATTAAACCAATCAAACATTTAATCAACTAAAAATATATTTTTCTTCATCCATCGGGCCTGTTCTGATTATCCAAATCAATATGCATCTTCAATTTCAGCTCAGAGGTCACTGATGAACTCATTCCCACAGATATTAGAAAACTGGACCTGTAAACATAAACATTCTAAAATACCCTAAACCTCACTCATTAAACTGGTCTCAAAACAGCACTCGTGTTCTCAGATCAATTTACACATACGGAGTCATTTTCGCAGCATGTCAAATGAAGACGGCTTTCATCCCATGCCATATCTGTTTGACCTCCATCCAGGCGGATTGGAGACACACTGGGACGTGCGCCGACAGAGAGCCGTATATACGCACTCCCTGCAACGCGGGTTAAGCCGCATTTCCTCCCTCCTCTTATCCCCCCCCCCCCATCTCCTCATTATAACATTATAGCACCAAAGAACATGTATCATATCTCTTCGTTCCTAGTGTCTTGTCTTCTTTAATATTCAGCGTTGCCAACGGCTCCACTCCCCGCTCTCCGTCTGCCCGGATAAACAGCAACGTTGCTTAATCATAATGACACTCTATATCCCCCTCGCACCTGTTGGTGACACAACGGTGTAAATAAATAGGAATGCGGTCGTGACGTTGATCTCATATCCTACCGAGTCCGGTGGATGAGGATTTGAGTTTGGGAGTGAAAACAAAAGCAAACAAAAAAAAACTTCTACAGAGGGCACCATGAATTAATTTAGTGGGTATGGGATGCGATTTACGATTTTCTAGAAATAGTTCTCCAAAGACAACCATGACAAACAAGAAACAAAGTAATACAATTGTATATCCTACTGTATATATGTAACGGTTGTGACAACATCACCTCAAACTTCGATGCCCCGAGTGGGAGTCGAACCCCGGTCTCCCACACCGCGGGCAGCAACACAGACCGCTATACCAAGAGGTGAATTCACTACTTCGCAACGTGTCTATCTGTCTTTGATGATGTGAGAGTGAGTTTAACCCATAGCACCGCCACTCACCCTAGCCCTTCTTGACTGCGCTTCACGATACCATCCGTTACACTCACCCTCTCAAACTCACTCCACTCCACCCAAGGCACTTCGATGCCCAGAGTGGGAGTCGAACCCCGGTCTCCCACGCCGCAGGCAACAACACAGACCACTATACCAAGAGGTGAATTCACTTCTAAGTAATGGGTTTATGCGTCTTCTGAGGATGTGAGAGTGAGTTTAACCCATAGCACCGCTACTCACCCCAGCCCTTCTTGACTGCGCTTCACGATACCATCCGTTACACTCACCCTCTCAAACTCACTCCACTCCACCCAAGGCATCCGGGTCAATCGGCACCATTGTAACGGTTGTGACTACGTCACCTCAAACTTCAATGCTCCGAGTGGGAGTCGAACCCCGGTCTCCCACACCGCGGGCAGCAACACAGACCGGTATACCAAGAGGTGAATTCACTACTTCGCAACGTGTCTATCTGTCTTTGATCAAATCAAATCAAATCAAATCAAATTTATTTATAGGGCCCGACAACACACGTTAATGTCCCCATGGGCCGTACAGGTCTTCTTTAAACAAGTCAAGAAGAAAACATAACAATAAGTCAAGAACAGAACAAGAACACCATAAGGTCCAAACATTTTTAGATGAATGCAAATAAATGAAAGAATGCATGATGATGTGAGAGTGAGTTTAACCCATAGCACCGCTACTCACCCCAGCCCTTCTTGACTGCGCTTCACGATACCATCCGTTACAGATAGCCTATACACAGTGTATGTATTATGTCGCCTAGAGAAAATACCACTGAAACAACCCAGTGAGCAAGTGTCTCCGCCTTGTCTCGAACAGTGAGTGGGCGCCACACGGGGACGTGTGTCGTGAGATGTCCCTGTTTCTTTCTGACAGCGCCTCCAGCTCTGGGTAGTGTTTCTCTGCCTGGTGAGGTCTGGGGGACGGCTACCGTACGAGCAGGAGCGAGAGCTCGGCTCAAGTCTGAGAGCAGTGGCTGATGCCCTGTCCCCCAGATAATAATATATTTGATTTGTAATGCGCTTTATAATTGTCGAGCAAATCTCAAAGCGCTACATTTTTAAAGAACATAAAAACTAGCAAGAGTAAAAGAAGAAATAATATAAAATAGGCAAGACTAAAGCTAGCCAGGAGTCAAAAGAACACTAAAACTAGTAACAAAGTAAGAGAAACATAGAATAAATAAAACTGGTAAAAGAAACTGGTAAAAGAACATAAAATGTGTGGTGTGTGTGGGTACCATCTCCTTCAAACCCTGGAGCCATGGCTGATGTCCTGTCCCCTGGGCTCCAGAGTACCATCTCCTTCAAACCCTGGAGCCATGGCTGATGTCCTGTCCCCTGGGCTCCAGAGTACCATCTCCTTCAAACCCTGGAGCCATGGCTGATGTCCTGTCCCCTGGGCTCCAGAGTACCATCTCCTTCAAACCCTGGAGCCATGGCTGATGTCCTGTCCCCTGGGCTCCAGAGTACCATCTCCTTCAAACCCCCCGAGACCACAGATCAAACACTTTGCCACAGAACTGTCAAGACCCTTCTCATCACTGGGTAAAACAAGTGACGTGGATAATACTATGATACTGTGAAAAGAGAAGACAAAAAAAGCACTTGAACTTTTTATGCCTATGATGTGTTTACTTGACATTTTCTTGTGCTAAAATGGTTCAGCATGATTATAAATGTGTCCTAGTTACCAACCGTACATGCAAGTCCTAAGAGGGCAATGAAAACGACTGTACTGGAGACTTGTTAGGCCACAACATATTTCACATCCATGCATGCTCACAACAACGCACTGGGGAGAATGTGGCCTGTTTATGTTTTCTCTGCTGCAATAAAAAAAAAAAGAGACATAACATAAAAGCAATACATATATAGCTAAACTGCACAGCACAGGCATGTATATAGCAAAATGGCCTGGAGTGGGCTGCCTGCACAGTACCTCGGAAAAGATTAATGAGTGTTCCTGAAGATCCCAAATTAAAATAGCATCCCTGTACGTATCATTTTGACAAGGCATAATTAATTGCCGGCCGCATACAATTGGTTTAAAAAAAAAAAAAATTGTGTTTACTAAACAGGCAAAAATAAATAAATTCATAGTCTTGATTAACTCATTGGCTGCCAGCTATTATCCTTATCCTGTGGTAGCTACTGCCAAGCTGTAAACGATGGGAGTTTGTCACCTTGTTTGTAGAGCTAAATCTATATTCTATATTATAGCCATGGATTCAATACTATAGTCATTTGACATTGAGTTTCTTCCGGTCAAGATGCAAAAAAGAGAACATGTTTCCATCCATACGTTCCCGTGTTATACCGTGGTGAATATAAGTATGGTTTTAGAGCGGTCTAGGGTAATTCATGAAATGCTGAGTTATAGCCCCACATGTCAATTCCATTGTAGATGCTGCCGTTTCTTGCCAATGTAACGGATATGTAATGTAATGTACCTGTACCGCGATAGTGTGACCAGAGACGTGGCTGGCTCGGTAGCGGTACATAGAAGTAAAACTCACTCCCCTGATCCTCAGAGACAGGATAGACATGGTTACTGTAGTTAAGAGGGAATTCCTTCCTAACGCAAAGGTCTGTGGTGTCGCCCGCGGTGCGGGAGACCGGGTTTCGAATCCCACTCAAGGCATCGAAGTGCCTTGGGTGGAGTGGAGTGAGTTTAGGGGGGGTGAATGTAACGGATATGTACCGTGATAGTGTTACCAGAGACGTGGCTGGCTCGGTAGCGGCAGTGCACGTGATCGGCGCGGGGAGCGGAGCGGGCGGTTTTGACGTGAGCGAGGAGTGGGTTTTAAAATGGGTCGGCGCGACGTCCGGAGCGAGAGTTCTCCTCCGCTCCAATCCACTCCAGGCAGCTCACAGTGGTTTAACACTGATGTAATATACATGTGGTACAATGCCAAAGCAACAGATGGCGATGTACAAACATGAAGGCCATTTTCAACCAATGAGAAGGGTGAACTTGTGATATCCTGTTCAGGCTTTGTCACTCACATCCTGTTAGAAAAAGTTTTGACGCCATTGTTGTTGTCGTTAGCATGTGGCAGCGACCATAGCATTGTGGCTAGGCTAGCTATCATCGCTTAATAGAGCTAGTGAATGGATAAACAACGTTATTTAACATTGCAGAATGGGTACAATTACAATGCGGCTCAATACAAACAATTGTTAAGGGGCCCAGGGGGTGTAGACTGTTGTAGTTTGAGCTAATTTACACCATGCTCCAAAAAAAATATATATATCTGCCGAGCGATGTGGCGCGGGGAGCGCGGAATGCTCGATTCAAGGTGAGCGGTGAGCGAGCGGAGAACGACTTGGGGGCGGGGTCAACATGAGCGATTAGCGGAGCGGACCAAGCTTTAAAGAGCGAAGAGCGGATTTCTCGCCCTGGCCGATCCGCTCACGTGGCCTGGGTAGCGGTACATAGAAGTAAAACTCACTCCCCTGATCCTCAGAGACAGGATAGACATGGTTAGTTAGAAGGGAATTCCTTTCTTGGCACAGCGGTCTGTGTTGCTGGCCCCGGTGTGGACGCCCGGGGTTCGACTCCCACTCAAGGCATGGTCGAAGTGTTTGGCAGGTACAGTGTTGTACCGGCTACACCTGAACCTGCTATTGTTCCGGAATCAAATCTACAATATAGGTATTATGTTCCATCATGAATGCATGAAAGGGGGGGGGGGGGGGGGGTGTTGTTTCTGATTATTTGATTGTCAGTAACGGCATTAGCATTGAACACTAAAAACGGTTATCAGCCCGATCGGTGTAAAAGCATTGCAGGATCAAGCTAGAATTGACATAAAATCGCCCTTACCTGTGGCCGGGAGTAATCCAAAAAGAATATTCCAATTTCTTGATCGCCATCTGGTAGATCCAATGTCCATTTGCTCGACGGCATAATCGACCATAACATATGGATCGGGCATATTTGACGGGCTTGAATGTAACCGGCAGAACCTTTCGCCTCGCCCGAGAAGGAAAAATGAAACCCGAGACCAAGGGGCCATTCCACAGCCCAAGACACAATGTTAGAAATGGTGCTCGATACCGCCATCTAGCGTGATGCGGCCGGTATTGCATCTAGGCATTCTCAATGTGATTCCCAATGTTAACGGTGAGTCAGTGGGCCTGCAATGAATAGGAATATCGAATAAAAGAAATAACGATCAAATAACATATATATACGTGGTTGGCGTTCAACGGTTGTCGGACAAACACGTATATAAACGTTGTCGGCGTCCAATGATTTAATGGCTTTGTGGAAAAGGAAGAGTTTGTTTTCTGATGGAGATCTTTATTGGAGTAGTGCCAACTGTCATGCACCTCCAGGCCTCCAGACTTCCCGTCTCTTGTACCCCCATGGTTTTCCCCCACTCTATCCTGGCCTGTCTACTCTCTCTCTCTCTCTCTCTTAAGTGCAGGATGGGGTTCAGGTGTGTGGAGACCAGAGGAGCAGCTGATTGACATCTACCGGCTGAATACTCTACCTATTAAGACCCGGCTCAGATGTCATCATGCTGCCAGATCGTAACTTCTCATACACACCATCCTCTACCTGGCTCCACACCCTGCTCCTGAGTTCTGGATTCCGTGTATGACCTTCGCCTACCCGACCACTCTTCTCCTTGTGTACCCCCTGGACTGTCGGAGAACCCGACCCTAGCTATGACCCCCTGCTTGTCTGACTATCCATATATGCGCCTACTCCCTGGACTGTCTGAGAACCTGGTTACCGTATTCTCCTTTTATATAATAAATATACTCGCTGTTTGGGTTTTCTCTGATTCATCATCGTCTCTGCCTGTTTGTGTCTGCATCTGGGTTCTGGCTAGAGTACAAACCATTACACCAGGTACAGGGTACAGGGGCGACAGTGATAGATAGTGATAGATAGTGATAGGAGATAGAGCAAGACCCCTAACCCCTAATTGCTCCCAATGAGCAGTTTGGCACCTTGCATGGTTGGCTCCACCGTCGGTATGTGAACGTGTGAGTGAATGGGTAAAATGGGAGGGACAAATTGTAAAGCGATTTGGATAAAAGCGCTATATAAATGCAGCCATTTACACCAGTGGTTCCCATGTGGGGCGTGACCCCCTAGTGGTGCGCAGAGGTACTGCCGGTGGGGCCGTTTTTTACGCAAATTTACGCCAATGTCAACAAAAATGAACTGACTGTCATGTGTTATTCTTTATACAGAGCACATTCAGAAGCCTAAATACGTTTTGACACAAAAGGTGGCAAATTATTAGGCAAATTATTATTATTTGAATGAAAATAAATCTCCTATCCTACTGTAGGCCTAATTATTTCACAGTGGCACAGGATAATTTGCCAAGCTTTTGTTCATTTTCAAATCAAATATAAAACTGTTTTGTTTGTGTCTTTGTGTCTTGTTATGTGAATCTTGTCTTGTTAGTAGTAGAGGAAATTACATGTTTGTAGCCTAACATTTATTCTAGCCTACATCTAGGTGGGGACCCCTCATTTATCAACGTTGCGTACGCACAGATATGTGCGTAACCGGTGCGTACGATCATTTCTAAGCAAAGTGTGGGACTTATCGAATTGAACTTGTGCTTGACTTTGTGCGTATATATACGCACAGCTCGGAGCATGCGTAGCTGGCGCCCGGTGGTAGAATTATTGCAGTCTGTAACGCGGAAATAAGCTTCCGTGCATTACTTCCAACACTGGCGTGTTCAACTTCTGTATGACCCGTAATTCATTATAGTTCATTGTAAACTCTAAATGTGCCTACTATCTTAATGCAATTCATGACAATTTGAATAACCCTGCAAAGTTTTGGAAACTTGTTAAATCCTCCTCAGGTTCTATCACTCCAAACAGCCTTCCTGATCTCTTAAGGGTAAATCAGAGTGAAATCAAGGGCAAAATGGATATTGCAGACAGCTTTAATAATCATTTTATTTCTGCTGGCTCAATCTTTGATTCTAGCAACTCAGGGATGATCGCTGCAGAAGGAGAGCCAGGTCCTCCGCCACTTGACCCTGATCAACTGTTCACCTTTGCCCCCATCTTGACTTCTCAGGTTCACAAAGCTTTAATGAGCCTAGATGTAAAGAAATCTTCAGGCCCAGACAAGATAGAGCCGTTCTTCTTCAAAGTTGCTGCAGGTCTGATTGCAGAACCCATAACCTCTATTTTGAATCTCAGTCTTTGTGCTGGTGAATTACCTAGCTCATGGAAGTCGGCCATGGTTCTCCCCTTGTTAAAGGGCGGAGACCCCTCTGACCTAAATAATTATCGCCCTATTTCCAGACTGTCTGTAATGGCCAAAGTCTTTGAATCTCTTGTAAACGAACAACTGAAAAAGTTTCTAACTGACCATAATATTCTTAACGAGTCTCAGTCAGGCTTCAGATCAGGCCATAGTACTACTTCAGCAACTATGCTAGTCTCAAATGACATAATTGAAGCACTGGACAAGAAAAAACACTGTGCAGCATTGTTTGTTGATCTGTCTAAAGCTTTTGATTCTGTGGATCATGCATTGCTACTGCAAAGGCTTGGCTGCATAGGTCTTGGTAAAATGGCTTTGAGCTGGTTTAAAAACTATCTATCTGAAAGAACTCAGTGTGTTTCAGTAGAAGATTATACCTCAGCTGCTCTTACTGTAAACAAAGGTGTTCCACAAGGTTCTATTTTGGCCCCTGTCTTATTTTCCATCTTTATAAATGAACTAGGAAATGGGATAAACCCAGCACGTTTTCATTTATACGCCGATGATACAGTTGTTTACACAGTGGCTTCCTCTTTAACTCAGGCCATAGAGCTTCTACAGGATGCTTTTAATACACTACAACACTCCTTGCTAAGGCTAAGACTGGTCCTTAATGCAAAAAAGACCAAGTACATGACCTTCTCTCGCTCTCGAGCTAATACAGCTGTCCCCCCGATTCTGACACTGGAAGGGACATGCCTTGACAAAGTAGCATCCTATAAATATCTGGGCATATGGATTGATGAAAAGATGGCCTTTGATGTTCATATTGGGAACCTACTGAGAAAACTTAGACCTAAACTGGGCTTTTTCTTCCGGTTAAAGAAATGTTTCCCGTCTGAAGCCAGGAAGAGAATTGTGCAGAGTTCCTTTCTGCCTGTATTAGACTATGGCGATGTAATCTATATGCATGCTCCTTCCTCCCTGCTTAAAAAGCTGGATTCTGCGTACCATACTGCCATACGTTTTGTAACAGGTGCAGGCTCTCACACCCACCACTGCACTTTGTATCAGTCATTAGGATGGTCCTCTCTGTACCAAAGAAGACAATCACACATGTTGATTTTTATCCTTAAGTCATTGCTAGGTAAGCTGCCCTTATATATCTCCAGACTTCTGTCCTTTTATACTTGCTTTTTTAATACCAGACGAGCAGCAAATGGGATGCTGTTAAATGTTCCTTTGATGCAGTCAGAGCTTGGTAAAGCTGCATTCTCCCACTATGCTCCCTTTTTATGGAATACGCTGCAAGTGAAACTTTGTCTACAGGCACTTCCTACTGTGAATGCTTTTAAAGGTATGCTACGATTAGCCCTTTATGAAACATGTAACTGTTTTACCTGATGCTATTGTTGATGTGATTATGCTCCTTGCCACTGCACAAATGACCCTCTGTATTTATATTTGAATTGTATGTTTTTTGTTTAATGCCCTGTTTTATGTTGAAACTTGTTGTGTGCTGTGTTGGTCAGGACTCCCTGGAAGAAGAGATCTTGTATCTCAATGGGACATTCCTGGATAAATAAAGGATAAATAAAAATAAAAATAAAATAAAATAAAATAGCGACAGTAGTGTAATTATAATGGGCTCATGCGCGAACAAGAGGTTGGCTTGCTTGTTTGGCACGGGGGGGGGGGCAGACGCAGAACACCCACCTCCAAACGCGATTAAATATTGTTTCAAATAAAAAGCGACATACTATTATTTTGTGTCATATTTCCAAATAAGATTGGCCACAACGAAATGCTTTCTACTTCAATTTGTTGGTTAGAATAGATTACCTCGCTCCGTTGAAACTTCACTGAGACTGAAAGTAAAAGACAGTATTTTTTTTGTGAGCTCCGCGCACAGACGTGATAATAATAATAATAACAACAATAATAATAATAGCTTCATTTTATATAGCGCCTTTCAAGAGAAATAACAAAGTAATAAACATAGTGGACAGACACACAACATATAAATATGATGATGGGATTCAAGTTCGTGTTTTTATTGATCACATAGGCAGGCTATACATAGGCTACATGGCACAGTCCATCGTGATATTGTAGATGGATCGAGTAATAGACTGTTATTACTGTACCACCCATGTAGCTGTCAAAGCTCCATCACAAATGCAGTTATGTGAATAGAAAGGGATTCCACTGTCGTTGCTGCCGGAAGGCATGCTGCATGTTTTCAATTCATTAAATAAAACGGATACTTTTTGCAAGGGTTTATGTCATACAAATAATCAACCAACTACATACTGTAACTTTTCAGTGCACGTTCTTATTTACATTGTGACAACAGCCTTGTGAGCTCCCGCACACAGACATGATGGAATTCAAGTGCAAGTTTGTATTGATCACATATAGGCAGGCTACACATTGCGTATAGGCTACATCATACATGGCAGTGAGATTCATTGTTCTTGTATATGCCCTCGTATTATTGTTTATATAGGCTACCCAATACCGACATCAAAATAGATTGTATGCCTCTAGAAATCATATGCAGCAGGTAGAAAATTTACGGAAAATCCGTCGCGATTTGGAATACAATTGAGGAGAACTTTTAATCGAACAAAACGGAAAAAGGTGGTCATATTCCAGCACGGTCTTTATTAGTTAATATGGTCTTTAAGTTAATAGATATCATTGGGGCGGCTACGTGGCGCAGTGGGCAAGGCGCTCGCAACGAATGCTGGAGACTAGGCTTGAACTGTTCGAGCCCCGCTCTCCACATTGCTTTCAGTTTAGCTGGTCGTCCACAGTAATACACATTGGCCGTATTACGGGGGGGGAAACTGAAGGGTGGGGATCGGGCGTTGTGGACAGCGACTCCTAAATGTCGGTTGGTGCGCCTGCGCAGTAGAATCAAGAAGCTGATGTGCAATACAATGATCAAGATGTGCAATACAGTGGGTACAACATATAATAGAATCCAATACAAAAAGATTTGTGCAATAACAGGTAACAGGTAACAGGTAACATGGTGTGACATCAAAATCGGTATCTGTACATAGTTATTTACAGAGCATATAGGACATGCTAGGTAGCATTGGTAGTGCAATACACTGTTACTGTTGCTAATACTGATTTAAAGTGGCCTTTCCTTTTGGCAATAAGTGTGAGTGTGTGCGGCATGAGTGTGTGCCCGCTCATGTTAAAGTGTTAAAGTGGCTGCTAGTGTGTGAGCGTGCACAGCGTGCGTGTCGTGTGTGTGCTCATGTGTGCTTATGTGTGGATAGTTCAGTGTTCTGTGGTACTCAATGTTCATTGTTCAGGACTCTGATGGCCTGGGGGAAGAAGCTAAGCCTAAGCCTCTCTGTCCTAGTAGCTGGGGTTCGCAGGCGTCTGCCTGACCTCAGCAGCTGAAACAGGCTGTTATTGGGGTGGTGGGGGTCTTTCATTATTCTGCAGGCTCTGGATTTGCACCTCTTGTTGTATAGAACCTGCAGGGGAGGTAGTGCAATACCCGTGGTACGCTCGGCTGAGCGCACCACTCTCTGTAGGGCCTTCTTGTCCTGTGCCGTGCTGTTTCCATACCAGCCAGTGATGTTTCCGGTCAGGATGCTCTCTACAGCTCCTGAGTAGAAGGACTGGAGTATCTTCCCCGATACTCTGAACTTCCTTAACTGTCTCAGGTGGTAGAGGCGCTGTTTCGCCTTCTTTACTACTGTGTCTATGTGTGTTGACCATTGTCAGATCCTCTGAGATGTGGACCCCCAGGTACTTAAAGCTGCTCACCCTGTCCACGGTAGCCCCGTTAATCATCAGTGGTGTGTGCGTCTCCTGCTGTCCTCTCCTATAATCCACGATCAGCTCCTTGGTTTTACCAATGTTCAGGAGCAGGCTGTTGTCCTGGCACCAGCGTTCCAGTACCTCAACCTCCTCCCGGTAGGCCTTCTCGTCGTTGTCCGAGATCAGCCCCACCACCACCGTGTCGTCTGCGAACTTCACTATGGAGTTGGAGCTGAACTTGGCCACACAATCGTGTGTGTAGAGTGAGTACAGCAGGGGGCTCAGAACACAGCCCTGGGGGGACCCGATGCTCAGGGTTATGGTGTTGGAGGTCTGACCCCCCACCCTGACCGCCTGGGGTCTTTCGCTCAGAAAGTCCAGTACCCAGGCGCTCAGGGCGGAGCTCAGACCTAGCTCGATCAGCTTGTCCACCAGTCTGGTGGGGACTATGGTGTTGAACGCTGAGCTGTAGTCAATGAACAACAGTCTCACATAGCCCCCCTTCTGACGGTCAAGGTGAGAGAGGGTGCTGTGCAGTACCTGGGAGACCGCGTCGTCAGTGGACCTGTTTGTCCTGTATGCAAATTGCATAGGGTCCATATCACTGGGGAGGGAGGCACAAATGTGGTCCTTGACCAGCCTCTCGAAACATTTCATGACCACAGAGGTGAGTGCCACCGGTCTGTAGTCATTTGGACATGTTGGGGAGGGTTTCTTCGGTACAGGGATGATGGTAGACATCTTGAAGCAGGCAGGGACCACTGACTCCGCCAGGGATTGATTAAATATGGCGGTGAACACCGGGGCCAGCTGGTTGGCACAGGACTTGAGTATGCGTCCTGTTATACCATCTGGGCCAGCAGCCTTCCTGGTGTTCACCTGCATAAATGCTCTTCTCACACTGTGTTCCGACAACGAGAGAGCGTCCCCGCCCCCCCCGAGGTTGCCCCCCCCCCCCCCCTCCACAACAGCCGGCGCGCCAGTGACGTCACTAGCCGGAGAGCCAGCAGCGCCACTGTCTACACCAAACCGAGCGTAGAAGGTGTTGAGCTTGTCCGCGAGGGAGGCGTCTTCGCTCCCCATTGAGGGGGCCAGTGGCGGCTCGCCACTAGGGGCGCAAGGGCGCCGACCCACCTGCTGGCCAGCTGCTGTTAAATCAGAGAAGAAGACAATAAAACTTTTTAGTTTTTGTGTTTTATAGCCCTATAAATAATATAAACATGTTTAAAATGAATAATATTTACTAATTTTAAGTATGTTTGTATTTCCAATGCACAATATAACGTTATTATCTAAATTAAAAAAACATCGTTTTCATGAGCAGGAAGTGACGTTTTTGTAAATTTTTTCGTATTTCTCGCCCGGGCTAGAAGCGATAGCGCTCTGAGTGCGCGTCACAGTTTGATCGCTGTCTCCGTCACAGCCAATCAGTGCATACGGCGTTGTGCGTTGAAATATGACTATTATGTTGGAATCCGAGCGCGATTTGAAGCGGTCTAGGCAGCAGCGTGAACTTCCGTGAAGAATTTCCATAGCCGCATTTTCGTGGAGACGCTCTCTGATTGGCCGACGCGATGCCAGTTTTTTTCCATAGCCGCATTTCTCGGGTTGGCTTAGAGAGAGAATGCAACACAGCAACAGCAGTTCAGTCGACTCGTCAACAACAACAGCAACTACACTGAGCTTAGGCACTCTTTCAAAGTTGGTTAAGGTTAGAGTTTGTCTTAGAGCATGGCGATAGAACGCCAGGTAGTTTGCAGGCTGTTCGAGGCGGAAATGGACAAAGACACAGCTCTTCACTCACACAGCTTGTTGGCTAACAACAAGCTATATATGCGGACAATGGATGGACATCAACACAGGCTGGATGGACAATGCCATGGAGTGGATATACTTTATCAACAAGCCAACAACAAGGTAGATTAGCGATCTTAACTCTAGTTTAATACATGATACGTTGTCTACTGATGCCGCATAACGTTGTAACGTTACAGCTACTGCTAGCTGTTAGCTCCGTCATCTTAGCTGGCCACTTTTATAAACACTTCATGGAAACGGAGTAACGTTAACGTTTAAACGTTATGTCGAGGTCATACAATACTACAGTCGACATAAGGTTAACGTTACCCCGTTACCATGAAGTGTTTAAATAGCAGCAATCTTGTTGAAAATGTAACTTTACTAAAATGCTCTCTCTCTCTTTCTCTCTCGCTCTCGCTCTCTCTCTCTCTCTAATTTCGCCGCATGTGGGACATAACCACTCAGACAATGAATGGTAACTTGTTTAAAATAACGAGCTTTACAAATGTGTTTATTATTGAATGGATCTGACATCATCTGAGAGAGAGAGAGAGAGAGCGAGAGAGAGAGAGAGAGAGAGAGCGAGAGAGAGAGAGAGAGAGAGAGAGCTGTGCGTGTTTGTGTTGGGCTTTTTTTACCAAACATTTGCAAAATGTTTGGTATAGCGCCCCTAGTGGCGAAGTACCCAGCGGCCGCCACTGGAGGGGGCGCTGACTTTATAGTCAGTTATTGTCTTCAGTCCCTGCCATAATCCTCTTGTGTCGTTTTGTGCCATTTGTGTCTCCAGTTTGTCAGCATATGTCCTCTTAGCAAGTTTAACAGCCTTGCGTAGAGTATAGACTGAAGCCTTATACTCCTCCATGTTTCCTGATTCTCTACCCAGGTTGTAGGCGGTGGTGCGAGAGTTCAGAGCTGCTCTAATAGTACTGTCCACCCACGGTTTCTGGTTTGGGAAAACCCTCACCTTTTTCGTGAGGACGATACTATCAGCTATTGTTGTTATGTAGCTCACCACTGTGTCTGCGAGCTCGCTGACGTCACTGGCGCTGCCTTGGAACATATCCCAATCCGTGTCTGCTAACACGTCCTGGAGCGTGGCCTCTGATTCGTCGGCCCACTTCTTTGTCTCATGTGACACGACGGCGTCACGTGATCTTTGTTGGTATGCGGGAAATAGCAAGATGGAGTCGTGGTCACTCGAGCTTGAGGACCCCGTTAATGGCGGAGCGGCTACTGCCTTGTAGCCGGCTCTGAACGGGGAATAACAGTGGTCGAGTGTGTTCCTCCCTCTGGTGGAGCAGGCGATGTGCTGAAAAAAGGACGGCATCACTTTCTTCAGGTTTGCCTGGTTGAAATCACCAGCCACTATCATCGCTGCGTCCGGATGTTTGATCTGGTGTCTGTTGAGGTGATCATGTAGTTCTCCCAGCGCTTTGCCAGTATTCGCCTGTGGGGGAATATATACGGCGGTCATGATGACCGCGGTGAACTCCCTGGGGAGGTGGAACGGACGGCACAGGATAGAAAGGTGTTCCATGTCCGGGGAACACGAGCTCGAGAGAACATGCACCCCTTCGGGATTAACCCAGGAATTGTTCGTGAGGAGGCAGACCCCGCCGCCGATGCTCTTTCCTGAGGCAGCCGTTCGATCTGCACGTAATACGGTGAAGGCGTCCGAGGGAGAGACGCTTTTGTCCGGAGTCGCTGACGTGAGCCATGTTTCCGTGAGACACATGATGTTGATGTCTCTCATCTCCCGTTGGAACCGGACCCTCGCCCTTAGGTCATCCATCCTACCCTCCAACGTCGTCTTCAAGTGAGAGAACATTACCTCGAGTCAACTGTAGAACCAGGACAGTGCTGTTGCTATTTGAATGAATGAATGAATGAAAACTTTATTTAACAGATTGCAGAATGGGTACAATACAGTACGGCTCAACACAATTGTTAAGGCTAAGGGGATGCAGACCAGAGAAAGACGTTTGTCTTGTTTACATCAGAGTCCCCCATTGTCAATTCATAGTGACATATACGATATGCAAATATACATTTGGACATTTACGGTGGCCATTTAAATCATGGGGTCTTATGGTACACAGCCCGGCATCTCGGGACAAACCGTAATAAATAATGTATCTCACCGAGGAGAGCCTCCATGGAGAGAAGGGGATGGGGGTGTGCCTGACACATCTCTTCATCAATCAAGCACAGAAAACAATCTGGGGCCTGTCGATAACAGGAGGGCATCTTGCATCGAGAGGTCTTTGGTGAACGGGACAAAGGAATGCACATGTCTGTCTTCACAAACCACCTGTAAAATATTAGCAATTCAATTCAAAGAGCTTTATTAGTCCCGCAAGGGGCAATTTAAGGCATGAATAAGGCAAACAGATGCACTTATACACATCCAAGACAGAACAAGGGACACTTAGATCTTGTAAACTTAGATCAAGCTAGTGAGACACAACAGTGCACCTACATTCTTTAAAAAAAACGTAGTTTAATTTTTTTTGAAATAACAGCTTATGTTTCGTTAGTGCTCTGCTTCAATTACACTATGGATAATATCAGCCAGCCAATCGTGTACATTTTCTTTTCTTTTTTTCAATGCGCACTTTGGGTCGCGATCCGTAGTTTGAGAACCACTGGTCTATGACTACTGTGGGAGAATAGTCCTCAAACAATCCCCCAGCCATGTTTCAACCCCCCCCCCATCCCATTACCATTCCCCATCCATTTACCTTTTGTCTCTCACCTTCAACCCTCCCCAGCCCCCCGAACCATGTTTCCCCCTCCTTCTCACACCCCCCTTCTGTTATGGTTTGACAACGACCCCAAACGCAACGACACAAGAGAGTAGGATTCAGAGTTGCCAAAAACAAGGGCTTGTTTATTAAGACTAAATAAACAGCACAGACTTGGAAGAATTCAAACAAAGACTGGAATACAAGCAAGGATGAATGTTGCTGCTCTGCAGCTTCTCCCGGGATGGTAGTCAGGGGAAGCAGACGCTGACGTCAGAGCCGCTCTGCAGACTTCTCTCGGCAGAATCTCCGAGGTGGTTGCGGGACCGAGAGAGAGAGAGGGAGCGAGTTAACTCAGAGTGCAGGTGGAACAGAGCAGGTGAACAGGAGAGGTGACTTGTACCCGAAAACAGAGTTATCCAAGTGACTGAATCTTCGGTGTAAATACACACTGTGAGTAACGTTCCAAACACAATCCCAAGTGATAGATATCTTCGGTGCAAAATAAACACTGTGAGCGAAGTCCCAAAATACAAATCCAATGTGATAATATCTTCGGTGTGTAAACACACAGTGGGAGATGTTAGGCCAAAATATTATCCCAATGAAACAATCCAAAAAAGGCTAAACGCTGGGTGAGTGACTGTCTGATAAAAAGCTGGAAATCTTCAGTGTTATATAAACACACGAAAAACGGAATTGGATCAAAGACAGTCATAAAAAACTCACCCAGGCGTTGTGCGTAAAGAGCGTTGGAACAGAATGGAGCGAGCGCGTCGCCTCGGGGAAAGGGTGTCCAAGAGGAATGCTTCTTGAATATCCTGGAGGCAAAGCACAGGGAAACAACAGCAGGCAGCAGGAACGGCGAATGCAACTGAAATATCAAAACGATCCAACAAAACTTGAATGGGGAAACGGGGTATAAATAATACGGGAATGCTTAATTGACAAGTAGTGACAGCTGAGGGATGTGATTGATAAGCGTGTGGATGGGGGAGAACCAATCAACGACGTCTCTGGGAAGAAGCGTGTGAATAGGGGAATGAAATGAAAACAGAAAACAAATGGAAATAGAGCGAGTAGGCTTAAAGGAACAGGGCGAGTAAGTGAGCAAAGGACAAAAACCTCACAGTACCCCCCCCTCCACGGGAGCCACCCGGCGACCAGGCCGACCCGGCTCGTCAGGATGGGCACGATGGAAGTCAGTGATCAAGCCGGGATCCACGATGAGCTGCCGGGAGACCCAGCTACGCTCCTCAGGGCCGTAACCCTCCCAGTCCACCAGGTATTGGAACCCCCGGCCCCGCCGACGAACGCCCATCAACCGGCGGACCTGCCACTGGGGGTGACCATCCACCAACACGGGAGGCGGAGGATCAGGAGCTGGAGGCATAAGGGGACTGAGGGAGACGGGCTTAACCCGGGAGACATGGAACACGGGGTGAATGTGCATGGACGCAGGAAGTTTCAGGCGTAGGGCCGCCGGACTGAGTACCTTCAGGACCTCGAAAGGTCCGACGAAACGGGGGTTGAGCTTCTTGGCCGAGGACCGAAGCGGGAGGTCCTTTGCGGAGAGCCACACCCTCTGCCCAGGGAGGTAAGTCGGCGCAGGAACCCGGCGCCGGTCGGCACCACGACAGGCGCGCTCAGATGTCCGGAGCAGCGCGGTCCTGGTGATCTCCCAAACTCGTCGGCAGCGGTCGAGGTGGTCCTGCACGGAGGGAACTGCCACCTCCGCCTCCTGTGCGGGGAAAAGAGGGGGTTGGTAGCCCAGGGAAACCTCAAATGGTGAGAGGCCGGTGGCGGAACTGACCATTGAATTGATGGAGTATTCAACCCAGGGAAGGAAACGGCTCCAGGATGCCGGCCTCTCGGCTGCCACACACCGAAGAGCAGACTCCACGCTCTGGTTCATCCTCTCCGTCTGTCCGTTAGTCTGGGGATGATAACCAGAGGAAAGACTGACCGTTGCCCCCAATCCCTTGCAAAAGGCCCGCCATACCTGGGAGGTGAACTGGGGCCCCCGGTCAGAGACGATGTCCTGGGGAAACCCATGAAGGCGGAACACGTGGTGAGTCAGGAGGTCCGCCGTCTCGGCCGCCGAGGGAAGCTTGGAAAGGGCCACGAGGTGAACCCCCTTGCTGAATCGATCCACCACGGTCAGAAGGCAAGTGTTCCCCTGGGAGGAGGGAAGACCTGTGACGAAGTCTAGCGCCACATGTGACCAAGGACGGCTTGGAACGGGAAGTGGCTGTAAGAGCCCGGAGGGTGCCTGGTGTGAGGCCTTGCTGCGGGCACAGACCGCGCAGGCCAATACGAACTCCTTGACGTCGTTCCGCATGGTGGGCCACCAGAAACGACGAGCCAGGAAGGAGAACGTGCGATAAACGCCAGGGTGGCAGGCGAACCGGCTGGTATGGCCCCAAAGCAGTACCCGGGACCGGACAGAGTCGGGGACGAAGAGACGATGAATAGGAACGTTGCTTGGAGCACGCTGGAAGCGTAGGGCACGTCTAACCACACCCTCGATGCCCAAGGTGATGGCTCCAACCACTCGGGCCTCCGGGAGGATGGGAGTAGGGTCCTCAGAGGGTGGAGCCCCCTTGGAGTGTAACCGGGACAGGGAGTCGGCCTTCGTGTTGCGGGAACCGGGGCGGAAGGTCAGCGAGAAGTCGAACCGACTGAGGAAACTGGCCCATCCCGCCTGCCGACCGTTGAGGCGCCTGGAAGCGCGGATGAACGTCAGGTTCTTGTGGTCCGTCCAGATGGTAAAAGGCTCCTCGGCCCCCTCTAGCCAATGACGCCACTCCTCCAACGCAGCCACGACCGCCAGCAGCTCCCGATTGCCGGTGTCGTAGTTCCTCTCGGCAGGGAGGAAACGACGCTAGTAGAAGGCGCAAGGATGTACCTTCTGGTCCGAAAGAGAACGTTGGGATAGGACAGCGCCCAGTCCAGTATCCGAGGCGTCCACCTCCACAATGAACTGTCTCTTGGGGTCAGGGTGGAGCAGGATAGGGGCGGAAGTGAACCTCTTCTTGAGGGAGCGGAACGCAGCACATGCCGCTGGGGACCAGTCGAACGGGGTTAAGCCCGTCTCCCTCAGTCCCCTTATGCCTCCAGCTCCTGATCCTCCGCCTCCCGTGTTGGTGGATGGTCACCCCCAGTGGCAGGTCCGCCGGTTGATGGGCGTTCGTCGGCGGGGCCGGGGGTTCCAAGAGGAATGCTTCTTGAATATCCTGGAGGCAAAGCACAGGGAAACAACAGCAGGCAGCAGGAACGGCGAATGCAACTGAAATATCAAAACGATCCAACAAAACTTGAATGGGGAAACGGGGTATAAATAATACGGGAATGCTTAATTGACAAGCAGTGACAGCTGAGGGATGTGATTGATAAGCGTGTGGACGGGGGAGAACCAATCAACGACGTCTCTGGGAAGAAGCGTGTGAATAGGGGAATGAAATGATTAACAGAAAACAAATGGAAATAGAGCGAGTAGGCTTAAAGGAACAGGGCGAGTAAGTGAGCAAAGGACAAAAACCTCACACCTTCCCTACTTCGTTCCTCGCCCATCTAACTCACGCTGGCTGCGTGAACACTTTCGGCAACGAACATGTACTTCCGCGTTTCTCTGATTGGCCAGCGTTGGCCAGCGCTCTCCTCCGTGAATACCAGCCGCTCTACGCTCGTTCCCTACGCCGTGCATGCGCATGAGGCTCCCCCAGGTGCTCGTTTACAGAGCGTACAAATACGCTTGTGTTATGATACAGGACCTAAATAGGAAGTACTTGAGGTCGTTGTTAAATACGTGTGTGTTTTAATAAACAGTATAACTGTAAAAGTAATGTTGAATTGTCGTGTCATGTCGCTAAACTAGACAAAGAGGTTTGAAAATACGAGCGCCTTGCGAGAGCGGCGGGGTTTGGTGTGTAATGACTAGCGATGAATATTATGTGTTTTATATGTTGCGACCGTCAGATTGTTGTTAAAAACGGTGGGATACTAGCTAAGGTGTGGGGGAGTTGGCGTATATAAGTTGATTGCTTTAAAAACTGAGAGAAATGTCGTATTTACGCTGTTTAAAACGGGGTGATGGGCGAAAATCTTTGGTTTTAGCTTAACGTATGGGGTGGAGTTCAATTCGCGAGTGGGTAAGGGGCCTACGTAATGTTTAAAGAACAATATCTAAGGTTATGTGGAATTTACAAATATAGATGTGAAGAAAGATTTTGAAAAGATGTTTTAATTTTCTGTTAAATTAGATAAGTTGCCGGTGAGGTAACGTTAGAGTGACGCGGCGAGGAAAGATTACGTATGTCCGCTTCCGGTTTGCGTGATGAGCTCTGGGTATCGTAGTGTTAGTGTTTAACGTTATGCAGTGTTTATGTTTCAATATTGTGTGTTTGTGAATGTTAAATGTGGGGAATGTTTGTGCTGCTGTGTGCGTCTGTGCTGCGGGATGTTTGTGGAGGTTAATACGCAACGCGATAATCCCCCTGGTTAATAATAATAAATGGGCATCACAGAACACGCCATATTAGCAACGCTGGTTAATAATAATAAGCGGGTATAGCGCGATAATACCTAGCTGCATCAGATAATACCTACCTGCATCAATATACCCCGCGCTATATACGTATACTCCAACGCCTATATGTAGAACATGGTACAGTAAGTGGGGAGTGTAAACATTTATTGTTAAAGACAGTAGAGCTTGAGTATTTTCGATAGGGCTTTGATTCAAACCGGTGCATGAGATGAGGTTCTATATGTAGAACATGGTACAGTAAGTGGGGAGTGTAAACAGTGATTCAAACCCCCTCTGCACATTGATGCTTTATACTAGTTCAAGACAGTAGAGCTTGAGTACTTAGTTGTTTTGATAAATATGTATTCTACGGATTCGAACATAACATTACATTTCCGCGATTAGCCTCGCTTGGCGTGTGAGTGCCGTCAAAAAGAAAATGCGCATGCGCACGTTACCGGCGTAGGGGGAAAACGAGCGTAGAGGGCTGGCCAATCGCTGGCCAATCAGAGAAACGCGGACGTACATGTTGGTTGCCAAAAGTGTTCACGCACCCTGGCCTCCTCCAATCATGGACCGGGGCCATTTTACCCAGAACACCCAGCTCTCACACTATAAAGACTGACGTTTTCACTGGATTCTGGAGCTCACTTGGGGACACGAGGCCATTGCCCTCGTTGAGTCATCCATGCTATAACTCTGTAAAAAACCTGTGTTTACCAAGTCTATTATTTGACTATCTACATTCATTGATCGGATTAATTTCCCTCACACTATGAAGCAATAGCTCCATTGGTGACGAGTGGGCGGGGCTAGGGGGTGGCTACTTGGGCTCAAGCCCCGAATGTTTTCTGAAAAGCCCCGAATCTATTTAATTTTTTTTTTTTTTTTTTTTTTTTTTTTTTTTGGACAATTAATCATTGTTACATGAAAATATTTTTGCACCAGATTTAGCAGAAGCTAATTTCCATCTGTAGTCTATCCAGCTGCTAACTGTATTTGAGTGAGTTAAAGGCCAACCTTCACGTTGTATTTTTGTTCAATAAACAATGTGGACTAGGCCAACGGTGACTTTCATGAAGAAGGGGAAAAAAAGTATTGAAATTGACCCAGTTTTAGCGTTTTTATCAAACATTTTGTCTGCCCAACACAATCACCACGCACGTGGATATTTTAATCAATGGTTCATAACGTGCGTGTGTAATCGAAATGATCTTGTCACAACAGGTGCAGGGCACCAGGGGGCTCACCAGGGGGCGCTGAGAGTCACACACAGCTAGTGGCAGGCACTGCAGGCAGAGAGCCTTGCTACCATAGATATATGCTTGCTACTACTAGCCGAATGAAAATGTATCTGTTTCACCTAACACTATTGCTCCGTGATTATAGCCATCCATCTCTAAAGCTATACCACTATTTGTAAAAGCCACAACCACGTTACCATATTTGTAATAATGTAAATCATTGTGTCGTTGTACACATATTGTGTTTATAACGTTAGTAGCTAACATAGCTTAGCTTGGTAGCTATTGTGCTAACAACATATCCCGACATCCGGCTCGCTGGCCGGCATGAACGGCCGACCCAAAATGGTTCTCTCCTCTCTGTACACCCCGTCCCCACGGGTACCCTGCCGGGGGGCCCATGGACGCGACAACGGCGACAATGGTGGCAGCGTGTAGGGTGCTCGAGCCCGTAAAGTCTAGTGGTACATGATAGCTATGTGCTAACTAACGCTACAGGCTCAAACACCCTACGGCCGCCGCTGTTGTCGCGTCCACAAGCTCCTCCGCAGGACACCCGCGAGGACGGGGGCACACAAAGAGGAGAGAACCATAGGCTAACGTCAGTGTAGTGGTCCCGACTGTAGCAGGGACGGCGGAGCTATAGGCTAACTGTGATGCACCGAGTGGGCCACCATTGATCTAGTACTATGACCCGGACGGGCAAGGCATTTCCTGAAGTGACGTCACGGCCGTGCTAGCGTCTGATAAGCTTTTAGATTCGGCTCATTAATATGCACCTGTAGTGACGTCGGCGTTTGATAAGCTTTTTTGATTCGCGCGTGCATGTTATTCGTGCGTGGACCTTTTTAACTCTTTCAGAGTGGCATTTCCGGTGTCAAATGGAAAAAAATAAATAATGAAATTATATACCAATGATGTAAACTACCCATAATTGATCAGTAGGGTTTAACCTGGAGGTTGGTTGGTGTTATGGTAGACTCAGACCTAAGCTTTAAATCACAATCAACAAGTTGACAAAAACATAATTCTTCCACCTTAGAAACATAGCTTTTGAGATCTCAGACCCATCCCCAGTGATAACACAGGCTGCCAGCATGTCTTTATGAATGGAAATATCGAATAAAAGAAACAACGATGAAAACCCGACTATACTCCGGTTTTCGGGGGTCCTGGCGCTCAACGTTCGGCGAGTTAACCCTAGATCTTAGATCCTAATATGAAAAACGATGTGATTTAATGTTCTATGTCTTACCTTGACTTTGTCTATTTTACTGCTATCTATTTTATGCTTTATGTCTGCACTTTATGCATTGCTCTTGATCTGCCAATGTTGTGCTCATGTCTTTTTGTACTGCTGTGAAGCACTTTGAGCTGCAATTCTTGTATGAAAGGTGCTATACAAACAGTGTATTATTATTATTATTATTATTATTATTATTATTATTATTATTATTATTATTATTATTATTATTATTATTATTATTATTATTATTATTATTATTATTATTATTATTATTATTATTATTATTATTATTATAAATTATTATAGTTTGCATTAATTAAAGGGTGTGAATTTAAGTGTTCTCTAGTGCCTTTTGTCTGCTTTAAGGTGGTGGTATAAGTTAAAGGTTGTGGTGTCGAAGTAAAAAAAATCTGTGCCCGCTATCGCGGGCACCTATCTGGGCTAAGCCCCGGATCTCCTACAATCCTAAATCCGCCCCTGGTGACGACTGCAAGGACACTTGCCACCCTGCCACCCTGCCGACTCCAGCTCCGGAGAAGAAGGCACAGCAGCGTCAGAGAACAATGGCGAGGAAGAAGAAAAACATGAAGATGTACCAGACCACCACTCCCCCAGCCCAGTGAGGTTAGAGTGGGTGTGTAATCACCCTGGGTGAGCATTAAAGGAACACACGCCAACATTTTGAGATATTAGCTTACCGTCTTCTCCAGAGAGAGACAAGAAGATATAGATACCAGTTTCCTCTCTGTGCATTTAGTAGAAAGCTATCTGGCTGCACGTTAACCTAGCTTAGCACAATGAATGGAAGCGGACAGTGTCGGTTAGCCTAGAGGCTCTAAACTTGCCAAGCAGGCTAACTGCGGTGGTGTTATATCACGTCCGCAAGCCGCACCCTCTACCTCCTCTGGAGCTGGCAAATGCCATCACTATGCTAAACTGGTCTTTACAACAGATTATACACCACCAGTTGACACGTATACGGTACACATGATTGCAGGGAAAAGCGTCAAGTGACTCGCAAATAAGTGGTCCATCACAACCACACAAGCATTACACTGACAGCATCCATGTGTCCGGGGCTCATGACATGGAGCATTCCACAGGGTGAAACGGGGCTCATGACATGGAGCATTCCACAGGGTGAAACGGGGCTCATGACATGGAGCATTCCACAGGGTGAAACGGGGCTCATGACATGGAGCATTCCACAGGGTGAAACGGGGCTCATGACATGGAGCATTCCACAGGGTGAAATGGAAGCTTAAGCCCAAGCACTGCACTCTGGTTAAATGGCAGCAATCCAAAGCTTTGGAGCAGTCTGGCAGGGTAACACCCTCCCCTTATGATGGTTCCAGCTTGGAGGTGACAGCGGCTGTTGGCCAGGCATGGCTGAGCAGAAAACTCGTATTGTGCGAAGCCAACATTTCCTATGAGCAGGAGATAAAACATAGAAAGGTATCAGCTGATTCTTTTCTCTTTACTTTCCACAGCTATTAGCTTGGGATGATCAGAGGATAATCATCCCTCTCTCCGATAATCATCCCTTTCTCCACGTGCCCCCCCTGTGGGTGATAGAGCAGCTGTCAGAAACCGCTTTCATAGTGGTGGTGTGGGTAGACAGAACCTTTCCCAGTTTAACAAACTGCAATACAGGTCGCTGTTTGGCGGTATTATAGATTCTACCTTTACAATACAATTTTATTTTTGGTAAAACAGTGTTTATTGAATTTTACAATTAAGATACGATGATCCTTTATTAATCCCTTTGGGAAAATTCAGGTGTCAAAGCAGCATGGGGGGGGGGTACAGGGGGGGGGGGTACAGAGCTTCACAGTCCTATACAGTCCAGTATATATAAAATATATCTAAATACAAATACAATATAAAAGTACAAAATAGTACAATGAGTGCACGTGGATATGAGTTCTCACGTCCGATAGTTCTCCTGGCAGCAGAGCCGGCTGTCCGAGCCCTTGGTTGTAGAGCCTGATATAAAGGACCGGCCCAGGCGGTTTGTGGTGTGTCGGGTGGCGGGGGGACGCCGCCGACGATGACAAATACGTACAAATATGATCTATAAACATATTTACAGTAATCCAAATAGACAACTAAAACATTCACAAACAAAAAAAGGTAACAGATAACACAGCAAAATAATAGTAATAATTAAATAATGTCAGCTGTTGTATTCTATTCATACAATACATTGCAATACAGTGCACCTAAAGGCATCCCGCCCCACCGCTCCGATCAAACCACACATTCGAATGTGATCTCTCTTTCTCCAAATCAATTTATCTGATCTCTAAATAATTGTTTAAAAATAAAGGTTTTCAGAAATAATTGTGAGCTACCTTTCAGATTATGTGTGATATTTAATGCAAGAACTTCGCTCATTTATCCAGTGTGAAGAATTGGGGGCTCCTCCTGTGAGGATTGGTTTATTCCCCGCCACACGCTTCTTAAGGTACTGTGATGATTGGTGCATTCCCCGCCACACGCTCCTTTAAGGTACTGTGTTGATTGGTGCATTCCCCGCCACACGCTTCTGGAGCAAGTATCAATTCCAGCACGCACCTGTCATAGTTTGTGATTAGCGCCCCAGAGGCTTCTTATACTGGGACCTTCTTTCAATCGATGTCGGGTCGTTTTGAGTACTACTGCTTTGAATACTTCTGCTTCTGCCTGTTGTTCCCCCGTTGCTGTGCCTCGTCTACTTTCCCTCCAGGACATCTGTGGATTGCCGCTGGTGAAAACCTTGTCCCCCCATTTGGAGCTGCGCCTCGTTTACCCGCTTTACGCTTTGCGCTTTGGTGAGTTGGAACCAAATTCCCTTTTTGGACTATTCTGTTTTGTGTGTTTTGAAGAACACTGAAGAGTTCCATTTTTGCTTGCACTTGACTCGGCTAAATTGTGTGTTAAAGGAGACACTGAAGATTATCATTTTGCTTGCACTGGACTCAGCTGAAGTGTGTGTTTAGAAGAGACACTGAAGATTATCGTTTTTGTTTGCACTGACCCTCAGCTAAATTGTGTGTTGTGGAGAACACTGAATATATCGTTTTGTTTGTTCTGGACTCAGCTAAAGGAGGAGGAAACCGCACTGCCTCTGTGTTATGTGGGACTGTTATTGATCTCTCTCTCTCTCTCTCTCTCTCTCTCTTTTTCTATCTCGAGTTGAGGCTGGGAGTATCTGCAGAGCCGCTACGGCGTCAACACCGTTTCCCCACCTCCAACACCAAGAGGATCTGCAGAGCCGCAGATAACTCTGCCGAAGGCAGTCTCCCTTTTTGTTTGGAAATTGTTACTTGATTCCTTTTTGACTCTGTAAATAAATACGCCCTAGTATTTGGCTAACTCTGAACTACCTGTCTGTGCTGTGCGTTTGAGGTCGGTTTCAAACCCTAACATTACGACCCGACCATGTCGACCTCAGCCGACACAGACAGGGTCAGGGCAGCGTTGGCGGTCCAGATCGAGTTGGTCAACGACCACACCCAACAGTTGGGTGCGGCTGCGGCTGCTTTACAGGACCTCCGGGCCGAGGTCCAGCTTATTCTGGATGCCATTGACACTCTGGCCACCCAGCAGACTACCCAGGGGTATCAGCAGGCTGTTGTTCTGCACCAGCTACAGGCTCTCAGTACAGCATTAAACACTCTGCTTTTAACCCCACCTGTCCCAGGAGTCTCAGCCAGATCACCACCCGCGGCAGACCTCGCACCTCGGGAGCCCCGTCTCTCCGAACCACGTCTGTTCGAGGGTAACTTTGAGGATTGTGCCACATTCATCATGCAGTGTGAGTTGGTCTTCCTTCATCAACCCAGCCATTTTTCGTCAGAGGGAGCCCGAGTAGCCTACATGACTAACCTGCTCACGGGCCGAGCAGCACAGTGGGTCACTGCTTCCTGGGCTATGAGGGCCGATTTTTGTTTCTCCTACCCAGACTTCGTGGCAGAGCTCCGAAGGGTTTTCCACCACCCAGCTCGTGGCCAGGACCCAGGAGCTCAGTTGGGCACCTTCCGGCAGGACAGTGGCAGTGTCAGAGCCTACGCGCTGGAGTTCAGACTGGCCGCAATGGAGAGCGGTTGGAACGATCAAGCGCTTCGTCTCACCTTCCTGAGGGGGCTCAACGACGCAGTAAGGGACCAGCTCGCGACCCAAGAGGAGCCCGATTCTCTCGAGGGCCTGATCAGCCTCGCTATCCGCATCGACGGACGCCTCCGGGAGAGAAGGCGTGAGCGAGCACGACTAGGACCCCCAGACGTTCCCCAGACCTCCCGTCCTCGGGACCGTTCTGCTGACCGTCCTGCCCCCTCCGTGACTGGTGGGTTTTTTCCCTCCCGGGCTGTGACCGAGGAGGAACCCATGCAGCTGGGACGCACCCGCCTTAGCCCGGCCGAACGGGAGTCCAGGCTCAGGTCCGGCCTTTGCCTCTACTGCGGCCGGGATGGACGCCGTGTCTCCAATTGCCCTACCTGGCCAAGAAGACCAGGCTCGCCGGGACCCCGGGAGATCCTGGTGAGCCGTTTTTCCTGTTCCCCCACCCGTGCACCACCTAACCGTCTGACGAGCGTCACCCTAGCCTGGGCGGACCAGCGGGCGACGGTGGGTGCACTCATTGACTCTGGTGCTGATGGGAGTTTCCTGGACGTTGAGTTTGCCACCCGGGCCAACATTCCACTTGAGGACCTCGAGAGGCCCTTGGAGGTCTTCGCGCTGGATCATCGCCGCCTGGCTGACATCACTCAACGCACCTGTCCTGTCCTCCTCACCGTGGCTGGTAACCACGTTGAGAGACTCCAGTTTTTCATTACCAGATCCCCTCTTGTCCCGGTAGTCCTGGGTCGGCCCTGGCTCGCGCTGCATGAGCCCCACATCGCCTGGTCCTCCGGCACCATCAGGGGGTGGAGCCCCTCCTGTCATGCCCAGTGTCTTCAGGTGCCGTCCGGTCCTTCGCCCCGGGGTTCCCCTTGTGTCCCCGTCTCCAGCCCCCTCACCGGGCCCTTGTCTCCGTCTCCGGCCTCCCTCGCCGGTTCCCTGTCCCTTTCTCCAGCCCCTCTCACCGGTCCTCTGTCCCCGTCTCTGGTCCCCCTCTCCGGGCCTCTGTCTCTGTCCCCCTCTCCGGTGCCCCTGATCACCGGCCTCCTTCGGTCCCATCCGGGCAGGCCGGGGCTGAGTGGGTCGCCGGATGGCTCCCATGGAGGGGGGGGGTACTGTGAGGATTGGTTCATTCCCCGCCACACGCTTCTTAAGGTACTGTGATGATTGGTCCATTCCCCGCCACACGCTCCTTTAAGGTACTGTGTTGATTGGTGCATTCCCCGCCACACGCTTCTGGAGCAAGTATCAATTCCAGCACGCACCTGTCATAGTTTGTGATTAACGCCCCAGAGGCTTCTTATACTGGGACCTTCTTTCAATCGATGTCGGTCGTTTTGAGTACTACTGCTTTGAATACTTCTGCTTCTGCCTGTTGTTCCCCAGTTGCTGTGCCTCGTCTACTTTCCCTCCAGGACATCTGTGGATTGCCGCTGGTGAAAACCTTGTCCCCCTGTTTGGAGCTGCGCCTCGTTTACCTGCTTTACGCTTTGCGTTTTGGTGAGTTGGAACCAAACCCCTTTTAGGACTATTCTGTTTTGTGTGTTTTGAAGAACACTGAAGAGTTCCATTTTTGCTTGCACTTGACTCAGCTAAATTGTGTGTTAAAGGAGACACTGAAGATTATCATTTTGCTTGCACTGGACTCAGCTGAAGTGTGTGTTTAGAAGAGACACTGAAGATTATCGTTTTTGTTTGCACTGACCCTCAGCTAAATTGTGTGTTGTGGAGAACACTGAAGATATCGTTTTGTTTGTTCTGGACTCAGCTAAAGGAGGAGGAAACCGCACTGCCTCTGTGTTATGTGGGACTGTTATTGATCTCTCTCTCTCTCTCTCTCTCTCCTTTTCCATCTCGAGTTGAGGCTGGGAGTATCTGCAGAGCCGCTACTGCGTCAACACCGTTTCCCCACCTCCAACGCCAAGACACGAAGGCAGTCTCCCTTTTTGTTTGGAAATTGTTACTTGATTCCTTTTTGACTCTGGAAATAAATACGCCCTAGTATTTGGCTAACTCTGAACTACCTGTCTGTGCCGTGCGTTTGAGGTCGGTTTCAAACCCTAACACCTCCTTTATCCATTCTGATACTATGCACATTTTTCCTGCTGTCATGGCTAAAGAAAAGAGCTGTTCTTAATTAAAGAAGGGCCATGGAAGGTCGATAGACACAATTCCATATGGAGAATATCTTTTAGAATATTGTCTAAATCTGACCACCATTGTGCCAGTTTCAAGCTCAAGTATGTATCAGATCTCCTATAAAAATGGAAAATGGCTGCATTTATATTGCGCTTTTATCCAAAACGCTTTACAATTTGTTCATCACATTTGACCCATTCACTCACACACCAATGGCAGAGGCAACCATGCAAGGTGCCAACCTGCACATCGGGAGCAATTAGGGGTTAATTGTCTTGCTCAAGGACACTTCGACTGCCTGGGAGGATCGGGAATCGAACCGGGAACCTCCGGATTACCAGACAACTGCTCTACCTCCTGAGCCCCTGAGCCACTGTTGGCACTGAAGGAACTCGAGGTTTTTCAGTGTATATAATGTAAACAAAATGTATATAATGACAGCACTGCTTATAGCCATCTGAGAACACAGACGAGAAGAGAGAGAGTGTGTTTACAGGCAGTGTGTCTCCACAGCGAGCAGGGTGGGAGCTTCAAGGTCCTTCGTCATCTTGATAAGGATTGCTTTAGCAGTCAGTGAAACACTTTTGACAGACAGGCCTTCAGTGGAGCATCAGGATTTGACAGAAATAATAATATATAATATTATTATAAATAATATATATGTAGACACGTGAATGTGTCTGACTGTATTCATCATAACCTGACTGTATTCATTATAACTGTTGTGTAATTATTGTGACCCATTTGCTCTGAGACTCAGTGAGACATGGTGGAGGACTATCGCCAGGGGGAGCTGGTGGGCGTTGGTCTGGCAACAGGTAGAGGTGACGAAGAGGCTGGGATCAAGAAGGAGTCTCACGAAAGACGAAGAGGACGTTCGACAGACGGGCGGGGACGACGACCATCGAAGCGTTGCGTGGTATGATGTGTAGTCGGAGAGATAGGCTAGCCACACCGGCTAGTTAGCTTAGCTGCAGTATAGGAAATTAGCCTGTTAGCTCAGCCCGTCGCCTCGCCTTTTTCTGCAGCTTTCCCTGGACGTCCAAGGCATCACCACCGTCTACCTACTCACCGCCAGACCAGCCCTGCCTTTGAGTCTCACAGGTGACGGTATCTCAGGACCTTTCACGGCCAAACTATCCCCCGTTTTATTTTGGTAACGTGCTCGCTAAGAGTGAAGGGGCTGTCACGTTTTGAGCCACCACGTTCCCGAGCCACGACAGGGCGCTCCAACTTTTATTATTTTGGGTAATGCCGGCTTAGCTCTAGGGACTATTATTTATAAAGTGTGGGCCCCACTTATTTTTGGTGTTGTACGCGTACATTGTGCTGCCCCCATGTTTAAGCTGCGCAGCGTATTCAAAGAGTGTTTATCAGTCAAGTAGCTCCTTTGTGCTTCGTGCTGTTGTCTTGCTGCCCAAGGGCAAAGGTTTATTTGTGTATGCGTTTGGCTACTGCTGTGTTGCCGTTAAAAGGAACGTCCACAAGGCGGTCAGGTGGCGTAGCGGAGATTGCGTTCGTCACCAACCCCGGAGACGCTGGATTCGCCTGTTCGAATCCAGCTCACAGCTCCGGTGTTGTCACCAGCTTGGCTGGCCATTCACACTAATATAATTGGTATTAGAGGGTGGGAGACTCTGGCGGGGTGGGTCCGGGTCGTTGTAAACAGCGACTCCTACAGTTCGGTTGGGGAGCCTGCTCAGCGCGGATAGGATCTAAGGGGGGTAGTGTGATCCTTCCACACGTTACACGCTCTCAGTGAGAGTCCGCGCTGCCAGGTGAAAAGAAGCGGTTGATTGGCTAGACGTGTGTCGGAGGAAGCATGTGATAGCCTCCACTCTCCCAGACCGACTGTGGGGGGTAAGTGCACAGCGACCAGGAAGGGGATTGGGAATTGGCATAACGACTAAACATTGGGATGGGAGAAAAATCTGAGGAAAAAGGAGGGGGAAAAATGAAAAATAAAAAAAAGGAACGTCCACTGTGTATGTACTTTGGTAGTGTTTTCTTTACCTAAAGAGAAAAGAGACTGTTTATGGAGGAAGCAGTACTGTGATCATTTGTTTATGTGACTGTTAATTTTCAATTACAGTAAAGCTCGGCTGAGAAACTGTTGAAACCTGTTGTGCTGTTTCTAAATCCATTTACGGGGAATGGGGAATTGATCGTCGTACTGCGTTGCCAGTGATCAGCGTGTGTACAGGGGTCCTGCACTAATGTGATTTCTCAACAGCGGAGCCATAAGGTATTATTTTGGGGAAGATTGTATTGATCACTACTTTCACCGGGTGTGAGGGGGTACGCCGCTTACTAGACGGGACGCAGTGGTAAAGGGGGGTTACAGGGTACTGATTAGTGTTTGCCAATATAACATTCTGCATGACTACTGTACCTGTTCCTAGGTTTGTAAACCCTAAGGCCCTGCTTTCTGCATGCCTACCCCTTACGTCTAGCAACGCGACCACTACAGTTGGGGGTTCGGTGGGACTTAGCTCCTCCGTGTCCCTGCTATCCGGTGTCTGTATAATCTCACCCTCACTAAACGGAGGTAATCCACCCTGCTATACACATATAAAAAGTATTTGTGTATAGTCACTCCTATATACCTGATATAGTGGGATTTTCTCTTATCTTTTGAGTTAAAGGTTCCAAAAATAAATCCAAGAGTAGCAGGGATAGAGGAAATCCTTGGGATCTGACACTAAGCTATTAATGCTCACTCTGGCCCTAGGTGTGTCATAAAGGAGTTTAACACAATTAATAAAGTACTTGTAGGGCGCCCTCGTGGCCCACCGCATAGTGCCTTGCACACCTACACGGCCGTCCAGGGTCCGCCTCCCGCTCCCGGCGATATTTGTCCCGTGTCTTCCCCACATCTCCTCCCTTTCTCCCTCTCCTCTATCGGTCCTGCGTGACCAGAAAAGCTGTACAAATGCTAAAAATTAGAAAAAAATATTTAAAATAAATAAAGTACTTTAGTTGTTCCAAAACATCCCCACTCAACGTGGTTGAATTCTTTCACAGTGTCAAGCGATACTATGATTGATAGTTTGTCTGACCGACTGCTTTGCCTCTGATATTATGTGAAAAAGACATCTCATGTTGTTAGCTGACATTCTGCCAACTAAAGAGGGAAGGAGCTCTTCCAGTCTAAGTGCTAGAGACTTGGCGAACACCTTAGGGGGCTTTCACATCAGGGACCTGGGTCTGGATACGAGTACACTTGACCCCAAAGTCCAGACACTGTATAGCAGATCAAGAACTGTGGCCAGGTCCACTTGAAAAGGTTGTCTAGTACGGGTTTCATCAGGTGTGAAAACAAATATAAACACAGAAGTAGGATGCTATTTAGAATGTGATGTCATAATAATTAGACTGTCCTGTTCAAACACAGCCATAGCTGATAAAGTAGGAAGGCAGGTGAGAGGATCATTGATATTGTCTCTAATATAAATAAAAGGCATAGGTCAAAAGTCAACTCCATTGTATGGGCTTGGGTTCTTGCAATTGGTGCAATTTTCGACACTGGAGCGACAACATAAACAAATGTTTTTTTTTCAGTTGATAATACAAGTGTACTCTTGATCTTCTTTGTGTTTATTGACGCATTGCAAACCAACTACATGTGTCACACGCAGGGCCGCCTCAGGGGGTGTGCGAGCAGTGCGGTCGCACAGGGCCTCGCGGGAAGGGGGGCCTCGCACAATTTTTATTTTATTTTTTTTGCGAGGCCCCTCTTCCCGCGAGGCCCTTTTTCATCACAGACCTAAAATCTAGTTTAGCTTATATGCTTATATATTTCACATTAGACACGTTTGTAGAATGTTCCTGGCTCTGCGGCTCTGCAGCAGACACTCACTATTGGAGCTCTGGGGCTCTGCAGCAGACATACTATTGGTTTCAACGAAGGGAGGGGTTACATCATGTGTACGCCGGCGTGCGTCAGCTGCGTTTGACTATTTCGCGCGTGCAGCTTTGGAGGTTATGCTTAGTTATGCCAGCCAAAACGAAGAGGACGGTCATTCGGCAGATGGACTGAAGATGAAAGTTGTTGCATGTTAGACAGTTCAGTCAGGCTAGCCATCCCGGCTAAAGGCAGGGACAGCTAGTTAGCTTTAGCTACGTTATAATATTGAGTGCTAATGTGTGGTTCAGTCGGGATAGCCATGATGATGTCGGCTAGTAGCTAGCTTAGCTAAAGGCTAACTAGCGTTAGCTAACCTAGAGAGAGCGCGTGCAGCATTGTTATGCCAAGATGAAGAGGACGGTCATTCGGCAGATGAACTTCGGCAACTCCACGCGGTTGTCTCCATCCTCTTGGACGTTTGGTGAGTTTTTAATGCACTATTCTATTCCCGCCGTGGATATATCTCTCTCTCTCTCGGGAGCCAAACGGGCCGGCTAGCTGTTGTAGTAGCTAACGGTGTGTGGCCTGGTGTCAGCAGCACCTGGTGCGAGGGAGGTGAGCTTGGTGTTTCATTATGAGAATATCTCCATGCTCAAGTCGGCTATAGTCCGCGAGGGACTTGTTGCCGGCACTGCTATGGTAAACACCACTCTGTAGTGGGACGTGTATTGCCTTCTTTTTCCCTTCTCTCTTCGGATGAGAAGAGGAAAACACAGCGGCTGTCTGAAGTGTTGGCCTGTATTGCTTTTCTCACGTTGTACAGTTTTTCAGTGGTAGCCGCATAGCTTGCTTCTGCGTTAGCTAGTGGTTAGCGATAGCCGGGTTGAGCTAACTGTTAGCCAGTTAGCTGTTTAGCAACGACGTTAGCTGCTTGTTTTTGCTCGGCTGGGAACGTTAGCTTGATGCTATCAGTTAGCCTAGAGTTAGCTGTTAGCTTGTGCTACGACCATTGACATTAGCCGTGAGAATAGCAGGCCCTGGCACTCTGACTACGACATCATCTTTGACAGAAGATGTAGTCGGGCCTGCACCATGACAAGGCACCGGCCATAGCTTCTTTTTGTCCCGCCAGCGAGAGGCCTTTCGCCAACGTGGAGACCTGTGTTGCGGCCTTTCGCCCTGCGTTCTTTGGTGCAGGTAAGATGTCCATTGGACATTACCCCACTCTTCCTTCCTTCCCCTCCCGAATGTTTTGTTAATAACGATGTTTTTTTCCAGGCAAAACATATGTTACTTCACAACATTTGGAGATACGACATGTGATGTGTGTGAATTGTCTTGGTCGTTTGTGTAGCTTGGGTAGCGTTGGCCAAAGCTGTGTGTGGCCTGGTGTCAGTACCTGGCTACTCTATTTGCAGTTAGCCTATTTAGCTGATGTCGGCCATTGGCTCCTTGCTACTTTGTTTTCTCTGGTATAGACCCTCTTCTCCTTGGATTTAAGTGTTGATCTTTGTCCTTTTGGATCTATGTATATTCATGTTGCCTTTGTGAAGTTATCTTTTCCTTCTGTTTTGTTCTTCCATTAAAAGTTGAATATCCTTTAGGGGCTCATCTTTGCTTATCTCTCTCATACATGCTCTCTCTCTAACACACACACACAGACATGCTCTCTCTCTCTAACACACAAACACACATGCTCTCTCTCTCTCTCTTTCTAACACACACAGACATGCTCTATATCTCTCTCTAACACACAAAATGACATGCTCTCTCTCTATATATTTCTCTCTCTTTCTAACACACATATACATGCTCTCTCTCTAACACACACACACAAACAGACATGCTCTCTCTCTATCTCTCTCTTTCTAACACACACAGACATGCTCTATCTATCTCTCTCTCTTCAATTCAAATGGGCTTTATTTCACATTCTTGTATTTCTCTCAGTAGGTATGGGAGTTTTGAGTTATTGTCGATGTTTTCAAAGTCTCTTTGGGTGTTTGCAATTTGTGGGAAGTATGTCTTGGTATAGTGGGCAGGTTGTTAAGAAGTGGAGCTCGGTTTCCACCTCATCTTGTGTGCAGTTGGTCTGTCTTCGCTTGGGAGCCAGTGTGGTAAATATTGACGTTGAATTTCATAAATAATATGTGTGAATAATTAGAGAGTCATAATGTAGGAGAGACAGACATTCCACACCAACCCCCTCTCATAAGAAGGCTGCGTACCCAAATGGTATGTAGGAGAACAGTTGCGGTCATAAAAAGCCCCTCAAGGTAATGTAATCAGGAGACAACAAAGACTATGTAAATAAGTTGCACCCCACAGACGAAATGGTGACTCACTCTAAATCTTGGTATATTTATCACAGTTATATTATCTGGTAAATAAAGGTTGGTGTAGGTAACTTACAAAGAATACTACCATTTAGAATGTCACATGAAAGGAAGGGTGATTACACTCTTGTTATAGAATTCTAAATATGGATGGATACAGGGGTGACAGAGAGCCATTCTCCACCCCCACACGAGACTGTAGTACTGTATGGTAATATGGCCCAAAGGAGGGGGCTATTCACACCACCCCACCAGATGACATCACACCAGCCCCCACCCGTGGGACAAGACCCACACAGGGAATCAAGGAGGGGGGGGGGCAATCAGCCCCCCCCCCAGAGGAAACAAGGGCGGACCGCCCTTCCAGAAGCATCACCCGGATTGGAGGACCATATTAGTAAAATGTGCTATTATTGGCCAGAAATTATAGTATATAAGAGCGAATATATTGGTAGTTCAGGAGCCCAGACCACCCAACCCAGGTCTGCGGCTCCATCCCCGCTACCCACCCAGAGACTGCTGCATTTTACGTGAGTAAATCATGGGAAACACCTTGGTTGTTTATAGATTAGAGTAATGTACAGATCCCTGATCTGTAAACCAGATTTACTCATGTATAATGTGTACAGTATTGTCAATGTATGTTCAAATTATGTTACCAAGTGACTGTTTCTGTACATATTGGGGTTTGAGAATGCAAACCTGATTGTGATTTATGTACACGACAGCCCTGTTAATGTTTTCTGATAATCTTTTGTCTTATTCACCTTGGCCTCTGGCTCAAATAAATGTTGAATTGGACTATAGTTCATGGTTTGTCTGGCTACACGTTTAATTCTTCATCTGCTTTAAGTCAGATGAAGAGACCAACAAATTCTATCAATATGATCCCTTTCTCCTCCTTCCAGATAAGCAATCTCATTGTACTGTACTACAATAACCTTAAATTATTGTAGGATTCTGTAGGAATTTACTACACCAGGTCTGCCTATGGCAGCATTTCTCGATGGCTAGGCTGTGCTCGCTGAGTCTGTACCTAGTCAAGGATCTTCAGTCACAGTGCTCAGGTATTCTGCCACTGTGTACTCTCTGTTTAGGGCCAAATAGCATTTCAATTTGCTCTGGTTTTGGGTTGTTTCTTTCCAATGTGTGTCTCTCTCTCTCTCTGGCCTTGCTCTGGTAGAGGGTCAGGGGCATTGCCGGGTCTGTGCAGCGATAACACTGTATATTGACTGTAGAACGGGAGCTCTCTCTCGCTCTCTCTCTTGCTATATGTTGACTGTATCAAGTGTATCATGCCCAGCCTCGGGCAGCGCTATTATTTAAGAATATGTTGACTATATGGAAAAAGAAAAAAAAGAAAAAATTATATATATATTATATATACAGTATATATCGCATTTGTTACAAAGGATCAGATTAAACCGAATATATATATTTATTGATTGATATATATTGCATAGTATTTGTATATCGTTTGATATCCCTTGTATATTCCTTGTACATATACACGGAATATCCCTTTAGCCTAGTACAGACCATAATATTTCATTCTCCTATTGGACAGCGGTCCACAGGCGCCAGGGCCATGCCTCCAGAGTCAGGTTCAAAGCCACCGTCAAGACATGTCTGTACATGCCCGGCCTTGCCCAGGGATACGAGACAGAAATGAGGTTGGCACTAGATTGTTCGCTGTGCATATAAATATGGCGCAGGTGAATACAGAAGTAGAGTTACCCAATAAGTTGAAGCCTCACCCATGATACTCCGTGCAGTGAAGTATGGCCTGTTTGGCCCCAAATAGAGCATTGAGACCGCGTGCGAATTAATAACTGAATTGTCAGAGTTTGGCGCTATACCGTCGAGTGCGACATATTTCTATTAAGTCAGTAATAGTCTATTTGTGTATAGTGTATCGTGCGGCTAAAGTTCTACAGTGACCAGCATCACCAACGCTTCCTCGTACCAGCTAGAGTGCTTATCCAGGCTGGGCTGCTTTCATGGCGCTTTCACCCGAGGAGACCTAGACGAGAACCGTGTGGACATGTACACTGGATTAATCTACCCGACGACTACATAGCCCTTTGCGGCTGGATTCTATTTGTTTTGGTCCTGTGATTTATGGAGCGGAGAATCGCCGACGCCTACATGTGTGGGATTTACCCTGTGAGGAGCCACGTCGAGTCTGCGCCTCAGAGAGCCTGAGGCCGGCTAGCTTTCTTCACTGTGGAGCTACAGTCTACGGAGAACAGCTGTATTCGTCTGTGGATCAAGAGACTATTGCACCGTCTCCTGTACTTGGAGTCTCCTTAGTCATCGTTGACCAGACTCTCTACTACCGACAGATCCTCTACCCCTGCTGGCTTACAACCGGGGGGACCCTTCCAGTATCTCCCGCTATATATTACTAGTGTACCATAGATATAATTCCCTAAGATTCAGGTTGTATAATTACCTCCTGCGTAACCAGAGAATGGACATTCATTATTGATTTGCCTACGCACATTCCTTTGCCTTATAAGCGCATCCAAAGTAAAATAGAGAAGTATATTATGTACCTTTTGCTGCAATAAATACTTAATTACCACTTTGTGTGGAACCGATTCATTGTGGGAAGTGTTCATCATATTTATATATCATGTACTGTATGGCCAGTAATTAAAGTACATAAAGCGGTAGTGGTTTAATGATACCATACTTATCAATACAGTCAGGGAATTGTACCCCTCAGTTACAATTGGTCCTTCGAGCCGGAGGGTAACTAGTGTAATATTAATATAGTGGTATTAATATTGACATGGCCTATGATGAACACTCCACAAAACGGTTCTCCTAAAGTAGATCGCCCGCAGCGTAGACGGCAGACACCTCAGTACTTAGAGGATTACGTTGCCAATATACTACCTAGCTTTCTACAGACGGTAAACGCGGAAAAAGTAGATAGTAAAATTATGTCCGACCCTATCGACCAGGCTACCCCGCCAATAGAGGCCCTAGTGGGTTCTAACGTAACTGACCAAGCTCACGGTAGGGACCAGGAGGGACCCGACATGACTTTACCCCCCGCCAAGACCGAAGAAGTAGTCCCCGGAGAGCTCCAGGATAAAGACAGCTCTCCAGGGATGGAACTCTACCCGCTACAAGAAGAGGAGAGCACCCCGGAGATGGATCTCCAGGACTCGCCACAGGAGAACAGATCTCCAACGAGTACTGCCAGGAGCGGATCACCTCAACCAGCGTCTTCCCCCAGCGAGGCGGACAAGATGCTGGCACAGGCATTCCTCGCCAGCCTAGCAGCCTCAACAGAGCGCGATCGACTCCAAGCACAGACGCTTATTGAACGCCTTCAGGCGCAGCAACGGAGCGACGAAGATCGTATACGTCTAGAGATTAGGCGCCTTCAGACGGAAGAGAATATGGTAAGGGACCGGGCCGAAGCCCAGCGCGCCGCCGCCGAAGCCCAGCGCGCCGCTGCCGGTGCCCAAAGAGAAGCAGAGCGCGACCTCGCTCTCACAAAGCGCGAAGCCGAGCGCGACCGATTACAAGCGCAGATAATGGAGCAGCTGATCACCAGGGCAACACCCCCTCCCTCCGCACGGGGTTCCAGGGCCTCGTCAAGACAAGGGTCAAGGGCACCCTCCCCTACCCGATCAAGCGACCCTGAGCCCGACCACCAGAGAGAGCCTATACCCCCCTCCGAACCCCTTCCCCGACCGGTCCAAGTGAGACCCAGCTACAAGGAAGAAACGGTCTACACCGCGGAGAGGCTAAATAGACGACTACAGGATCTAGAGGACCTGCCAGAGGAAGAAGAAGAGGGAGAGGAGGAGAGTCAAGCCCGACAGCAGCACAGTACTCCACAGGACCAGGAGGTCCAGTACAGCCCAGGCTCTACCCCCGCGGCTCTGCGCTACAGACCCCCGACTCAATTCACGGGTGAGCTTGACGCACGACCAGCCCCGAGGAACAGCACCTGGATACGCGGGCCATGGTACCCAGCAGGTACCAGCCCACCAAGAGGCGTAAGAGGAGACTCGCCTAGGAGGCCTCTCCTCCAACGCTCACCGATGTGCCAGCCATCCATGGCATCATACATTGGCACACCGACGTTTCCGGACTTCACCCACGAGAACAGAGCACAGTACACGGAGCTACGAATGTGCTTAGAGACAATGATGTCCGATGTAGCTGATGAACCGTACAAGTATGCTATCCTACTGAAGCACCTCAAGGTGCCCCGAGCGCACAATATAGCGCTGGCCTATGCCACCTCTACTACCCCATACACAGCGGCTCTAGCAGCACTCAACCAAAGATATGGACGCATATGGGACTACGTAATACAAGAGATAAGGCATATTGACCGCCTACCCCCAGCCACAGACAATCGCTCACTAGATGACCTGTCTATCAAGGTACAATCCCTGGTAGGGATGCTGGGGGCGCAAAGAGAAAAGGGTATGCACGAACTGTACGCAAACTCTAATGTCGAGAGGATTTTAGAGAAGCTTCCGCCCGCCCGACAAGAGCGCTTCAGGCGGCAAAGAGACCACCGTGATCCTAACGGTCCCGAGCCATCCCTCCTAGACCTAGCCGACTTCCTGGCGAGAGAAGTCAACAGCCTACGGTTGGATACGTTCATGCGGAGCACCCCAAGCTCCAGAGAGGGACCTAGGAGAGCAAACGATGGCCGAAGATTGGTGACCGTCATGCACCAATCAGAATCAGTACCGAGCAGCAAGAACCACAGTACCCCCTCGATGAAAGAGAAGTGGAATATGGTGTGCCCGTACTGCGAAAAGGAACACTGGTTGTCACAATGTGACACGTTCAAGAAGATGACCGCCGACGAGGTGAGTCAATGGATAAAGTCCAACCGACGCTGTTACCGATGTGCGCGCAGTCACATGGCAGCCGATTGCCGCTTAAAGAAGAGGTGTAGTCGGTGTGACGGAGCCCACCTAGATGTCCTACACGACAGTAACAGAAGAAAGCCTGCACCCTCAAGCAGCACAAAGGCAAGTGTTATGTACATTGACCCCGCCAGCAGCGGGGGCGCCCGGGTGCTCTTAAAGGTGGTCCGCGTAACACTGAGTTACCAAGATAAGGTCATGGACACTTACGCCGTCCTTGACGACGGGTCAGAGAAGACCCTTCTCCTCGCGTCCGCTGCGGCCCAGCTGGGGCTGCGGGGGAGCGAAAACCAGATGACGATTCGGACAATAAGAAGAGATCTAAAGACGATAAAGGGCGAGAATGTCTCCTTCACTATCGCAGCAAGCGGGCAGCCAGAGAGACGGTATAGGATTACTAACGCTTTCACCAGCCAAGAAATAGGCCTGTCGCAGTACACCTACCCCATCGCCAAGCTGATGGATAAATATGTGCACCTGCGTCAACTACCTATACCGCTCATAGACGGTGCCACCCCGACCCTGCTGATAGGCTCCGACCATGCAGACCTCATCGTCCCGATAGACCGGGTCCACACAGGGCCCAGAGGCTGTCCTGCAGCAGTCGAGACCCGCCTAGGATGGACATTACAAGGCCCCCTCGCTAAGTCTCTTAACCGAACAGCAGCCACTAACTGCCTCCACTCCAGAGTGACAGAAGAAGACACCACCCTCCTACAGCATGTCGAGAGGCTATGGACACTAGAGACAATGCCCTTTAAGAACGAAAAGAAAGACATTCGTTCCAAGGAAGACATTTACGCTATAGCCCTCCTCGAGCAGGGGACAAAGAGAGTCAAAGTCAACGGAGTGATGAGATACGCAACTCCACTCCTGAGGCGAGAGGGTATGCCTACCTTCCACGCCCCAAAAGAAGCGACGGAGCGGTATCTATTGAACACAGAGCGGCGCCTAGCCAGAGACCCCGCTCAAGAGACTGTGTACCGCGCTGAGATTAACAAGCTAATCACAGCGGGACACATAAAGAAAATTGACATTAAAGAGGCCGATCAGACGACCGAATCATGGTACGTGCCGCACCACAAAGTCCACCACAACGGCAAGGATCGTATTGTGTTCAACTGCAGCTACCAGATCGGATCACAAAATCTGAATAAAGAGCTCTTGCCCGGCCCAACACTCGGCCCCTCTCTACTAGGCGTGTTACTACGTTTCCGCCAAGACAAGGTGGCCATCAGCGGCGACATCAAAGGGATGTTCCTGCAGGTGAGACTAGTGGAGGAGGACAAGCCCCTGCTGCGGTTCCTATGGAGAGAGAGGATCGGGGATGAGCAACCAGCCATCTATCAATGGGAAGTCCTCCCTTTCGGAACCACATGCAGCCCATGCTGTGCTACGTTTGCACTGCAAAAACACGTCGCAGGGGACCCAGCAGCTGATGAAGAGGTCCGACAAAGTGTAGGAAATAGTTTCTACGTGGACAACTGTCTGCAAAGCGTCTCGACGCCAGAAGAAGCCGAGGCCCTTCTACTCAAGCTCCGCGCCTCCCTGATCAAAGGCGGCTTTGATCTCAGGCAGTGGGCCAGCAGCGACCCGCAAGTATTGCGCAGCCTCTCCCCCGAGGACAAGGCAGCAAGCAGCGAGACCTGGATGGCGACCATCCCAGGAGAAGCCCAAGAAATGACATTAGGACTAGTCTGGCGCTTCAAAACAGACTCGCTCCATTATAAACACACACCCCTGACCAAGGAGCAGGGAAGGTCGACTGCACTACCGACCACCAGACGGAGTGTATACAGAACACTCGCCAGACAATATGACCCGTTGGGATGTATTCTACCTTACACCACCAGGGCAAAGATGATTGTAAGAGCGTTATGGGACAAGGACCAGGGCTGGGACGACCCCATACCCGAACACCTTGCATCCACATGGAGAGAGTGGGAGACGGAACTCAGCTCACTCCCAGGTGTCAACATACGCCGCAGCTACTTCCCACCCACAGTGAGGCCGGAGACGTGCCAGATGGACCTGCACGTCTTCAGCGACGCCTCCGAAGTAGCCTACGGTTCGGTGGCCTACTTGCGTGCCCGAGAGGAGGGAGGAGAAATACATACTGCTTTCATCCTGGCTCGCTCAAGAATAGCCCCACGAAAGCAACAATCTATCCCGCGTCTAGAGCTCTGCGCAGCCCTAGCAGGAGCGCAACTCGCCACGTTAATCCAACGTGAACTCACCATTCCGGTGCAAAGAACAATCTTGTGGTCAGACTCCACGACAGTACTCACATGGATCCGGTCTGATTCGTGCAGATACAAGGTCTTCGTGGGAGTCAGAGTCACAGAGATTCAAGATTTAACAGAAGTAGCAAGCTGGAGGTATGTGGACACAAAACACAACCCAGCTGACGTCATCACCCGGGGAATGTCCCTGGATGACCTCACCCGTCACAACCTATACAGTGACGGGCCAGAGTTCCTCAAGCTCCCGGAAGAAGAGTGGCCTACACCCACCCCACGGGAAGCGAGTAAAGAGGAGGCCGAAAACAAGAAATCTATGTTCTGTGGATTGAACACACTCGTCTCCACAGACCCCGACATAGACGATTGCCTCACCCTAGAGAGTGCGCAGCTAAAGACATTCCTGTGGCACCACCCAGAGGTTCAGCTCACTACTGACATTACAGCAGCTGACTACGAAGAAGCAGAACTTCTTCTACTACAACGAGCCCAGAGAGACTCGTTCCCCGATGAGCTAGACTGTCTACAGGGAGCAAAGCCCGTCCCATCAGACAGCAGACTGCTCCACCTAGCCCCCGAGAGCGACGCCCATGGTCTCATCAGAGTGGGTGGTCGTCTGCAGAGAGCTCCAGACTTACCGGATGACGTCAAGTACCCGATAGTCTTAAACAGCCGACACAAGGTCACAGAGCTGATCATAAAGAAATACGACGAGGATGTGCATCACGCCGGGGCAGAGAGAGTCTTCGCGGAGATCAGACGTCGTTATTGGATACTGCAAGGGAGAGAAGCAGTGCGGCGCTTCCAGCGAACCTGTCTAGACTGTCGTAAGTGGCGAGCGCAGCCCAGTATACCCCGGATGGCTGACCTACCTCCCTGTCGCCTCTGACTCGGCGACAAGCCTTTTCACTCCACCGGTATGGACTGTTTCGGCCCGCTGTATACAAAGAAAGGAAGAGGAACCGAGAAGCGGTGGGGTATTGTATTCAAATGCATGACCACCCGAGCGATGCATATAGAACTCCTTCCAACCATGAGCACAGACTCATTCCTTATGGCCTTCCGAAGATTCACATCGCGGAAAGGCAAACCGTCTATATTATTGTCTGATCACGGGACAAACTTCAAAGGCGGAGAAAGAGAGCTGAGAGAGAGCTTCCAAGCTATGGGCCCAGAACTTAAGACCCACCTCGCTCCATCCCAGATTGACTTCCAGTTTAATCCCCCGAACGCACCTCACTTCGGTGGAACTTGGGAACGAGAAGTACGTTCAATAAAGACAGCCCTGTACGCCGTGCTTGGGGCCCAGACCGTGGCGGAAGAAGTCCTAATGACAGTCCTCACGGAGATCGAGGGAGTATTGAACTCAAAGCCCCTTGGTTACGTCTCAAGTGATGTAGCAGATGTCGACCCAGTCACCCCCAACACACTCTTGATGGGGCGGCTGGACCCCGCGCTACCACAGACAATGTACAGGCCTGAAGAAGCAAACGGCCGAAGAATGTGGAGGTACAGTCAAGTATTGGCTGACAAGTTTTGGAACAGCTTCCTACTCCACTATCTACCGTCTCTACAGACCCGCCAGAAATGGGTGAAAGAGAGAGACAATTTGACAGAAGGAACAGTCGTCATGATTATCGACCAGTCACTACCCCGAGCTATGTGGCCGGCTGGCCGCGTAAGCAAAGTGATCACCGGTGCCGACGGAAAGGTCCGAGCAGCCGAAGTGCTCGTCCAAGGACGGATCTACACCCGACCCGTGGCGAGGCTAATAGAACTGCCAAGGCTCCCCGATACTATCGATGACGACCATGACCCCATGACTTTGTGAACTGCCCGACCCCTCACAACAGACATTGAGTAGTGGACAGTGCGGTTAATCTGTCTCTGCTTAGCTAATTAGGTGGGACTAATTAGGAGGCGGCTGTTAGGATCAGATTAAACCGAATATATATATTTATTGATTGATATATATTGCATAGTATTTGTATATCGTTTGATATCCCTTGTATATTCCTTGTACATATACACGGAATATCCCTTTAGCCTAGTACAGACCATAATATTTCATTCTCCTATTGGACAGCGGTCCACAGGCGCCAGGGCCATGCCTCCAGAGTCAGGTTCAAAGCCACCGTCAAGACATGTCTGTACATGCCCGGCCTTGCCCAGGGATACGAGACAGAAATGAGGTTGGCACTAGATTGTTCGCCGTGCATATAAATATGGCGCAGGTGAATACAGAAGTAGAGTTACCCAATAAGTTGAAGCCTCACCCACGATACTCTGTGCGGTGAAGTATGGCCTGTTTGGCCCCAAATAGAGCATTGAGACCGCGTGCGAATTAATAACTGAATTGTCAGAGTTTGGCGCTATACCGTCGAGTGCGACATATTTCTATTAAGTCAGTAATAGTCTATTTGTGTATAGTGTATCGTGCGGCTAAAGTTCTACAGTGACCAGCATCACCAACGCTTCCTCGTACCAGCTAGAGTGCTTATCCAGGCTGGGCTGCTTTCATGGCGCTTTCACCCGAGGAGACCTAGACGAGAACCGTGTGGACATGTACACTGGATTAATCTACCCGACGACTACATAGCCCTTTGCGGCTGGATTATATTTGTTTTGGTCCTGTGATTTATGGAGCGGAGAATCGCCGACGCCTACATGTGTGGGATTTACCCTGTGAGGAGCCACGTCGAGTCTGCGCCTCAGAGAGCCTGAGGCCGGCTAGCTTTCTTCACTGTGGAGCTACAGTCTACGGAGAACAGCTGTATTCGTCTGTGGATCAAGAGACTATTGCACCGTCTCCTGTACTTGGAGTCTCCTTAGTCATCGTTGACCAGACTATCTACTACCGACAGATCCTCTACCCCTGCTGGCTTACAACCGGGGGGACCCTTCCAGTATCTCCCGCTATATATTACTAGTGTACCATAGATATAATTCCCTAAGATTCAGGTTGTATAATTACCTCCTGCGTAACCAGAGAATGGACATTCATTATTGATTTGCCTATGCACATTCCTTTGCCTTATAAGCGCATCCAAAGTAAAATAGAGAAGTATATTATGTACCTTTTGCTGCAATAAATACTTAATTACCACTTTGTGTGGAACCGATTCATTGTGGGAAGTGTTCATCATATTTATATATCATGTACTGTATGGCCAGTAATTAAAGTACATAAAGCGGTAGTGGTTTAATGATACCATACTTATCAATACAGTCAGGGAATTGTACCCCTCAGTTACAGCATTTAAATCTTGCATTTGATCTTTATTATTTTTGGGCCTCGCATTTCTCCCAGGCGGCCCTGGTCACACGTGTGGGTAGTATAACTAAACACGGAAGGAACACAAGATGACATTTCCAAGAGTCTGAAGACAGATACAGGACCAAAAAGAGAATGGCTTTCAGCCAGGCTGACTAACCAAGAATGACTATAGAAACACTGGAGATACAAGAAAGACACATAGACTATGACACAACAAAGACACAATAGAGAACAGGGACTAAAATACACAGGGGCAAAAAGACAAACAAAACACCTGGGATGATTACAACTAGACACCTGGGAAGGGAAGCAAACCACAGGGACCTACAATAACTAAAACAATGATATTTGGCCCTCGATAACATCTCGATACACAATATACTGTATGCGATAATCGATATTTTGAAAGAAATGTAATCTAGGCTATACATCACGATATCTGTGTAACTGAAGAAGAAAGAATACAAACTGGCCAATTGTACACCAAACAATAACAACTGTGAGGATTTGGGATTTCTCCCAAATGAAGCCGTTAAAAACACGGGCGCACAACAGTCTGTGATTTACGACTTTTCGAGTTCGTAAATCCTGTTTGTAGCTACAAACTAATTTACGAAAAGAAGCCATTTGCAGTGGTGTTGCGTGGGTAAAATTACCGAGGATGCCAAGTCAGAATGTTTTTTTTCTTTTTTTACAAGCTATGTTTTGATAATGCGTTATTAGATCTACAACCCATTGCAATAATGGAACCGTTATGCTATAAGGCCGATAGCGGCATCGTAGAGCTCAAAGTTTTACAAAATAAAGTGTTAAAGTGACAGAATAAATTCAACCACATCGTCTATGTTTGGATTCATTAGACTGGACTCCACGTATCATATTGCATGTAACAACAAACGTTACTGTACATGACGGTCAGTGTTCTCGGTTCGACAGCTCAGTATTCGAGAATGCCAAAAAAGTTCATAAATCGAGTTACGAGAAAATGTGTTGGTAACTTTCTCGTAAATCCATTCGAGAATGAGGTCCATAAGAGTGCAGCATTGCTTAAGTGTCAAAGAGCAAAGGAAAGGATGCAATATCTTACATCAATGCCATACTAGTTAGTTAATGGGAATCATTAAGTAGGAAGGTTATGAGGCAGAGCAGCCAAGGGGCACTTGCTGATTTATTTTGCACATAATCTCACACATCCAATTTCTACAGACACTAATGTAACAGAGATATTTGAACCCGTGACCATAGGATCCACAGGCAGCCGCACTAACCAGCTGAGCTAAAGGGTCCGACCCATTAGTAGGTGCTGGTTGATTGCGACCGACTAATCCATAGTTTACATACGTCCTCCCCCTGAGAAAGTGCGTCCTTGCACGTTCTTTCGTCCCTGCGCACACTATCCCAGGGGTTAAGGCACTGAGATCCCACCCCCATTGCTACGTAAACCTGCTTCACAGATTACACAGGGAAGTGAGATCCCACCGCTGCCACCAATGTAACCGAGAGATTTGAACCCGTGACCATAGGATCCACACTAACCCGCTGAGCAGGGTCCCACCTCTTAGCAGGTGCTGGCTGACTGCGACAGACGAATCCATAGTTTACACTAATAATAACAAAAGAGTTTTGCACACATGAATTTTGTTTGACAGTTTGAAAGTTTGAATATAACCACCAGTGATGTCATCGGGGACATTGATTCCTTGTGTTGTGTTAATTACAGCTCCATGACATTATAAGGTAGCAGTCCACAAGACAAGGTATTATTGCTATTTTTTCATCTGCATAATTTCATGGAACTGTTACCCTCAACTGTCAAACTAAATTAATGTGTGCCAAACTATTTTGAGTTGTTGGATGTGTGTGAGATTATGTGCAAAATAAATCAGTTCTTTAACATCTTTAACATTGCTTTCTTACTCCTCTAATCTGAATTTGCCCTTTTCAGACTAGTCACAACGTCCTTTACCTTGCTGCAAAGAGGCCCGAAGCATTCCTCCATTAATGCTCCATTGTTGTTATGTAAAAAATTTATGAATCGTGTGTCATTTCACATGGCAACCGAGATGTTTAATGTGTATTATACCATTCAACAGTGGTATTGTAATGGGGGGAGAACCCAAGAGCAGAACACAAGGCACAGGAGAATGAGGTGGTTTAGGTTATTAAATAAAAACCGAGGGAATGACAAGGGGGCAGGTAGTGAATAGCTGGGAGTAAGAGATGACAAATGGGCGTTGTGTGTCCATGCGGTCTCTGGGAGGTGCAGGCTGGTGAGGTCCGTAGGTGGGGGTGCAGGCCGGAGGGGTGAGGTTCTACACACAGGAGAACAAAGGTCAATATGACGCAGGATACACAGGAAACACTAGGATTAACACAGTAATGAAGGTTTCTAGAGGTCCAGTGAAGAGTCCTACTACCAAGGCAGGTGAAAACAACAATCGACCAGGTGTGGCAGGGGTGCAGGCCTCTTATCCTGTGTCCGTGATGACGTGATGGCTCACAGGTGTGTAGGCCAGCTGATGGTGAGGCAGGAATAGGGAGAGACCCATATAAGGCTGTGGGGACCTGCTGACAGACAGGGGAGAGAAAGGCCCTGGCTGTGGCTCAGGCTGTAACAGGTACAGGCTTTGAATGTCATTTGTAAGACATGTTCTCAGTGACTGAGTTGTGGTGTCTGATAGGTCTGTAGGTCTGTAGGCCACTTGGTTGGTCCACAATAATGTCCCCACTCTAGTGGCCACAGGTTTTGCCCTAGGAGGCTGAAATTGGGTATAGAGGTCAAGTGTGTATGTGAAGGTGTGTGTGTGTATGTATGTGTGTGTGTGTGTGTGCGCGCGCGCGCGCGTGTGTGTGTGTGTGTGTGTGTGTGTGTGCGTGCGCGTGCGTGTGTGTGTTTGGCCAATTGTCGAAAAGGGGGCATGGCAATGGGAGCTATTCGCAGCTATTTTAACTTTATGCATTTTAAACTTGTACATTATACCTGTTATTGCACAATCGCTGCGGGCATGACCACCCGCATTTCACTGTATGCCCGGTATGCCGTGACAAATAAAACTCTTGACTTGACTTGACTATTGCAAATTTGCCCTTGTTTGTCTTCTTACTTATCTTCAAACACGCACACATTTGCAATAGTAGCAACCTTTTTGCCATAGGCCAGTCCCATTGCCACGCCTCCTTTTAGCCAATTGGCATGAACACACACTCACCTCGTTCCCAGTTTTATCTCCTCCGTGAGATAAAGACTGGTAAAGCACTACGGCCGAAAGTGTGAATTTCCGGTGTATATTGTACTTCCCCTGGAAGCTGCCTCCGATCGGACCAAACTTTTCCCAAATCCTGTCGGCAAACAAGCTAGAACGTCCCGGTCATGTAGTAAATTCTTCAGGCAACAGTGGCTTAAACGAGGAAATATTGTGCACTTCACACGTTTCTATAATTGTTTTGTCGAAACCGGAAAGCCTGTAGCCGGTACTTCCTGTACTTCCGTTTGCACACTTTAGGAGGCATAGCTTTACCAGCCTAAACACACACACTGCAGCAATACTGTGCTGTAACCATCTCCTCCTCCGATATGCAGCGCTGCCTGCATGTTACCTGCTTTTGGAAGAAACCAATACCATAGGGAAAGGGGGTGTGTGACTTTTTGAGGTATGATCTATGACATAATTAAAATAATTAGTTTGACTGATAATAGAAAATTATCATAACTACATATTATACAAAAAATAATAGTAATGAAATAAAAAAAAAATTTAATCCAAAATCCATATATCAGAAATCTGGTGGGGACATGTGCCACTCCGGTTTGAACGGGCAGCTAAAAATAACCCACGGTTTGCATGTTTGTGTAGGCTGCGCGAGACAAAGATGTACTTAGTGAGGAAAGTTGAATTCACAATGCTCTCTTTTGTTGTTGTCGTAGTTCTTTTATCTCTTCCCTCGTTTGTTTGAAGAACAAAACCAAAGGAGTGAAAAACACTTGATCTTCGAGGTTATACAAGTACATTTTCCAGAGCAGATTTGTGCAGGAGAGAATCTGTTTGAAGCAAGGGCACTGGTGCCACAATTGTTTGTGGGTATCAAAGGCTCCCCTTTTCCATCTCATGAAACAAACAAACAAACCGTAAATCACTGCTGATTGGACAGTGTGGTTGGCGCTGGCAGGGCCGCTCCGGGACCGTAATACCTGCTTCACCACAGCTGATACAACCAAGACAAACTCATTTCACAATCTAACTGGGCTTTGATAAAAAAAAAATCTAAAAATCTATGAAGGACATATAGGCCTACTGTAGTTTAACACTTTGAGCGCCACGCCTGGTTTTCCGTTTTACCGGCTGAATGCCACCATCGGCGCCAATGTTAACGTTAATATCGCCTAATCTATGTTTTAAATTATGGCTATGTGTCTAATCTGCCCATCGCATTATCAAATACTATTTTCCAGTCAGTGCTGTGAAGGCAGATTGTTTTTTTATCGCATCGTTTCCATTTCAGAGCAGTTAGAAAAGCCCCCGTTTTGATATAAAAAACAGCTCATTCTGGAGCATTCTATGAAAATCGTCTTTTAGTGGAATATTCCACAACGTTGATATTCGTCGGCCTTTTTATGAATCGTTTTCAAATAAACGCTAGATGATCAATATTATACGTGCACGCAAGCACATTACGGCCGCGCACTGATAATCGCTCCGTTGATTTCCTCACAGACTTTTACAGTGAAACCGAAAGAGGACATTTCACAAAACAGCTTATAACTTCATCAAACTTACTCTGATTATCCTAACACTGATAACATAGAGTCCTTACCTGACATCAGATGGTATCCAACTGGTATATTCCAATTCCTGATCACCATTCGAAAAAATCGATACGTGTATGGATCCAACGCGATACTGTAGATCTCCATGATCAACAGGGATCTGAGGTTCCAGAATGAACTGTGGTAACCCCGGCTGGATCAGTGAACTGGAAAATGTGGAGTACCGGATTTTTTTCCCCATTCATTTTCATTGAGTCCATTCCAAAATCACTTATGTCATCTGGGAGACGACAGGGGGCGCTTTTTTCCACAGTGATCGCCGGCGCCCCTCGGCTATACTCGGGTAGGCTCGGGTGCAATAATTTTTCAGATCGCTAAAAAAAAATAAAAAATCAGAGAAATCTCGTGAGTGGCTAGCAACCACCTATAAAAAAACCAGAGAAATCTCGTGAGTGGCACGGAAAGTGTTAAAGGGTAATTTCGGTATTTGTAATTCTGGGCCCTTTTTATACTATGCCAAAGCACTTTTTCCTACGCTGTTCCAAGAGAGGGGAGACCTGCTGCAGACAGAGTGAAGGTAATGTTATTAGCTAAGTTATTGTGTTGACCTGCCATCAGTACACTCGAAAACATGGCAGGATAACAACCAAAACAATCACTAAATACTGTAAGCCAGTAGTATGTGGGTGGTTGACGTGACATGGCCTTTTTGGAGTCCTAAGTGTCAAAGATAAGTAAATAATGAAAACATATCAGAAAATGTTGTTATATTGCACCGAACATTTTGTTTTATATGAATGCACATAGCATTTATGCAAATATTGTTCCAGTTGTTCAAAAATGTCTGCCAAATTTGTAAAAGCTCATATGGTGTGACTGTTACTGTCCCATGAACATTTCACAACGTTTGATTTTGAATAAAAACAAGAAAATGAATGCATTTGTTATTTATTTAACTACATATTGACAACTCAGATGTCTACTTGTGAGTGTGATCTTCTAAAAGTCCAGGCATAATATTTTCCCTAATATCCCTAAACTAAAATATTTTGTCCCATAACTGGATGCGTGTAGCTTAATGCCAGCGGAAGAGTGCAAGAGCGCTTCCGCATTCTTCGCCGCGCATGCGCATGAGGTCCTCGCTTAGTTCAGACGCCCCATTCAACACGGTGAATCCCAAACTCGAAACTCCGTTAAGCTCCAGAGAGAGAGGCTGAAAACCGCCAGTTCTTGCCCGACGGATGGGAGCCGAATCGGGATCCGAGTTTTCTGATGAATAGCCCCAAAACATGGAGGTCGCGAACGGCGCCGGCTTCGCTGACCAGAGCTCTCTCAGATTCAAAATTGCAGCCTGGAACATACATGTTTCGGAACCAATGTGTAACTAGACAGTTACAATATAACATTTATATTAATTAACCCAGTTAATGCCTTAAGAGAAAGAGTCTGGTGGTCAATTACTACGGAAATGTTGTGTCTTACTAATAATAACTAATTCCGCGGTCAATATAAGTCTCTGTGATACTTTCTGAATATGATTTGGGAATGGGCAGGGTTATATTAGAAGAAAGACAGTGTAAACAATATAATTAACTCTGAATATAATAATGACGAAAAATAAACAGGGTAGTGCACCTTGTTGTGTTGTGTATCCTGTTTATTTTTCGTCATTATTATATTCAGAGTCGGGCAAGAACTGGCGGTTTTCAGCCTCTCTCTCTGGAGCTTAACGGAGTTTCGAGTTTGGGATTCACCGTGTTGAATGGGGCGTCTGAACTAAGCGAGGACCTCATGCGCATGCGCGGCGAAGAATGCGGAAGCGCCCTTGCACTCTTCCGCTGGCATTAAGCTACACGCTAACTGGATATCATATTATGGTGTGACGCCATATTCATATTTTTCAACAGGCAATTGTTTGGAAACCTTGGGGTGGAGGGGTCCATCATCTTTTCAGGAAGTAGGACAACATCTCTGAAGGACATTGGAAGGTTAGAAGGTGAGTTAGAACTCTTAGTTTTCCCAATATATAAGGTATATTTTGGACTTCCATCTTTTGATGTGACGCATTTTACACAAAAAAGCCAAAAATAAGAAACTTTTTAGTCAATAGTCAATTAAAATCTATATTGCCATGTGCCAATGAGTATGTTGTTAGCATGCTAGCATATAGCCCCAATGCACAATGGTGTGCTAAGTTCATGAAACATCACACACGCACGCACGCACGCACACACACACACACACACACACACACACACACACACACACACACACACACACACACACACACACACACCAGTGATGCCACAGATTACTTGTAAAAGTAATCCGATTACTGATTATTGATTACTCCTTTAAAAAGTAATCCAAGTTACTTTACTGATTACTTGATTATCAGAGTAACTTAGTTACTTTGAAAGTAACTAGGTTACGAAGTCGTCGTCGTTCCCCCAACCGTTTTTTTTAAACGCTTTATTGAAAGTGCATAAATTGTTTTTAACTTGTTTCTCTGCACATAACGTAAATTGTTAAACTAGTGCTTCAGCTTCTGCACCATCAAGTATGGTAAAGCAACAGTCTATGATGCTCACAGCATTAGAGCAGCCAGCCAGTGGTTTTACAAAACCAGTGTATCCATTCACATCTAACAAATGCAGGCTGAACTATTCAATTATATCAACTGTAACTATTAAATTGTTTTTATAAATGTCTCTCTATAAACATACAATCAGTCTGAATGAATGAATGAATGAAAACTTTATTAACAGATTGCAGAATGGGTACAGTACAGTACGGCTCAATACATACAATTGTTAAGGGAATGCAGACCAGAGAAAGACTTTCGTCTTGTTTACATCAGGGTCCCCCATTTTCAATTCGTCTCTCTTTAACATGTAAATTAACTGTAAATCTGGCAAATAAGAGCTTTTGCTCTGCCACCATCAAATATACATTAATCAAAAGGGAAAGAAACTATCTCTCTCTTTTGCTGTTTGGCTGGCCTCCGATTCCTCCTGTACCTAGTCGAAGCGTCGGCTAGTGTTGTGATTCCAGATGCTTTCAATGCAATTGGATGTGCTGTTTTTAGCGGTAGACAGTATTTTGTTTCCTCCGCATATGAACGTGAAGTAGTGACTGACGAGCGTTTTGGGATGGAAGTCTGAACAGAAACTCACACTGGAATTCTCCGACGACGGAGCCCTGCTGTCACACGATTGGCTCATATGTCACATGACGTGCTGTGAAGACCCGCCCTACTCTGCCTCTGATTCGCAGACTGTGGATGGGGAATGTGATTGGACCAAGGCAGAGTCACTCACAGACAGAGTGTCCAGTCACGCCGCGGCCCGCGGGACACATTCTTGTGTAACCCTTTCACTGCCACACTACGTCACTCCCAAAAGAAAAACAGCTCAAAATGTATTTTTGACTGTCGAAAACGAAATAAAATACTGCAATCCGCCTGCATTATGAATTTATGATGAGATAGTAACGAAATAGTAATGCACAGCCACTTGGACAAGTAACTGCAATCAGATTACTGGCTTTTAAAGATTAACGCGTTAGATTACTATTTTCGGGGGAAAGTAATCAGATTACAATAACGCGTTACTTAGTAACGCGTTACCGGCATCACTGACACACACACACACACACGCACACACACACACACACACACACTTGAATGAAAAAATATTTTACATGGGGTCTGAGAAAACAAGTCATTAGTGATTATTATAATAAGTAAATGACATTTTAATAAAAAATTTAATGTATTGAAAATAAAATGTATTACACGAAAATATCTACAATACCACACATATTTTTGGAAAGATAAGAGTCCGTAAAACAGAACTGAATGATTTCCGTTACTATGTGATATATATGTAACGGATGGTATCGTGAAGCGCAGTCAAGAAGGGCTGGGGTGAGTAGCGGTGCTATGGGTTAAACTCACTCTCACATCACATGGGATGAACGATGGGTCGGTGAGATGGTTCAGGTCGTACTTGACTGGGAGGACCCAGGTTGTGAACATAAATGGTGTCGCATCTTCATATAATGAAATAACATGTGGGGTGCCGCAAGGCAGCATCCTTGCTCCATTGCTCTTTTCACTATATGTTAATGACATGGTGTCTGCAGTATCCTGACTCCTACTGTATGCTGACGACTCAGCACTTCTGGTGTCTGGAGACAACATGGCAGAAATTCAAGCCGGTCTTAGTAGGGAGCTGGAAAGCCTTCACAAATGGTTAGTTGACAACAGATTATCGATTCACCTTGGAAAAACTGAGTCAATTCTATTCAGCTCAAAACATAAATTAAAGGAATGTTCCCGACTTGAGATCAGCTGTAATGGCTTCAGTGTCGAGTCTAGAGACTGTGTTAAATACCTAGGTGCAGACCTCGACCAAACACTCTCAGGGAAAACAATGGCCCTGAAGGTGATCAAAAAGGTTAACACAAGGGTGAAATTTTTGCACAGAAAAAAGAGGTTCTTATTACTGGAAACTATGAAATTGCTTGCCAACTGCATGATCCTCAGCCAATATGATTATGCATGTACGTACTGGTATAGTGGTGTTACAGTGGAAAGTAAACACAGGCTACAAACCAGCCAAAATAAGACCATACGATTGGTCCTAAATCTGCCACCTCGAACCCATATTGAGCCATGTCACTTCAATGAGGTGGGATGGCTCCCTGTGGAGCAGGGGGTCTCCTTTCTGAAACTGGGACATATGTATAAAATGTTAAATGGATCTGCCCCCAGATATTTATGCTCTCGCATTGTCCTGCATGGCCAGGTCCACGGACGACAGTTACGGTCTGGACAGCTCTCAGTTTATGAGCCTAGAAAGGGTTCCTATTCACAGAATGGCTTTCTGACTACAGCCTGCCGGCTGTGGAACTCTCTGCCCAGGGCCATCCAAAACTCCCCCACTATTGCTGTCTTCAAGAGGGGTGTGAAGCGACATCTGCAACGAGGGTGATTGGCCACCACTCTTGAAGAACAGGAACATGACATGCTGTAATGAGGCTCTTTCAGAAAATGTTGTTGTCTATTTTATCTACTTGTTGTATATATCTTATTTTCTTAACGCTTTCTTTGTGATTTATTGTATTAATCTTGGGACCATGTTGGAAACAAGTCGACAGACTTTCACATGTTATCCTTGTACCCCTTGTTTTTATACTTTTGTATAAATTGTATGTACTAAATAAAAATCAAATCATCAAATCATCAAACCCACGAAAAAAAACGCAACGTCAACCACCCATGTACAGAATATCACCTGTCAATCAGTCATGACTGATTATAAATGATCTATATAGATACATTTCCCCTTTTTCGGCAGTTGACATTCCTAACAATAGAATGACTGATTGATATCAACAAGCTGACCTTATCTCGGGAATATTGTTGCCGGTGTCATCCTGCAACAACTCACAGCTCGCAGGATTTCAGAGTTAGACTTCTGTTTGAGCAAGATTTGTGTTTTGTGTAAGAAATAGAAGACTCTACAGACACTTATAATAACAATCTGAGCCTGTCCGTGTCAAAAGCAAACACTTTCAGTGGATGTACGAGTACTTCCATGGGCGCAATTACCCCAAGGATTACATCCCAGGCCGCTTCGCTGGCTGCAGGCTGCAGCAATCTCACTCAATACTGAACCAATTCCAGAAATGTTTGTCTCCATTAGTCATTTAGACCCTAAATCATGGAAAAAATAGGGCCTGCAGGTTTACAAATACTGGAATTACCCTTTAATAATGAAAATGCCATGAAGCTGTATTTGTCAGAATTTAAGGTATTACTTGGAAATGACTAGATATTCTTATTACAATGTGTCTTCAGCATTTTCTTCTCACTGAATAATGATTGGTACATTAGTCCTTGGCCCTGTTTAGACGAGGAGCCACTCTTAAATGATGATAATTATCTTCCTGCATGGAGCACAGACTAGTGATTAAATGTTGATTTTCCATCAGCGAAGCAGCGAGTGATGTATTTTATTACATTGTCCCAGAGTAATGCTCCCACTTACCTGGCTGATTGCAGAGGTAATCTGGAAGCAAGAGCTCTCTCTCCCAACCCGTGAAATACCTTGGGACACACTGCTGCTCACTCTGCAAGACTGCTCCCTGCTAACATCGCAACGTTGCTCCTTCTTTTCTCATAATGGCGGTTGATTCAACATTCTTTTAGAGGTAAAGGACGAACATCGTCACGTGCGCTTGCCGTGCAATTGTCCCCTCGGCGACCTGCTTACATTTCACCAGACACGGCTGATTAGTTAGATAGATAAAAGAAGGCTCATCTGTATGCAGAGATGAATGGAGAAGGAGGGAGAAGTGTGCATTGTGGCCTTGACTCAAGGTAGGCCTATACTTGAAAATGAAAACAACCCACAGGTCAGATCAATACTCTTGTCAACGAGAATACTGTAAGGTGAAGAAGAGAGGCTGTTAAAGGAGCACTTCACAAAAAAAAATAAGTCATGGAAGGAAGTCATGTGGATGAAGTGCTGATCACCCATATTACTTCCGGCCACTCTCTATAGCTCCCGCGACTCCATCTTGAAACACTCGATAATAGATCGCTCGCCCTAACTCAATAAACAACGTTATTTGGACGTATATACTATTATACAACCTGGAAATGGACAGAGTATTTCGACATCCCTTAATGGAAAACTGTCTACCCCACGCTGATCGCCCAACGGCCCGCGGAGACTGGGGTGAGTTTTAGCGTGTAGTATTACCGTGTTCGACACTAACTGCTATGATGAACATTTGACCCACATTAGATGAATGGTATAACGTTGCCCACGGAATTATAAACGATCCCCCGCCCATCCGGTCATCATCAGATGATACGTAGAAACTTAGTATAGAAGCACGTCCATTTGAAATTTTTCATCTGGCACCGATCGCTACCAAACTGTATTTGATCATCAATATAATGCATTTGGGGCTATAAATCACGTTCTGGAGAAAGCTGCAGAAAGAGATGAAAACATACTTATACTTTAGATCATATTTTAGTATGAATATGTGAATGAAAAAGTTTAACGTTCATACACCCTGAACAATACATTAGGACATTGAATGGGCCCTAATAATGGCAATCTAGCAATAGAATTTAAAAAGTTATAGCCCTGCAAAGAAGGGGAACTTCTCCATAGACAAATAGAGCTGGCAAGGGATGGTATATCATGAATTTAACCTTCGGCAGTTAAAGTGTTAACTCAATGGCGCGAAGACTGCAAGATGATATTCTGCATAAGCATACACATGTTGCTACTTTTCAACTCTCCTCTGCACACTTTTCGAAGTAGAGGGCACTCGGTAGAGGGCATACTTCCGCCAACATTAAAGGTGTTATCTATATTCCAAACACAAACAAGAAAAGATAAGATAAGATATTCCTTTATTGAACCCCTTGGGGAAATTCAGGTGTCATAGCAGCATGGGGCAGGGGAGGTTACAGATATAGGCAGGAATATTATTACTACAACTCTGTACATACATCTGATTAGCACTATTACTCAGTAGTACTAATTTATATATTTTATGCCCAGTTTAATCACCTGTACATTTTATATTGCATTTTACTGTTACATTTGCACTCTGGTTGGATGCCAAACTTCTTTCAGTTGTACTGTACTTGTGCTGTGCAATGACATTTGAATACATTTGAATCTAATCTAATATATTATAAGATAACCTAATCTAATAGAAAGACAATACATTATAGGTAATAAGAAATAGCAGTTAGCAGACCATATACAGTACTATTATGAATAAAAGTAAAAAGAAAAATGGAAAGAAAGTGCAGATCAGTCATAATACACAGAGTCCGGTCAGGGTTTAGTGGTTAAGAGTCATAATACACACTGTGCTAGAGTCTGCAGAGTTTAGTGGTTAAGAGTCATAATACACACTGTGCTAGAGTCTGCAGGGTTTAGTGGTTAAGAGTCATAATACACACTGTTCTAGAGTCTGCAGGGTTTAGTGGTTAAGAGTCATAATACACACTGCTCTAGAGTCTGCAGGGTTTAGTGGTTAAGAGTCATAATACACACTGTGCTAGAGTCTGGCCCTCATGCATCAACGTGGACGTAGAACTTGACCTACTTCCACACGTAAGCACGGAATGTAGAACTAGCGCACGCACAGGGAAGTCGGCATTCATCACACTTGCGTACGCAGGCTCTACGCACACCTGTCATGATGAATACCACTTTGTTCTACCGTCAATGCTCGTGCATGATTATCCATATATGGTCATGAAAATGAGGAAACACCCCCCATGGGATGTGAAATAATGGACCGACCCGTTAGAAACTCCACGGAGAATTCACTGCTGTCGAACCAAGAAGACACTATCGCGTATTATGGGATAAATAATAAAAGGCAGACTTGTAAACGGTGATGTCAGATATCAACGGCTCCCTAAGACCATTGCTGCAATTCTGCCTGGACAGCTCAAAATACTAATAAAGACCGTTCGTTGACCACTGTTTGGCGTTGGTTGTGTGTCATTATAACCGTGCTGTAATATGAATGCCTTTATTAGTTGTGTTCGATTGGCTATATGATTTTTAGATGCATCTATTTCGTTGTCGGCTAATAAAGACCGCGCTGGAATATGACTGCCTTTTCCCGTGTTGTTTGATTAATACCCCAGGGATTAAAGTTCTCCTCAATTTTATTCCAAATTGCGATGGATCTCCCGTCAATTTTCTACCTGCTGCATATGATTTCTAGAGGCATACTACAATCTATTTTGATGTCAGTATTGGGTAGCCTATATAAACAATATAATACGAGAGCATATACAAGAACAATGAATCTCACTGCATGTATGATAGCCTGCCTTTCAATACATGAACTTGAATTCCATCATGTTTGTGTGCGGCACAGTGCGGGACTCACAAGGCTGTAGTCACAATGGGTGGTACAGTAATAATAACAGTCCACACAATATCACGATCCATGCCATAGCCTATGTTCTATTAGGACATGATCTGTGACGACAAATGTTCTAGAATGTTTGATTAAGATATCATACTCTGACAGCATGCCTATGAGCAACAAAAACGCGAACTTGAATCCCATCATATACATAGTCTGTCCACTAGTGTCATTGCAATGCGTTTTCTATTCTTTCTTATACAGTAAAAAGGGGGAAGAACACTATATTCATATGACTTGTATTCTGCTTACAGCTTCGAAGTTCCACTTGTTTCGTTTAACGTAAAGCCTTTTAAATATAATCAAAACGTTCCCGTGTTTCTGCGGTCTGCGCAGAATAATAACGAGTTGAGCTTTATGATTTATGATGAATTGAAAATGGGGGACCCTGATGTAAACAAGACGAAAGTCTTTCTCTGGTCTGCATCCCCTTAACAATTGTATGTACTGAGCTGTACTGTACTGTACCCATTCTGCACTCTGTTAATAAACTTTTCAATCAATCAATCAATCAAGCTACGCGGAGCGCAGTCAGTCAGTACACCCCGTATATTCCGATAACGCTATATAAACCATGCTGCATTCATTCTGAGAGAAAGATCTATTATTCCAAATGCTATTTATAGGGTTTTGACCATAATTACACTACTGTTGCTATTTTACAATGAACTATAATGAACTACGGTTCGTACAGAACGTGCCAGTGTTATTATGCACAGAAGCTCATTTCCTTGTTGTAATAATATATTCTACCACTGGGCGCTAGGTACGCCAGGTCTGAACTGTGCGTAGATGTAAGCACGAAGTCAAGTTCAAGTTCAAATTGATGAATCCCACTCTTTGCTTAGAAATGATCGTACGCACAGGGTAAGCACAGATCTGTGCGTAGAACACGTTGATGCATGAGGGCCCTGTGTCAGTGAACCATATATCTCAAAAGGTTTTGGCTGGATTGCCATACAATTCATATTCTTTTGATCTTTTTTCTATATGTTTTTGTAGATTTGTATTGGTTTGTACTACCGGGCAGTCCGGTAGAGAGAGAGGGAGAGGAGGAAATGGGAGACAGAGCAGGGGAAGACATTTGGCAGAGGACACCGGGTCCGGGAATCGAACCCGGGTCGGCCGTTTCGCGACGCAGCACGTTACATGGTGTGCTACTAGAGCGCCCCATACAATTCATATTCAATACAAAACATTCACGACACCTAGACAAAGAAACCTGTTTTAATCCTGTGTCCCCATAGGATCTCAGTGTTGCAATCTTGTTTTCCTTCATACTGTTACGATGAGACCTTTGTTGACAGAGTCACCTGGGGAGCAACAATAACTTGGTCATGACGACAAGGTCCTCTTTAGCCTTAACTGGCGTGGTTTATTTTCTTATGCACATTCGTACCACGAGACCTACTCTCCGTGAGAGTTAGAGTGAAAGAGATAGAGGGGGAGGGAACATTCCCTTTTATACCTTCTACCTGACGTCAGCTACAATAGCTGCGTCTCTAGCGCCTATAGCGCCCTCTTGTGGAACAGTAAAGTGCAGTTACATACAATCATATTAATTACACTTAACAACCTTCAACATGAAAACCACTTTGCCTTCAAAATACCTTACTGCCTTGTGCCTTTGCATCACAAACAATATCACTGAGTGTACATACTTTATTTCGGAATCAATTGACACTTCTCTGAACGACAAAACACTTCAGTCTACTTCAGTCTGTAGGTATTTAATGTGGGTTGTATGACAGTTGACTGATCACCTGGCCGGGAGGGTCATCAAGGAGAAGCCGCCTTTTCTCAGTCCTTGCCCCACAATGGTGGAATGAACTACCCACCATAGTTAGGACAGCCAAAACCCGCCCAATCTTTCGCTGTCGACTAAAGACGCACTTCTTCAACCATTATCTGAAAAAAGAATTATTATAATATTTTTTTAATCTAACCCTAACTACTGTAACATGTCCTAATAAACTAACCTACACTGTAGCACTCAACACTTTGATGAACATTGTTACTCAGCTGATAGAGTTGTGCCCTTCCTGATGACTTGTCGTACAGAATTTGTAAGTCGCTTTGGATAAAAGCGTCAGCTAAATGACTAAATGTAAATGTATATGTACCCACTGCAGCGGGTGGCCTCCACAGCTGCCTTCAGCCCGTTGCACACCACGATGTATGAGCGTCCCATTACCACATCACTGTACACTGAGATTGATTCCATTCATCCGTGTTATTAGAGACCTGAAGGACAGCCAATGGAGAGGCAGCGGTACGGCACGGCACGAGGGATGTCTGCGACAATATAATTAGCCACCTCCATCACCACCTGACCTGCTTCAGTAACGTTAGTTCTTGCCCGAAGATCGACCTAAACTGATAGCGTCGCTGGGATGTGTAGCGAGCACAACCGATGTATTGATTGGCTGAAATGGCTTGTGGCTAACGGCTCCGGTGGATGGGAGCAGAATCTGTACCTCAGTTCTTTCTAACTTTAATATTAGTTCCAAGGTAATAGCTCTGCAGCAACTCGGGGGCTAGTGCAGATGGAGAATGCACACGATTCCATTATAATTAGGCTACACGTTATACATCCCACTCTCCTGTCATAACTAGGCTAAAGGGTCACCAGTGAATACAACCAATTAACTTGCAGCTGTGGTATTTAAAGCTGCTGTGGACACTTTACAAGAGGGCAGGTGAGCACCGGCAATTGTGGTCAAATGCACACAAGTATGTCATTATTTAACACAGAAATGTTCACTCTTGTGGTACGCCTGTTAGCTAAATAAGCTGTTCTCATCTGCTATGTGTTACGTCTGGTACTCTAGCGAGTGCCAGCACTTAACCCAGTGTTTTGGCTATAGGGAGGTGTAGTCTGACGTCACTGGTTGTTCCACCCGTATAGGGATTTATCATTGGGAAAATGGATTATCGGCTATTGTAACCATTCTGCCGCATGGAAATCTAAAAGCTTTCCATTTTTGCACAACATTAGTTCCCTTCTATCACTAACATTATTGTTTAAGCATTTTTGGTTGAAATAAAATGTGGCGATTTTTCTTTATGATTACTTGCGAATATTTTCATGTTGAGCTATAGATTGTGGATGAATAAGCACAGAAAGGTACACCATGCAAATGTTAATGTTTTATTAGTTTTAAACGAGACGATTTAGAAATGGGCAATGCGGAAATACATTGCGTTGGACAGAGGGTGGAACACAAAAAGCGGCAATGACGTCTACTACACCTCCCTATTACGACAGTTACGACAGTGTCATGTTCTGGTTCACATTACGGCATTATGGTCCGGACGTCACGCTTTACGTTGACGTTGTGATGTACGTTAGTATGTGTCTGAGTTCAGTAAAGACAATATGTGGTCTTATTATTCACAACATACCACTATGTTTCTCTGCTCTAGCTTCTCAGATAAGTGTGAATGACAACTGCAGCGGCCAAAGAGGTACGACCCTTTCCCTGACAGCTTCCCTGATTGGTCGGAAGCCTGAGCCACAGTTAAACTTTCAGAGGTTATTGGGGCTTTGGTGGTTACTGAAACTGTTTCACATTACCCTACTCATTGATGGCAACCTGTTTATAACTTATCTTTAAACAATTCAAACACAATGTTAACTAGAAAGGTATGCTCAGTGGACTCAAGCAAACAAACACGCCTACAATCTAACTATAAAGGAAGGAATCTCTGTGTGTCTGTAGTGCACATATCTCGAGAACCGTTCATCTGATCAACTTATAAATAAATAAAAAAAATTAAATAAAGAAATAAAAATGTAAAGGAATTCAGATTCCTAATCTACCTGTTGCCCAAGCAGAGCCTATGTATGGGAAACACTGATTCATATGAAAACTGTTTCAGTCCTTAAAGTTAATGCTATGCTTCCTACTATGTTAACCTACAGTAGCCTACAATGGTGTAGGACATTCTGGTGACGTCACACAGGTGCAGACTGGCCATCGGGAGATTCGGTCAGTTCCCGGTGGGCCAGTCCATCTCCACTTGCGAGGGCCGCTCGTAGTTAATAACACTTACACACACATGTTATTAACTACGCTTGTAGCTGTGTTCTTGTGACAGCTGAATTGCAGAAACTGCGCTATGTACATATTTCACAATTTATCAGTGTTGAGACGACCCCTCATTGTGTAAAAACAATGCAAAAGGCAATTCCTACAAAGGGGTCCTTTAGTTTAAAACATCCTATGTTCAATTGTTCAACCACCTTACAGTTGAAAATAATGCAGTAAAACCTTTGTCAAAAGCCCAGATAATATTGTGTAATGTTACATGTTCTCAGACACCAGGTATCTGTATGGTGTGTGATGAAGCAGCAAATGTGTTTTTAATTACCCAGAGTAGGATCACTGCGCATGAAGGCCCTTTTTCAGCAACGCCTGCTTCACACTCACACAGTTCCACACATTCAAGCTGCCCAGTACAACCACAGTCTGACACTTGACCACTAGGAGCTGCTGCCCAGTACAACCACAGTCTGACACTGTTGACCACTAGGAGCTGCTGCCCAGTACAACCACAGTCTGACACTTGACCACTAGGAGCTGCTGCCCAGTACAACCACAGTCTGACACTTGACCACTAGGAGCTGCTGCCCAGTACAACCACAGTCTGACACTTGACCACTAGGAGCTGCTGCCCAGTACAACCACAGTCTGACACTTGACCACTAGGAGCTGCTGCCCAGTACAACCACAGTCTGACACTTGACCACGGAGCTGCCCAGTACAACCACAGTCTGACACTGTTGACCACTAGGAGCTGCCCAGTACAACCACAGTCTGACACTGTTGACCACTAGGAGCTGCCCAGTACAACCACAGTCTGACACTGTTGACCACTAGGAGCTGCTGCCCAGTAAAACCACAGTCTGACACTTGACCACTAGGAGCTGCCCAGTACAACCACAGTCTGACACTGTTGACCACTAGGAGCTGCTGCCCAGTACAACCACAGTCTGACACTTGACCACTAGGAGCTGCCCAGTACAACCACAGTCTGACACTGTTGACCACTAGGAGCTGCCCAGTACAACCACAGTCTGACACTGTTGACCACTAGGAGCTGCCCAGTACAACCACAGTCTGACACTGTTGACCACTAGGAGCTACCCAGTACAACCACAGTCTGACACTGTTGACCACTAGGAGCTGCCCAGTACAACCACAGTCTGACACTGTTGACCACTAGGAGCTGCTGCCCAGTACAACCACAGTCTGACACTTGACCACTAGGAGCTGCCCAGTACAACCACAGTCTGACACTGTTGACCACTAGGAGCTGCCCAGTACAACCACAGTCTGACACTGTTGACCACTAGGAGCTGCCCAGTACAACCACAGTCTGACACTGTTGACCACTAGGAGCTGCCCAGTACAACCACAGTCTGACACTGTTGACCACTAGGAGCTGCCCAGTACAACCACAGTCTGACACTGTTGACCACTAGGAGCTGCCCAGTACAACCATAGTCTGACACTGTTGACCACTAGGAGCTGCCCAGTACAACCACAGTCTGACACTGTTGACCACTAGGAGCTGCCCAGTACAACCACAGTCTGACACTGTTGACCACTAGGAGCTGCCCAGTACAACCACAGTCTGACCACTCAGCAGCACCACTGGAGCAGTTGGACGTTGAGTGCCTTGCTCAAGGGCACTTCAGTGGTGGGTATTGAGGGAGGGGAGAGAGTGTTATTCATTCCCTGACCAAGTACAGGGGAGTTGGTAAACCTTGTCGTGGTGAATGACCTCAAATGCAAGGCCTGCTGGGTAATGTCTTCTCCCTCCAGTCATTGTGCTGTTTTGGGAAATGGCGCCATTAAAGTCGTCACCATCCGTGATGCGGAAAGAACATCGAGATGAAACAGCAGTGAGGAGACTGGTTGACCTTGTTGGAGCACATTAGCATAAAGCAGCCCTATGGGTCCAGATACTGTACTGTGTGTGTGTGTGTGTGTGTGTGTGTGTGTGTGTGTGTGTGTGTGTGTGTGTGTGTGTGTGTGTGTGTGTGTGTGTGTGTGTGTGTGTGTGTGTGTGTGTGTGTGTGTGTGTGTGTGTGTGTGTGTGTGTGTGTGTGTGTTGTACCTTGGACAGATTTGCAAGCTGCGTCCTGTAACATCCTATTTCATTAACTCACTGAGTAAAGAATAAAAAGATGAGCATATCACTGTAGGGACCAAACCCATCGCCATTCTGTCAGCAATGTCATGGCATTAGCGATCAAGATATCCTTTTGACGAAGCACTGATATAAACAAAGAAATAACTAATACTGTCTCATTATTCGAATGCGTTGTGTAAAAAGACTTCAACTTTATCCAAATTCACTATTTTTCTTTCCCTTTTTCTTTACCTTAGGAGGCAAATAAATGCAAGCTATTGCAATGCTACAGCAATATAATAGTGTTCGCAAGTTCAGTATATTCCCAGTACTGATATACATTTCTTAGGACACAGTAGCTATCGTTTTATTGTGTTAGATGATAGTGTACTTTCTCAAAAATCAAATATTAGCTAGGTTAATCTATTCAAAATCACTGATGTCCACATCATTGATGTCCATGTTCTTATGTAGGGGAGGGGGAGGGGGGGATCGATGACTCCTCAAAAGTTATACTCTTAACACTTTTAACGATTACAAAAAAGTATTTGTTATTTTTTGTTCAAATCACAAAAGGAGAGGATCACTTTCCTTTTGATTCTCACATTAACTATAAAAAAGCTGATCTATGTACACCCTTTAAAATAAGCAGTGATCCGTATTAATGTCAACATATTACATACATTTTCTTTACTGTCAAAGAGACTCAACTTTGTCTGATATACCACAAATTCACATTGTCGATCAATGTCTCCAAGTATAACTATCAACGGGTCTAGATCTACTGTTTTTTGGAGTATCTTAGATACATGTTCTATGTATTGTCCATTCTATTTTATTGCACTTCTATTTTACTTTACTTTTTATTGCACTGCACTGTTGCATAATTTTACTGTCTATTCTATTCTACTATTTTCTTGCACTGCACTATTTTATTCTATCTATTGCTCTTTATTACAGATTCAAAACTGTCAGGTATTAAACTGTGTGGGTATCAAACTGTCAGGCTTTAAAACTGTGTAGGACCCAGGCCTAGAACTGCACCCTGAGAGGGAGGTTTGCCCTGAGTGGGAGGTTTGCCCTGAGTGGGAGGTTCGAAGGGTCAAAGTGGGTATCAAACAGGAGGGAAGACTGTCAGGTGTTAAACTGTGGATACCAAACAGTGATTTTATATGTCTGCACTTTATGTGCTCATTTCATGTATATTCTATTCTACTACTTATTGCACTGCACTATTGCACTATTTTACTCTGTCTATTCTATCTTACACTTTTTATTATTGTCTATTTTTAAAACTGAATCAAACCATAAACAAGGTGGCCTGTTGGGATGTTAATGTGAAAAGCTGTGATTTTATATGTCTGCACTTTATGTGCTCATTTTAAGCCTATCTTTTTCCGTTGTGAAGCACTTTGAGCTGCAGTTTCTGTAGCTATACAAATAAAGTTGTATTATTATTATTATTATTACAGATTGCCAAAATGGTTGAAAGTCAGTTTTTACAGTCCCATAACACCCCTTCCTGACATAGAGCGACGCAAGCGAGAAAAAGTGATTAAAATGTAATCGTTTCAATCAGACTATCCTGACCTGCCGCGAGCGACAGCGAACTGAGCAGCGATGTCGTTCACCCCTCAAATATTCGCTCGCTGTGTCTCTAGTTGAGCGATTACGCGGCCGAGTCCCGCCCCTAAACACTTTTTATTGGTCGAGAATCACAGGCTGCTTTGGCTGCTTCCAGGTAACACACACACACACACAGACACACTCGGACACGCGCCGCGTCATATCAGGACAGTGTCGCGCGCGATTTCGTCTCCAGTTTGCTCGCTCGCTGCCTGTCAGGAACCGGTGTAAGGGTTCATTCACAAGTGGTACATCACAAATCATTCATCATTAGATATTTAGACACCTAGGTATTTAAAACATGCAGGTCTCCATTTAAACCATGTAAGGCTGAGACCACTTATCGATATATCGATAACTGCGTGATATCGATAAGTGGCATATATCGATATTATGTAATAATATCGGAGAAACCAATTCCAAGTCGATTGACACTTTCTTGGCCGAGCTATAGTAACTTTTCCGCACCTACTCCCAAACTACACACGTGCAGATTGATGAACCTAGACTCTGTGGGCAATCTGCGCATGCAGAGTTCGGGAGTAGGTGCGGAAAAGTTACTATAGCTCGGCCGAGAAAGTGCAGATCGACTTGGAATTGGTTTCTCCGTGTTCAGGAGACTCAGGCGTATACAAGTCTATTGGATCATGTCTCCAGCACCCCCACAGCCGTAGCTACAACCACTTAATGTCAAGGCTCTTATCCACATTCATTTTCTCCCCCCGCTCTTTCTCCCATGATTTCAGAATCCCGGAAGTGTTGCGCTGGTCTATACCATGGCGCACGCCTAGAACGAATGAGACGTGATAGTTTCTTGGCGCACAGAACGCAGTGTATTTTTTTGCAACAAAGGAAAATAAATATGCAGCCATCTCGTCCACCTGGAAACCAAGAATTAGCTCTGTGGAAATTCTGCATGCAAAAAAAGAAAGCACACAAAGTTGTTCATGGGAAATGTGTTTTCCATTGAGGACGTTTCTATAAACTATAAACGAACCTTTCGGGGGTGCCCGAGTGGCGAACCACGTAACGTTCTGCATTGCGGCACGGCCGAGCCGACATTCTTTGCCGAATGTCTTCCCCTGCTCTGTCTCCCATTCTTCCTATCTCTCTCTCTCTACCGGACTGCCCGGTAGTAAAAACCAATAAAAATCTACCGAAAACACAATAAAAAAAAAAAACTTTCAGAACCTCTGGAAGTTCTAAGATGGATTGTTTCTTTTTCGACTGCAAGTCAAGAACTGCAAAGAATGGTGGGAGCATCAACATAAAGCAGCAGTTACTGTGAGGGCTGGAGGAATTCTGCATGCAGCCCAACAAGGGGGCGTGCCGTTGTTCTGCTTCACGCACCTGAGAGGAGTTTGCAATCAGCTCGGTTGAGAGTACTAGTATTGCAGACTCCCCTCCACTGCAACTCGTACACCTACTGTGAATTGTACCTAAATTGCACCTCGTCCCATTTCTCCATTTCTGCCTTGCACTATATAGTATTGTATATTAGTACACTGCACAGTATTGTATATTGTATGGTAACTACGTCTATTCTGCATCGAACATTGTACATATGTCTAAACTGAACACTGTGACCTCATTTTTTTTTACTTCTAATTTTACTATGTTATTTTATTTCATACTTATCTTGTCTTGCACAGTCTCTGGAGCGCAACAGTAAGAAGCATTTTGTATAAAAGTATTCTGTACTTCTGTATGACAACTATTAAAGAAACTTGAAACTTGAAAACTTGAAACTCCTGGTCGGGTCGTTCTTGTTACTACCATCTACTGCCGCGTCTCCGGCGTGAGACGTCGTGCCACCCTTGATCATCACCACCTTCGCTGTTTCCTGGAGTGGGACACCGTCTTCGCTCTCTATTACTCCCAGTGTTACTCTAGGATCCCAGTGTTCCCACTCCAGATGTCGTGCCGGCTACTTCCCTACTCCCTCTTCATGGACCTCGTTCCTGGGGTGAGGCTCGCCATCGCTCTCTATTACTCCACGGGAGGATGCCCGTGTTCTCACCCCGTTCCCCTCGGACCCCCTGTTTGCTGCGTCGCCCGTCGGCAGCGTTCTGGTCGGGAGGAAGAAGATTCCTGTTTACCTTTTGCCCGTGAGGAAGAAGATTCCTGGTTACTGTTTGCCCGTGTTCCAGAAGATTCCTGTTACTTTTTTCCTGCCTGTTCGCCCGTTAAAGGCACAGTGCCGCCTTTTTTTGTGTTATTGGACTTTAGTGTTTTCGCCCCTTAACACTTTGACTGCCATGAAACGTCTTTTCACGTCATTGCTGGCCATGCTCAAGTTGCCGGGGGACGCTGTACAGCGTCCTTATATCAATATTTCAAAAATCTGCGATCGGATTCATATGTCCCCTCCGCTGGCCTGAGATCCACCAGCAGGACCCACTGAGCTCTCTGGCGGTTCAGGAGCGCCATCTGGTGGCCGATCGGCGCAATCGCCAAACAGGATGTTGAATAGAGGTTGTCCTAGACGACCGTAGTACTTCCGGCGCTCGCTATAGGTCCCGCGACTCTGGCTCGTCACACTACACAGTGATCGATTGCCAATAACTCGATAAACAACATGATTTGGACGTATATACCATTATACAAGCTGGAGATGGACCGGGTAAATTTACATCCCATAATGATAAGATTTCAACTCGACGATGATCGCCCAACGGCGCGCGGAGACTGGGGTGAGTTTCAGCGTGTAACGTTACCGTCTTCGATACTAACTGCTATTATCAACATTTGACCCACATTAGATGATTGGTATAACGCTGCCCACGGAATTATAAACGCCCCCTAGCCCATCCGGTCAACATCAGATGACGTGTAGTAACTTCTAGAAGTACGTCTAGTTGGAATTTTTTATATCGCGCTGATTGCCATAAAACTGTATTGCATCATCAATATAATGCATTTGGGGCTATAGATCACGTTCTGGAGAAAGCTGCAGAAAGAGATGAAAACATACTTATACATTAGACCATACTTTACTATGAATATGTGAATGAAAAAGTTTAACGTTGCTACACAATGAACAATACATATAGGACTTTGAATGGGCCCTAATAATGGCAATGTAGCAATAGAATTTAAAAAGTTATAGCCATGCAAAGAAGGGGTACTTCTCCATAGACAAATAGAGCCGGCAACCTATGGTATATCATTAATTTAACCCAAGGCAACCAAACCATAACAGTACGACCCGACCAGTCGACGACCCCAGCCGGCACAGACAGTGTATGTGAGAGCCCCACTTTATGTGTAGCTTCCCCACAGCTAGGACTGTCTTTTCAGCTAGCTTGTTCTCCTCTGCTAGTCCAGCCGTCTGCTAGCTTAGCCCCTGCAGCTAACCAGCTAGCACAGCCTCTATGTTGATGTAGCCTTACAGCTAGCATAGGCCCTGTAGCTAGCTAAGCCCCTGCAGCTAACCGGCTTCCTCAGCTAGTCGAGCAGTCTGCTAGCTTAGCTCCGGCAGCTAGCACAGCCTCTATGTTGATGTAGCCTTACAGCTAGCATAGGCCCTGTAGCTAGCTATGCCCTGGCAGCTAACCCTGTTCCTTCTGCTAGCCCCACTTTATGTGTAGCTTCCCCGGCTAGCATGGCCTCCACTTTGTGTGTAGCTACCCTGTTCCCCACTGCTAGGACTGCCCCTTCAGCTAGCAAGGTCAGTTTCCCTGGTGCCTCTCTGAAATTTTTTTTCCTGCGTTTCCGCCCCTGCGGGCCTGGCTGGTCGCCGGTTGGCTCCCGTGGAGGGGGGGGGGGTACTGTGAGGGCTGGAGGAATTCTGCATGCAGCCCAACGAGGGGCGTGCCGTTTTTCTGCTTCACGCACCTGAGAGGAGTTTGCAATCAGCTCGGTTGAGAGTACTAGTATTGCAGACTCCCCTCCACTCCTGGTCGGGTCATTCTTGTTACTACCATCTACTGCCGTGTCTCCGGCGTGAGATGTCGTGCCACCCCTGTACATCACCACCTGTCGCCGTTTCCTGGAGTGGGACACCGTCTTCGCTCTCTATTACTCCACGGGAGGATCCCAGTGTTCCCACTCCAGATGTCGTGCCGGCTACTTCCCTTCTCCCTCTACATGGACCTCGTTCCTGGGGTGAGGCTCGCCATCACTCTCTATTACTCCACGGGAGGATGCCCGTGTTCTCACCCCGTTCCCCTCGGACCCCCTGTTTGCTGCGTTGCCCGTCGGGAGGAGGAAGATTCCTGTTTACCTTTGCCCGTGAGGAAGAGGATTCCTGGGCAGTGCTGCAGAGCCGCAGAGCCCTACTCGGTTAAAGGACGAAGAAGATTCCTGTAACTTTTTTCCTGCCTGTTCGCCCGTTAAAGGCACAGTGCCGCCTTTTTTGTGTTATTATAATAATAATAATAATAATAATAATAATAACTTTATTTGTATAGCACTTTTCATACAGAGGTTGTAGTTCAAAGTGCTTCACAACAGTAAAAAATACAGGCATAAGCGGGCATAAAAAGATAGACAGGTAGCAAGGTATGGCAAATTCACATTAGGATCTAGCATCCCAATAGGCTCTCCGCATTGGACTTTAGTGTTTTCCCCCCTTAACACTTTGAGAGCCACTCACGGCTAATCTCGTGTTTATGATAGTTACGTTGAAAGCCACTCACGAGATTTCTCGGAATTATTATAATCTTTTTTTTTTTAGCGATCTGAAATTATATTGCATCACGTGAGCCTACCCTAGCCTACCCAAGGGCCGCCGGCGATCAGATGTGAAAAAAGCGCCCCCTATCGTCTCCCAGATGGTAAATCACCCTTTTGGAATGGACTCAATGAAAATGGATGAGAAAAAAAAATATTCCAGTCCACATTTCACTTCTCACCCATGCAGCCGGAGTACCAGAGTTCATTCAGGGGGCTCTGAGCCCCGCGGATCATGAGTTCTACTGTATGCACGTTAGATCTATACACTTATCGATTTTTTCGAATGCCGATCAGGAATTGGAATATACCAGTTGGATACCATCTGATGTCAGGTAAGGAATCTATGTTATCAGTCTTAGGATAATCAGACTCGTTTTCATGAAGATATAAGCTTTTTTGTGATATGTGCTCCAGCTGTTTCACTGTAAAATCCATGAGGAAATGAAAGCAGCTATTATCAGCACGCGCCTCGAACGCGCGTGCATGCACGTATACTATTGATCATCTAGCGTTTATTTGAAAACGATTCATAAATAGGCCGATAAATATCAACGTTCTGGAATATTCCAGTAAAAGGCGATTATCACAGAATGGGCTGTTTTTCACCTCAAAACGGGTGCTTTTCAAAATGCTCTCAAATGGAAATGAAGCGATAAAAAAACAATCTGCCTTGACAACACTGACTGGAAAATGATTCTTTGATAAGCGACGGGCACATAGCCATAATTTAAAACATAGATTAGGCGATATTAACGTTAATATTGGCGCCGATGGTGGCATTCAAGCACTAAGTCGTGCGCCCCCTGGTGGCACTGAAAGTGTTAAAGGCTCAGTGCCACTTTTTCTGTATAATAAATCATGCCCTTGTTTTGGCTAACTCTGATTACCTGTCTGTGTCGTGCAATTGGGGTCGCTTTACAAACCATAACAGTTACGCCGCTTACGTCATTTGGCACGTAAGTGTAGCAGGTATATATAAAATATACTGTTATGTATTCCACGAAGAATCCCTCCCTCACGTTTTATTTTAATTTGTTTTATTATCTTTTATTCTCAAAGTATTTTATTTTGAAATCGTCACTTCCTGCCGAAGTGACGTATTTCCCCTTGCACTTCCCCCTCCACGCCAGATTGTCTGGGTGCTGGAAGGGGTAAGATGGTCGTTCAGTGTCTGTAAATATATCTGGTCTAAAAGAACGTATGAAGGTTAAAATATTGTAAATAAGTTACCGGGCAATGAACCGGTTATATATAATGGTAACTGTGTTAATAATGAGCAATTCTGTACTTGTTGTGATGTGGTTTAGCTGTGGTGGCGAACTGTTGTAAGGACACATGTGATTGAGCTAGAAGTAATGGCTGAGCAAAGTGTGTAGGCCTCGGTCTGAAATGTGTACCTGATATTTCCCCATTGCAGCATATGTGAGCTGTTGACGCCATCTGCTGGCCAATGTTAATATGTCCCTGTCTGTTGTCCCAACAGGTAATTTGAGATGTCTTATTGGTTATTTTGTATTATTTCATTGTATTGTTTAATTTTAATGTGATATTTCAGTGGATGATTCTAAACGCCAGATTGTCTGGATGCTAGAAGGGCATATGTGAGCTGTTGATGCCATCTGCTGGCCAATGTTAATATGTGCCTGTTTGGATGTATCAACAGGTGAAATAAATGCTGAAAATGGATCACGGCCTGTCTTAACTTCACATACACGACCGACATTAAAGACAGTGGCCTTAACGGTTAAGTACGGTTTGACAGTATGGTTTGACAGTACGGTTTGACAGTATGGTTTGACAGTATGGTTTGACAGTACGGTTTGACAGTATGGTTTGACAGTACGGTTTGACAGTATGGTTTGACAGTACGGTTTGACAGTACGGTTTGACAGTACGGTTTGACAGTATGGTTTGCCAGTATGGTTTGACAGTACGGTTTGACAGTACGGTTTGCCAGTATGGTTTGACAGTATGGTTTGCCAGTACGGTTTGACAGTACGGTTTGACAGTATGGTTTGACAGTATGGTTTGACAGTACGGTTTGACAGTATGGTTTGACATTATGGTTCCCCGCGGCAGCTTTGCTTGTGGCCAGCATGTCCCGAAATGACACATCATTCAGCATCGCTTTAATATCTATTAAAACTGCCAAAAATTACCGGGACCAGATAGTTCCCGGTAATTTTGGCAGTTTTAAGTTTCTTTACCACTTTTAATTGTGACACCAATTAACATTGTGTAAGGCAACGTTTTTAACTCATTCTGTGCCATCGCTTAATCCACGAGATGGCGCTAGTGCGAGTCCTTAAAATATATCTTAAATTATAGCTATGGGTCTAATACACCCGTCGATTATCAGTGAGTTACTTCCAGTCAACATGTACAAAACGGATTGCTTTTTCATCGGTACATTTCCGTTTGATAGCCTTTTGAATATGAGTATAACTTTGGGTGCTTCTGAGTAATTCCAGAGAAAGACGCGATAATAGCGTTTTAGTGGAATACACTAAAGACATTGTAATTTTTCGCCTGATTATCGAATCTTCCTGAAATCAACGCTTATTATCCTTCCTCGTGCAAACATGCAATGTGGTTTAGACCGGCGTCCCCCCCCCCCCTTGCTGCCACCAACGGACACAGCCACACAGAGACAGCGTCGATCGGGTAGAAATAAATATCAGATCAACGATAAAATTTAGATATAGTGTTCTTACCTTGTATCTGATGTAATGCAAAAGAAATAATCCAATTATCTGATCGCCATTCCAAATACTGCTTGTGGAGGTCCGTACCACATTACCGACCGTTTCACAATGACGAGCCGGCGGGGTTACTGTTCCAATGCATCGTTGTATCTGCCTACCTCGTCTGAGTATTTAAACCTCACCCGCACGGCTCGGATCGTCCCAGAAAATAAACTACACCATTCCCAATGGGGTGCAATACCCGCTGGAAGGCGTAGGCGGCGATATTTGCCCTTTTGCAAGCTCAGACCCATTCCCAACGATAACATCAGGCTGGATGGATGAAAATGAATGGATATCGCTAATAAAAGAAATAACGATTAAAACCCGACTATACTCGTGATTGGCGCTCAAGCAATGGCGAGTTAACCCGACTATCATCGTGACTGGCGCTGAATGAGTTAATGGTCATGTAGTTGTTTGACAACAGCAACTGAAAAAGATGTAAATAACAACAATAAAAATGTGTTTGCAGTTTGGCTGCAGGAGCACTATATCATGGTTTTAGTTTGGAACCCAATGTGCAGACAAAGAGAAACGGCAGACAGGTATGGATGAAACCCAATTGGGTATATTTAATAAGAATGGTCAGTGTCCAGGCAGGGGTCGATACAAAGGGGAGATACTCATATAGTCCAGGGTGTGCGCGGGGGCAAGAGAGTCAGACAGACAAGGGTCAGAGCGGGTACAGGATAGTCAGCCAGACAGGGATCAAGACGGAGTAGAGCACAGAGAATCGTCAGACAGGCGGGGGTTCAGAGCAGTTCCTTGTGAGCCAACCAGTGTCTCCAGAACTTCACCAAGCAGGCTGGGGAGAGAGGACGAGAGCACAGAGTTAGACACGGTCAAAGAACATGCGATCCAGACGAACAACTAGAAGTATCAGAATAGTGAATATGAGCAAAGTAAGACGACTAACTGGTAACAAGAGTTTTACGATCTGGCAGGCTCTCAACATCTGGGGTGGGGTTATATCCCTGACGTAATAGGCCCACAGACGTCAGATCAGCTGCCACGCTGAACACCACACCTGCACCTACTTGATTAATGAGAGCGGGAGGAGGGAAAAGAGAGAGTGAGAGAGCACTGCCCGGCAGGAACCATGACACACTATGCATTTTGGCTTCTTAACTAATTGACCGCCGGGAATTAGTCGGGCCCCGTTCTAGCACTGCCACACTTTTATAAGATAGGAGTGCGTCACCTTGTTTGTAGAGCTATAACTATATTCTATATCATAGCTATGGATACAATACTATGGCCCATTTGACATCACCTATCTTTCGTTCAATATGTGAAAAAGAATAATTTTTTCCATCCATACGTTCCTGTGTTATACCGTGGTGAATATAAGTATCGTTATAGCGTGGTCTGGGGTAATTCCCGAAAGACTGAGTAATAGGCTTATACGTCAATTCTACTGTTAACAGAATCCGGCTATAGGGCGACAATAATGTGGTCAAGAGGCATGGTTTCCAGTCTTTGGCCTTTAACTGGCTTGATGTGTTTATTCACATGGTGGGAGCATTTACACATGAGTCATCTCTCTTACTGAGAGACTGGGGGAGAGAAAGAAGGGGGAGGAGACACAGATACTTATACCCGTCATTCAGCGGTTGTCGGCCAAACACGTATATATACGTGGTTGGCGGGGATTGAGTTAAAGGTGCCCAATACATGTGTTGTACATGGGCATACATTTGCAGTGCCTGCAATTAGTTTACAAAACAAATCTGAAGGGCGGTCAGGTGGCGTAACGGAGATTGCGTTCGTCACCAAACCCCGGAGCGGCTAGATTCGCCTGTTCGAATCCAGCTCACAGCTCCGGGGTTGTCACCAGCTTGGCTGGCCGTTCACACTAATACAATTGGCAGTATTAGAGGGTGGGAGAAGCTGGCGGGGTGGGTCCGGGTCGTTGTAAACAGCGACTCCTACAGTTCGGTCGGGGCGCCTGCTAAGCGTGGATAGGACTTGAGTGGGATAGTGTGATCCTTCCACACGCTACGCCCTCTCAATGAGAATCCGCGCTGCCAGGTGAAAAGAAGCGGTTGATTGGCTGGACGTGTGTCGGAGGAAGCATGTGATAGCCTCCACTCTCCCAGACCGACTGTGGGGGGTAAGTAAGTGCGCAGCGACCAGGAAGGGGATTGGGAATTGGCATAACGACTAACATTGGGATGGGAGAAAATCGGAGGAAAATGGAGGGGGAAAAAGATTAAAAAATTAAAAAATAAATAAAACCTGAAACGTAACCTTTGTAAACAACATTTTGGCCCTGTCTTTGTAAACAACAACAACAACAACAACAGTAATTTGTTGGTAGCTTTCTAACTTCAAACAGTACTCCAAGGACCACATTTTCCCTTGAGGACTGTTTGTTTATTAATTTATGAAAATACACCATAACATTCACGTCTCTGAGTTTCACATTTCTATTCCGAAACTACACAGTATAGACTTCTATGGTGCTACCCCTTTGCTCTCCTCTTTCATCCGGGTCCTAGTGGCTTTCCAATTCTATTATCTATTGTCACCAGCGTTCTGCTCTGCTCTAGGAAGGAAGCATGTCAGGTGGTGAAGAAGGCACCGCAACGCCTCTTTCATCTCAGGTGGCTGAAGACATTCGGCATGGGGCCCCAGATCCTACAGGTCTCCTACAGAGGCACAACCGAAAGCATCCTGACTGGATGCACCGCCTGGTATGGAAACTGCTCTGCCCTCAACCACAAAGCACTACAGAGGGCCATGGGGAGAGCCCAGAATATCAGTGGATGTGAGCTTCCCACCACCCAGGATATATTATGCAATGTGTCAGCAAAGCCTGCAGTGTTATCAAAGACCTTAACCACCCCAACCACAAACTGTTTGAGCGGTACCGCAGCCCAGCCCAGTAGACTCTGGGACAGTTCCCCCCCCCCCCAGGCAGTCAGACTCATGAACAAATAACTGCTCCCTGCCTGCCCACTACTCACCCACCCACACACACACACACAGACACCCCCCCACCCCCCCCCCCCCCACACACACACACACACACACACACACACACACACACACACACACACACACACACACACATACATACACACACACACACACACACACACGCACACACACACATAATCAGATATATATCTATTGTGAACACAATCACACACAAACATGAGAACAATCAAACACATGCACATCCCTGAACACACACACACTGCACACTGCACTTTACACACATTATATCCACACCATTATCACTGTACTATATTTTAGTATTATACTTATACAGTATAATATACTGTATTGTATTTTGAATGCTACTTTAACGTTATATTTATGCTGCTAAAATGATCAAACTACTTTCCACCTCCCTGGCAAAACAAATGGATCTACTGTACTCTTTATTTACCCCTAATAAGGTGTTCATGTAAGAAATCTATTATACTGGCAAGTAATTACTGTGTTGAAGGAAAAGTAGATCACTGTGTTTACGCTAAAGTTGCTACTCCAGAAAAGCTACAGTCCATTCTTCCTTATTACCTTGCTCAAACACACACACACACACACACGCACACACACACACACACACACACACACACACACACACACACGCACACACGCACACGCACACGCACACGCACACACACACACACACACACACACACACACACACACACACACACACACACACACACACACACACACACACACACACACACACACACACACACACACACACACACACACACACACACACTGCACCGCAGTGCTGCATCCACATCGACACATGGCTCCAACTCGGAGATACAGTATAGAGCAACGTTAGAGCCTAATTGTGTCTTGGAGCTACTCTGCTCATCTCTGGAGATCTCATTATAGGACCACAAGCTGCTCAGGCACGTAGCGGCCCCTCTCGCTCCCTCATCACACCAGCCGTGTACAGCATAACCGTCTGAATATCTCCATTGCCCCCCTCCGCAGCATTGACGAATACAAGCAGTTATTATTGATTAGGAAATTGTACATTGCAACCTAAAGAGAGATACAGAGACAAAGAGATAAATTGCGCACCAAGGTATTTATTTATTTAAAGTTTTTATCTTGCCGTTAGCGGTCCGTATCCAGCGCCGTTAGTGCCTCTCATCCCGACACGAGATTAACGGTGTCAGGTTTCCAACCTTTCATCCATTAGACAGCAATTATAGCTGTCATATATATATATGAACTGGACTTTTGAATAAGTCTTTATTCATCATGCAGTGACACACACATGCGATGGGCGGCACACACAGGAACACACATTTTTTGGGTTGCCGATGAAATTGAGTCTCTGCGCTTGACCCATCCCATCGTCCTTCCCCCCCAAGGGCAGCCGGGAGCAGATAGGGGCGTCGGCGTGGGGCCGCGCCCCGGGGACCAATCCAAGTGCTCCTGTCCGTCTTCGTCAGGGAGCGCGACAGCGTTAGCGATCTGTTGTGCATGTTTTTCCATTGGGTTTATCTTGTGAGCACAGGGAGAACATGCAAACTCCACACAGAAAGGCCCGGGAGATACCCCACCTGGGTACCTGGCAACGCGGCAACCTGGTCCCCAAGCGGGAATCGAACCCTGGACCTTCTAGCTGTGCCACAGTGTTAACCACTACACCACCATGCCGTCATGGCACCTAAAGCACGTTTTCATGGCCTTATTGACAGTATGGTGCAGCCAGGGGCATAGGTTTGAGTTGAGGTTTGATACAGTAGGGACACTTAATACTTTTTTCATACATTTTAGCGTAAGTACTGTTCTTTGAACTACAAAGAGCATAAGATGATCCTGATGACTGTTTCTTTAATTAACCTCCTGAACTGATGCATTTGGCCTACATGTGCACTTGCTGCATACAAATGTATTGCAAATTTGGTCAAAAAAAACTTACCTAAAGAAAAAAGATGTCAGAGATGAAATATATAGTGACTTTTATATATTATGGTCACTGACATGTTATGATGTGAGATTTACAACATGCTTGGTTCTGCTTATGAGATGGTCAGGCAAGAGTAAAAATACAGTTAAAAGAGATACTGATTACAAATGTGCATCGCAATGCTTTTATTCTCTAGACACACACTGTTCCAAAAAGTATTAAAGATATTTCCACTACTCCAAATCAATACAAAAACAAATGATTATAGGTATATTTTGACGGTGGACATGATGGTCATGTCACTTTAACTTCTTAACTCATTCAGAGCCACGCTCATATGACCAAATTAGGTCTAGCGTGCCAGCTGAAGTCAATGGGGGGACACCGGGGATATTTGCGAACGCTTAAACTATATCTTAAATTATGGGTCTAATACACCCGTCGCTTATCAATGACTTGCTTGCAGTCAACATGTACGAAACAGATTGTTTTTTCATCTGTACATTTCCGTTTTATACCGTTTTGAATACGAGTAGCCTATAGTTTTGGAGATTTCTAGTAATTCCAGAGAAATCCGCGATAATAGCCCTTTAGTGGAATACACAAAACACGTTGTAATTTTTCGGCTGATTTATGAATCGTTTTCAAATAAACGCTAGATTATCGATAGTATATGTGTCATTATGCACGCTAGAGAAGCGGGCTGAAAAATCCATTATCCGTGCCTTGGTCAGCGCTAGCGGTATGCACACACACACACACACACACACACACACACACACACACACACACACACACACACACACACACACACACGCGCGCGCGCGCGCTCCGATGGCGGAGAAAGGAACATCTGATTAACCCAAGACTGGTAAAATAGAGTCCTTACCGCACATCAGATGTTCTGCAAAAAGATTAATCCAATTCCTGATCGCCATTCCAAATATTGATCGCGTTTATTGATCCAACGTTATAGTCTAAAACACATAATCGACGCTGCTCCCAGCCTCCCCAGTGAATGTGATAACACGATACTGCTTGCCCGAGAAGGGAAACCCCGGACCGGAGTTTTTTTCCTGATGCACAGTCCCATCCAATCCAATCCAATGATGTGCAATACCATCCGGGAGACGATAGGCAGCGGTATTTTCCCTTTGCGAGCTCAGACCCATTCCCAAAGATAACGTCAGGCTGGATTGATGAAAAATTTATGGATATCGCTAATAGAAGAAATAACGATTAAAACCCGACTATACTCGTGATTGGCACTGAACGCATGACGGGTTAACCCGACTATACTTGTGGTTGGCACGGAATTAGTTAAGGATCGGGCAAAAATGGGGCTAGTTTATTTTAAACCATTGCATACCCAAAGTAATTTGTGATTTATTATACTTTAGAAATCTAATGAGTGCTAATGAAATAGAGTAACAGAGGTTTGAACACACTGAAGTAAAAGTTTTGTGTACTCACATTTATTTTTACTGGTTGCCAAATGCCTATTTTTAAGTTCCATCTGAGAGGTGAGAGCTGGAAAACATAATGGTTCCATAGCTTGAAGTCATATGTAGTACAGGTCCAAAGTTTATAAAAATCCCACGGAAAATAAATGTTTTACAAAGGTTTTTGTAATGCGTGTACTGGTAGAAATTCTGCGTGATTATCCTAAATGGCCGTCCACTGCCACTCCATTCATTTCGCCTCTCGAGTCAAAACAAAGCGCCCGTCTGAGATCGTTTTCGGAGTAGACGCTCCTTGGCTACAACGTACAACGGTGGTCAATCATTTTCGCATCAGCGGTGACTGGTCAGTTTAGGACCTTTCACAACCGGACGTGCAACCGGATAGTGCAACCGGACATACCATCAATGTGGAACGCCCTTCCCACAGCCGTAAAATTATGTGAATCCCTACCCACCTTCAAAACCGCTCTCAAAGAGCACCTACGGGAGGCTGCAATTCGAAACTGGCCCCTGTAAATGTCTCTTAAACAGTACTGTATATCTTGTATGTCATAAATGTCTGGATGTAACAGTACTGTTTATCTGTATGTCGTGTATGCCATAAATGTTATGATGAATTGAAAATGGGGGACCCTGATGTAAACAAGACGAAAGTCTTTCTCTGGTCTGCTTAACACTTTGATTGCCACGCAGTATGCCCATCCTTATGCCCAGTCTGCCAGCGCTGTAACCCTATGGAGATGTTTACCTTCTTTTCAGGGCTATAACTTTAAAAATATTATAGCTATATCAACATTACTATGGCCCATTCAACATCGGGTATCTATCGTTACGGATGTGGGAACGTTATATTTTTTCATTCATACATTAATACCGTCGAGAATATAAGTATGTTTTTAAGGTTTTCTGCTGTAATTCCAAAAACGCAAGTTATAGGCCCTGACGCATATGATAGATTATCGATTGGCGTTTCTTTCCTATACATGCTATATTAAAAAATTAAAATGTATATGATCGGTATACATTATGCTTCATCATGCGTGAAGGAAAGGGGGGGGGGGGCTTTTATAATTCCTTGATCGTCAGTAACGGCTTTATTTAGTATGGGTTGATATGTTGAGCAGATGGATTGCCGTGAAATGAATAAACAATCGGGCTGAAAATAACGTTATATTCCTCTTACCGTTCGCCGATGAGACTGGAGGAAAAATATTCCAATTATTTTACCTCGATCTGCTAGATCCATTTCCCGTTTGTATGACGCAATAAACGCCGAAATCATATTGATTATTGCGTTTAGAAAGCGATCCGATGCACGCGAGGGTTTGTCTGGATCCACGTAACAAGATATTACTGCCGGAGGGATTTCCTCGATGCACCAGCGCCACTTCCGGTTTGGCGTGGAGTGTAACTCGCCCGATCATCCACCAGGTGGCGGTATTGAGGCGTTGCAATATCAGACAGGGTGCAGCTGCAGTCCCGGAGGGAGGCTGGATGAATTATGAATGCCATGGCGAAAAAATTCAATATTGATTCCAACAACGTGTTTATTCATTGTTGGCATTCAACGCATGGCGGGCAATAACGAATTATCACGTTGTTGGCATCCAATGTGTTAACAATTGTGTGTATTGAGCCGTACTGTATTGTACCCATTATGCAATCTGTTAATAAAGATTTCAATCAATCAATCAATCAATCAAACGTGGTCGCGGCTTGTCAAATGACGCTCGCCGGATGTTTAGACTTGTAACTCGAGAATGGAATCACGCAATAATGAGGTGACGATCGAACGGCGGCAAATTCAACTTTCCTACAATGTATTTGGTTGATCGGCGAAAACGCAGCCCGGAGCCGGCAGAGGAGCGCAAAGTGTTGCGACATTATACGGGCCGTCCGATCTTTAAGTGGTTAACGGTCACACATGGAAAGCGACGCTATTGGAACCCGGGCGGTATCCGCTCCTCATTCCTCCATTCTGCACCCCACAAATTTCATATTTAGGCAATTTATCATTCTTATGTATCATTAATCCATTAGATGATAGAAATCTTGAACACAGGCCAATTTGAATTTGTAGGATAGACGTGAGCATTTCTTTTAAAGATTAGTTTCCGACCCTGATAATAAGTATTTTGCATAAACCTTTTCTGCTTTATACATCTGATTTTGTTTTCAGAACATCACAGAACTATCAGATTAGATTAACCTTTATTGTGAAAGAACAACTAAATCTAGCCTAGGCAGCCAACAAATGATTCTACAGTCTGCGTAAATAGAACACACGCCTGCTCTTGAATAACAGATAAAAAAGGCTCTGTTTTACAAGACCACAATGTTGTGAATTATAACACTAAAACTATAGTTTTCACTGCAATTTGTTGGTAGGGTGTCTCTAGCTTCCCTATATAAAACTATGGCAATAGGTGCAGTGCTTATATCACACTGCACTGTACTTTCCCCCACTCTCTGAGTGAGTGTGACCTTGCTCAGGAGGTGAAGGGTCAGAGAGCAGAGGTCAGTCTACACTATAGCAGCACAGACGACAGCAAGTGGACTTAATAAGCCATGCTGTTTCAATAAGCGAGAAGAATAACAGAATATGTGAATTTCTTTTTATTACCAAATTTCTTGGCAAATCATTTGGATGGATATGCCTTGGACCTGTGAAGGCCTCTAGCTTGCCGTTTCTTTTTACTGGCTAGTACTACCCCTGGGTAGTGAGTTCCAGTAATAATACTAATAATAATAATACGTCTAGGAGAAGGTAGTGGTGACAAGAGGAGAGTCTTGAGGCAGGATTGGAAGACAGACTCTAGAGGCCCTAATGTCTTAGGGTAGTGTGTGAGCCTGGGGGCTGCCCTGAAGAAGGCTCTGTCCCCGAAACTGCGGAGGTTGGACTCGGGGGTGGAGAGAAAGCAGTCGGAGGTAGATCTGAAGGACTGAGAAGGTTGGTAGGGAGAGAGGAGGTTAGTGCTTTGTGTGGTGAAGGGCTTTGTAGGTTAAGATCAGGATTTGGTAATTGATCCTGTGGGAGACAGGGAGCCAGTGGAGATCTTTGGCTATTTCCCCTGCGACGCCCCTGATTGGTGGAGGGGTATATCAGTAACCAGCCGAGGCTGGTTGCTTTGATCAGCTGCTGGGGAATAAACCCGGGCGCTTGCACCATAACATTAACCCTAACCCAAACCCTAACCCCCATAACCCTAACTTCATATCTTAACCATAACAACTCATAATCATAGTATTGCTATAGGGTGGGTGGGTGATTTAGTCTAGTGGTGAGAGCACTCGCCCACGATCACAATCTTTGTTGGACTCCCAGTCGCAGTGTTTGTTTTGGACTTTTGCAGATACAAAACATAAACATATTATTTATCATTATGGCATAGTACATAATAAGGGTGTAACAAAAACCACGGTTCGGTACGTACCTCGGTTTTGAAGTCACGGTTCAGTATGGATTTTAGGTACAGTGGGGGAAAGTTTGGCTTTCCATGTTCCACTCAGGAGTGATGTAGTGTGCAGTAACTAATTGTACTAATTGTATGGCTGTCAATACATATTGGAGAATTATCCGAAGTTTTTCCCAATATATTTATCATTATTATCCTTCATTATTATCATGAGTAACATTTATTGTATACATTTATTGCATGAGTTAATTATTATCTGGTGCCGCCTAGTGGACGCACTTTGGAGTACGTATTGCGACTCTGAGCAGGTAAGCTGTCTCTGCGCAGGCGCGTCGCGCTATTTAAGTGACACTCTCAGTCTAGACTGTAAGGTGAAAAGCCCTGTGGGCGAACTCTTGACTGGCCAACGGTACGTAGCATTATATGCGCCGTTAATATCCGCTTTTCTCTTTAATTCATATATCTAGTTATTAACTAATGCTGTTTGTTTTCCTTTCCTTTGTATAGGTAAATAATCTGACTAACGTCTGACTGACGTCTGACTAACGTCTGATTGTACGTTGCTGACTAAATGCTGACTGAATACTAACTGACTTAATGGAAACGCTGACTACATGCTGACTACACGCTATTAACAATAGACTGGCTAACGTCAGACTGAATGTACATGCAGACCAACTAATGTCTGGCTACACTAACCAGAACTGGTTGCTAAATTGCAACTTAACTATTAATGAACTATCAACAGAGGCGACTTGGTTGAACATTACCGATACCACTTCGACCTCTACTAACATTATCCACTAAAGCTTGGATGTAAGCTACTACCAACTATCAGCTACACGCTAACCCCTTGTTAATTGACCACCTGGTGATTATTGTAACAGAGGATGAGCTGGATGCTGGACTTTAAGGTCCAAATAAACGAACATTCTTATGAAGTCCGAATTGTTTCTATGGTTTAAGAAAAGTCATTTCGCCCACACCCTTCCAAGGGGGACATCTAGTTGACTCATTGACTGAGACTGCTAGATAATTGGACAATTATTTACCGAACGCGCCCGCGACGAGACGGGACGGACGGAACGCAGAAGGAGGTGCCGCGTGGGATACCCCTCAACGTCAAGGTGGAACCAGGACGGAGTGGATACACGCGACGGGGCACATTGGAGAGGACGCGGTCAGCTCAAGGGAAGTGAAACGTTGATGTTGACTGCTTACTGGGTTGGAATCGCCGTATTCCGCCCACATGCTGGTTGCTTGAAGTGGTGGGGTCGCCGAACTCCATCCAATGTGAATGCTTAACGCTAGCCATTAGCCAACCAATGCTAATACTGCTAGCCACCAATGCTAACGCTGTTAGCCAAGGACTGCTAACACTGCTAGCTGCCAATGCTTAACGCTAGCCATTAGCCAACCAATGCTAATACTGCTAGCCACCAATGCTAACGCTGTTAGCCAAAGACTGCTAACACTGCTAGCTGCCAATGCTTAACGCTAGCCATTAGCCAACCAATGCTAATACTGCTAGCCACCAATGCTAACGCTGTTAGCCAAAGACTGCTAACACTGCTAGCTGCCAATGCTTAACGCTAGCCATTAGCCAACCAATGCTAATACTGCTAGCCACCAATGCTAACGCTGTTAGCCAAAGACTGCTAACACTGCTAGCTGCCAATGCTTAACGCTAGCCATTAGCCAACCAATGCTAATACTGCTAGCCACCAATGCTAACGCTGTTAGCCAAGGACTGCTAACACTGCTAGCTGCCAATGCTTAACGCTAGCCATTAGCCAACCAATGCTAATACTGCTAGCCACCAATGCTAACGCTGTTAGCCAAAGACTGCTAACACTGCTAGCTGCCGATGCTTAACGCTAGCCATTAGCCAACCAATGCTAATACTGCTAGCCACCAATGCTAGCTAATGAACATTATCATTGACACCCATGCCTTGGCTGTGTTGAACCAAGCAACTACATTGTTGCTCCAAACGCTGTGAACATTATCATTGACACCCATGCCTTGGCTGTGTTGAACCAAGCAACTACATTGTTGCTCCAAACGCTGTGAACATTATCATTGACACCCTATGCCTTGGCTGTGTTGAACCAAGCAACTACATTGTTGCTCCAAACGCTGTGAACATTATCATTGACACCCATGCCTTGGCTGTGTTGAATCAAGCAACTACGCTGTTGCTCCAAACGCTGTGAACATTATCATTGACACCCTATGCCTTGGCTGTGTTGAACCAAGCAACTACATTGTTGCTCCAAACGCTGTGAACATTATCATTGACACCCTATGCCTTGGTGGTGTTGAATCAAGCAACTACGTTGTTGCTCCAAACGCTGTGAACATTATCATTGACACCCATGCCTTGGCTGTGTTGAACCAAGCAACTACATTGTTGCTCCAAACGCTGTGAACATTATCATTGACACCCTATGCCTTGGCTGTGTTGAACTGAGTAGCTACGTTGTTGCTCCAAACGCTGTGAACATTATCATTGACACCCTATGCCTTGGCTGTGTTGAATCAAGCAACTACATTGTTGCTCCAAACGCTGTGAACATTATCATTGACACCCATGCCTTGGCTGTGTTGAATCAAGCAACTACGTTGTTGCTCCAAACGCTGTGAACATTATCATTGACACCCTATGCCTTGGCTGTGTTGAACCAAGCAACTACATTGTTGCTCCAAACGCTGTGAACATTATCATTGACACCCATGCCTTGGCTGTGTTGAACCAAGCAACTACATTGTTGCTCCAAACGCTGTGAACATTATCATTGACACCCCTATGCCTTGGATGTGTTGAATGGTGTAAATACGTTGTTGCTCCAGACGCCGTAAACTATACTATGAATGGATTAACCAAGGGCTGAAACGGTGCTCATTTACTTTATCCTACTTGTTCACTCTCATTGTGGCCATTACCAGGTTTCAAGTGAGTGAAGAAGCTACGTTGAACCACTATACGGTCCCAGCATTGTCTCCTGCTTAGAGCAGTGTCATTGTAATCACTCTGCTACACGCCAACTGTACGAACTGTGCTTCTGACTGTTAACCTCATTGTTTATTACCGCCTGCGACCAGCGACTCAGCCGCAAGAGGAGCTCCAGTTGGGGCAACGGCTGACTGGGACAAGATGGAAGGTGTGGATGTGGAAGAGCTAAAGAAGAGGCGTACTGCGGCGCAAACTGCTTTCACAAGGAGAGCCAACCAAGTAGCTGACAATGTTGACACTGCATCGCTAGCGGAGCTAGTCAACGACAAGAAAGCTCTGCAGATAGAGTTTGCGAAGCTCGTTGACACGACAGGGGACTATATTGGAGCATTGGAGGAGGCCGACGGAACTGCGCATGCTACCGTGATGGCCGACGCCACAGCAAAGAAAGACGGAAGCAAGCAGAGGAAAATGACACTAGAGAAGAAGATCTTCTCGGAGGTATGGTCCCGCTTCGTTCAACCAAAGTTAGGCCCCCTTGAAGCGGAGTTTAAGGAGGCCTTGGAAGAGGCAAAGAGGCTCAGCACCCAATGGGCACCCCAAGACAAGAGAGCATTGGAGGGGAACAAATTGGAGAGAAGACTCAACGCCTTCGAACAAATGATGAGAGAGTGGAGATACCTTCTCCCGACTCCCAACATATCTGAATTAGAAAAGCGGTACAGGCACTTGGACGAGGAAAGAGCAGCACTGATGGACAAGTGGTCGACCCTTCTAGAGCCTAGGGGAAAGGGTGACACTGGATGTGCTTATGAGGGTGAAGAGGATATAAGGACACACAACATTGAAAGGGGCGGTGAGGTAACCGGCCCACTTGATATTTCAAACGATGTTTCGCAACGTGTCGCGGAGGCCAAACCTTCCCCGTCCACCAACAGCAAAGGTCCTTCACATCCACTCGTCATCCCCTCAGCTTGACAGTAGTCAAATAGAGGGCGCTTCCAAAGACTCTCCCTTACCTTTCGGGAGCCACGAGGGGGCCCCGAAAGAAACCCATCTCCAGCTTGGAGCAAAGACCACAAGAAGTGAACCTCATGAGTATACAGACAGGAGTTCGCTCCCACGGGTAAGACAACCCGGCAGCGAACCCTATCTCTACCAGAGCGCTGACCTCGCTATCATGCTTCAGTTACGAGGTGACCACGCCACGCCATCAGGCGATGAGGGCGCGACGCGGGAAGGTCTCGCTCACCACAGAGCCTACCAGGGGGCCCGACCTAAGATAAAGCTTGCCGCCATCAATCTGCCCAGATTCTGTGGCGACAGAAGGACCTACTGGCGCTGGCGGGATAATTGGGAGGACCTCCAGGCTTTGGCCGAACCATCAGGATTGCCTGTATGCAAATTATATCACCTTCTTGACAGCGTAGAAGAGCCACTGAGAAAGAAACTCGGGCTGGATCGCTGCAGAACAGCGGACAACGTTTTCAGGCTCCTGGACAACCGTTTTGGAGACAGGAGCACAACCGCAAGTCTGATCCTCAAAGGTCTGGAAGAAGTGCCCCCAGTACGGAGTAACCAGCCTAGGCCAATGATTGACCTGGTCCAGGCAGTGGAAACCGCACTGTACGACTTAAAGGACCTTGGGATGGAGGACGTGATCAAAAATCACCTAACTGTTGCCGCCATAGAAAGAAAACTGCCTATAGGCATGCGAGAGAAGTGGATCTCCTATGAGCGTGACCCTGCAAATGGCGTCACTCCCGCAAGTTACTTTGACAGACTCTTGTCATTTCTGAAAGGACAAGAAAGGATCCTCGAGAGGCTAGCACAGTTAGAGATCGGAGCCACCCACGCTGGCGAAAGACCAACCCAGCGTGAAAGGCTGAGCGACAGGGGAGGTGATAGACGGTCATTTACAAGAACAACAGCGAGCGAAGTAAGAAGAGAGCCCCAGAGGGACTCGTGCACCATGTGTGGAGAGGAAGCACATGGCAAAAGACTGTACTTCTGCCCGGCCTTCAAGAAGGCTAAACTACTAGAGAAACGAGCCCAGGTGAAGAAAGCTGGAGCTTGCTTCAAATGCCTCGCTTATCACGGGGCCAACGGCCCATGCGAGAAAAGATTCCTCTGTAAGAAAGATGAGTGTGTAAAGGGGGGCGGCCCTGTCAACCATCATTTTCTCCTCTGCTCCAAGACACAGAGCAGGAACGAAACAACCAATGAGCCCGGCGCTCGTAAAGGGCTCCGAGGCCTTACGGCTGAGCAGGAGAAGGTGGTCACAGAGTTAAAATTGTCAACGCTCCAAATGGAAGCATTCAAGAAAGCCTTCACGAACAGAGCGACCTCCCAAGTGTACGCCAGCAAGAGCCTGTTGGACAAGAGTGGCATAAAAGAATACCCAGTCCTCATGATGCTCATGGACGTCACGACAAGAGGAGGAGACTGTGTTGGAGCGCTGATGGACCTCGCCTCCGACACCAACTATATCACACACAGAGCCGCCAAGAGGCTCGGGCTGGCCGGCGAACCTATCACACTGGTCGTGTACGGTGTTGAGAAGATGGCAGTCAGAGTCGATACCAAGAGGTATGTGGTGGCAATAAAAGTATGGACCCCGAAGGGGACCTTGAGAGCCCACGAAATGCTCTGCTACGGCCTTGAGGACATCGCCAAAGTAGATAGAGTGGTGAACTCCGAGAGACTAGAAAAGTTTTTCCCATGTGTCAAGCCAGGAGAATTGACCCGGCCTGATACAATTGATCTGCTCATTAGCACCCGGGAAGGTCGCCTGGCCCCACAAAGAATGGAGAGAGCCGGTGATCTGGTGCTATGGGACTGTGAGCGGTGCGCATCCGGACCTCTTCGAAGAAGTAAAAATGACCACGCGTCATTCGTTGACCCACTTTGCACGCTCCATGGGAACAACCATAAAGAGAAAATGCAAAGACCTCACGGTAGACTTAACCAAGAGGAAAAGCATGAAAGAGGCAGTAACTGCCACAAGCAACAAGGAAGTCTTTGACTGGCTGAAATGGGACAGCATCGGAGCAGCCTGTGACCCCATCTGTGGGGGATGTCGCTGTGGCAACTGTCCTCCCGGAGGAAAGGAAATGACACTGGCTGACGAGCGGGAGCTAGAGATCATCAAGGCTGGCTTGACCTTCAAGGAGAAAGACTCGCACTGTGGGGACTCACACTGGGATGCAAAGTACCCCTGGAAGGAACAACCAACATCTCTCCCTAACAATCGCCGAGCTGTGGAGTCGACCTTCTTCAGGACAGAGAAACGCCTTGAGAAGGACCTTTCATGGAAAGTAGCCTATACCAGGCAAATCCACGAAATGGTGGAGAGAGGAGCTGCCGTGAAACTAACTAGGTCTATGATGGACCAATGGAAAGGAGCAGTATGGTACGTGAGTCACTTGACCGCACCGAACCCACACTCCGTCACCACTCCAGTACGCATCGTCTGGGACAGTAGCCAAGAATACAGAGGTGTAAGCATGAACAATATCCTACTGAAAGGTCCTGATGTGCTGAACCAAATCCGTGCAGTACTCCTCAGGTTCCGAGAGGGAGAACATGCAGCCATCGGTGACATCAAAAAGATGTATAACTCAGTGTGGCTTGAAGAGGAGGAAGTTCATGTACACCGTTTTCTATGGAGAGACTCACCGCAAGACGAGATAGAGGATTACGCCGTCGTCAGGGTGAACATGGGAGACAAGCCGGCCGGATGCATCGCCCAAGTCGCTATGCGAGAGACCGCATACCTCCCTCGGTTCTCCCACCTGACGGAAGAAAGATCTGTCATCGTGGACAACAGCTACGTGGACGATCTCCTCGTATCACACAATGACTCTCACAGACTGGAAAAGATCCCTAAGGGGGTCGAAGTCATCTTGAAGGCAGGCGGCTTCCACCTCAAACCCTGGGTCCGATCTGGTCACAGTGGGAGGCACGACACCCCGGAGGCCAAGCCAGAGACACTAGTTCTACCGAACCAACTTAAGGAGGAAGATAACAAGGCTTTGGGAGTCGGCTACCTTGTTCAGGAAGATAAGCTCTTCGTAATGGCGTCCATCAACTTTTCCCGGAGAAGGCAAAAGATGAGGATGGAAGCAGATCTAGCCGAAGAAAATATCATTTTAACCCTCTGACACGCCGAGTTCTACTCAGCCAAGTCGCAGGACTGTATGACCCGATTGGTCTCGCAACTCCACTCAAGCAGAAGGGAGTGATCCTAGTGAGAAGAGCATTCCAGGAGGCTGGAAAAATTACCAAGGACACTTGGGACCAGCCACTATCAGAGGAGCTCCGAGAGAAAGCAGTGGAGTTGTTCAAGGAATATGCTCGCCTGAGCCGCGTCACATTCCCAAAAAGTATCACGCCCGCCGGCTGGTTGAGCAAGCCATGGGGGATCACGTTCTCAGACGGGAGCTGTGATTCCTATGGCGCAGTACTGTATCTACGATGGGAGACGTCTGGGGGAGCAGTTGCCCGGCTAGTGGAGTCAAAAGCGAAACTGGCCCCTCTTGATCTTAGAGGTGATCCAGTAAAGGCGGAAATCTGCGGGGCGGTGTTCGCATCCCGTCTAAAGAAGTATGTGCTTAAACATGGAAGAATCAAAATCGAAAGGTGGTTCCACTTCGTCGACAGTCAGACGGTGCTGGGAGCCATCCAAAGAGAAAGCTATGGCTTTCAGACATTCTTCGCGAATCGGGTCGGAGAGATCCAGAAGGCTGGTCCCGTCACTGATTGGTGGTGGGTACCAGGAGAACGCAATATTGCTGACCTGGTCACAAGAGGCCACTGCTCCCCAGAGCTACTCGGAGAGAATTCTGCGTGGCAGTGCGGCCCTGACTTCCTCGCCTACCCCGAAGAGGAATGGCCAATGAAATCAGCCTCAGAAGTTTCTACCGCTGCGAGAGACGCAGTAAGCAGGCTTCAAAGAAAGGCCTTCACAGTTGCTATCACAAGAGCGCAAGCAAAGACAATGCTTCCCCTTGCCAGCTCAGAGGAAGGGAAGAAACCAGCCACAAAAGAAGAATCAGATATCATTATCTCGCCAAACAGAAGCCCTGACAAACTTTGGGGCGGGGCTCTCGTAGGCCAGATAAACCCAAGGAGATACAGTTCTCTCAAGACACTCTGCAACGTCGTCAGCTTCATCCGAAGGGCACTGAAGTTCTGGGCGACAGTAAAAACCCGGAAGGCCCAAACGACGAAAGCTCGTTTGCCAACCCACACATTGTTAAAGTGGGAGGCATTAACTGTAAATGAACTGCAAAGCGCATTCAGAGAACTATGCCTGGCCGCACAGGAAGGCGCAGAATTCCCCGTGACCACACTAGACAGACTCGTGGTCCACAAAGAGGAGGACTCCAAACTTTTGCTGTGCCATGGCAGGGTTCAAGCCATGGCCAAAGAATGGCCTGGGGTGCCTTTACTTCCCTACAGGGAATGGGTGAGCATCCTCCTGGCAGAGGAAGCTCACAGGGCAAACCATGAGGGCATTGCAGGAACCCTCTTGCGCATGAGAGATAAAGCCTGGGTTGTGCAGGGGCCAAGAGTAGCCCGAAGCACAATTGACTTGTGTATACACTGCCGAAAGAACAAGGCAAAAATGTGCCGTCAAATCATGAGCGAACTCCCCCCGGAGCGCACAGAACCGGCCGCACCATTCGAGTATACCACGTTGGACCTCTTTGGTCCCTACAGGATCAAAGACTCAGTGAAAAAGAGAACAAGTAAGAAAGCCTGGGGCGTAGTTTTCTGCTGCATGGCATCCAGAGCAATACATGCCGACATAGTGGAAGACCTCTCGACTGAAGGTTTCCTAAAAACATTCCAACGCTTCACTGCATTGAGAGGCCATCCTAAGAAGCTCTGGTCCGATAAAGGGACTAATTTCGTGGGAGCAAAGCCAGCGCTGGAAGAACTTTATAAGTTCCTAGCAAATATCGACAATAACAAAATACAGAAGAAAGCCGCAGAGTCTGGTACAGATTGGACTTGGGTGTTCCACCCCGCTGACTCTCCTCATAGGAATGGTGCGGCTGAAGCAGCTGTGCGAGTATTGAAAAGAGCACTAAGCAGCATAGGCGAAGAAGGGAGCCTCACGGCCCTGGAGTTCCAAACCCTCCTATACCTTGCTGCCAATCTATCAAATGAGAGGCCTATTGGCGCCAATGCCCAGCTTCGGGATGGCACCATTGAGGTCATCACCCCCAACACTCTCCTACTGGGACGTGCAAGGCCCCGTGGAGACCCCGGAGGTTTCGAGTCCGCTAGCTACCCCTTCGTCCGTCTGAGAGCAATCCAGATTGAAGTGGACAGGTTCTGGAAACGATGGAGCCAACTGGCGGGACCAGAACTCTTCGTCCGAAAAAAGTGGCACACTCCCGCTAGGAATGTCACTGAGGGGGACCTGGTCTGGCTTGCGGACCAGAACGCACTCAGAGGCCAGTTTCGACTGGGCCGAGTGATAAAGACTTACCCTGACCCAAAGGGTGTCATCAGGGACGTGGAAGTAAGGACTTGCCATAGCCTTCCCGTTACCACCGGTCATCCCAAGCGTGATCGTCACGTCGGGGTGTGCCACCGGTCATCCCAAGCGTGATCGTCACGTCGGGGTGTGCCCCACCACCGTCCTCCACAGGGACGTCAGGAGGTTGGTGGTACTTCTACCTTTCGAGGAACAATGACCAAAAAAGGGCGTCTAGAGTCGCCTTGTTTCTGGCAAAAAAGGGACGTCGAAAGTCGCTTTGTTTCTGGCACAAAGAAGGACGCCGAAAGTCGCCTGTTTCTGGCGCAAAGGACGTCGAAAGTCGCCTGTTTCTGGCACAAAGGACGTCGAAAGTCGCCTGTTTCTGGCACAAAGAAGGACGTCGAAAGACGCCTGTTTCTGGCGCAAAGGACGTCGAAAGTCGCCTGTTTCTGGCTGGATTGAGGACGTGAAGAATCACCCGATGCCGATGGTACCTGAGTAGTTTTCGCGGGAGCCACTTGTGCTACCACCGTAAATGCGGCATAGTTTAATTCTTCGTGCCCCTGTGAAGGAATAATAATATAGACCGGGATCACTTATATAGTTTGAATAGTTTTAGGAGCCTGATGTTCAGAAAACTAAGTGGGAGGTGGAGAATTATCCGACGTTTTTCCCAATATATTTATCATTATTATCCTTCATTATTATCATGAGTAACATTTATTGTATACATTTATTGCATGAGTTAATTATTATCTGGTGCCGCCTAGTGGACGCACTTTGGAGTACGTATTGCGACTCTGAGCAGGTAAGCTGTCTCTGCGCAGGCGCGTCGCGCTATTTAAGTGACACTCTCAGTCTAGACTGTAAGGTGAAAAGCCCTGTGGGCGAACTCTTGACTGGCCAACGGTACGTAGCATTATATGCGCCGTTAATATCCGCTTTTCTCTTTAATTCATATATCTAGTTATTAACTAATGCTGTTTGTTTTCCTTTCCTTTGTATAGGTAAATAATCTGACTAACGTCTGACTGACGTCTGACTAACGTCTGATTGTACGTTGCTGACTAAATGCTGACTGAATGTACTAACTGACTTAATGGAAACGCTGACTACATGCTGACTACACGCTATTAACAATAGACTGGCTAACGTCAGACTGAATGTACATGCAGACCAACTAATGTCTGGCTACACTAACCAGAACTGGTTGCTAAATTGCAACTTAACTATTAATGAACTATCAACAGAGGCGACTTGGTTGAACATTACCGATACCACTTCGACCTCTACTAACATTATCCACTAAAGCTTGGATGTAAGCTACTACCAACTATCAGCTACACGCTAACCCCTTGTTAATTGACCACCTGGTGATTATTGTAACAGAGGATGAGCTGGATGCTGGACTTTAAGGTCCAAATAAACGAACATTCTTATGAAGTCCGAATTGTTTCTATGGTTTAAGAAAAGTCATTTCGCCCACACCCTTCCAAGGGGGACATCTAGTTGACTCATTGACTGAGACTGCTAGATAATTGGACACATATTCTATATTGAAATCAATAATCGAGTTTTGAATTCAATTCTGCAAGCAAAAAAAGGTTCTGCACGTGCATGCGTTAGTGGTTGACGTACCGTAGTATTCGTTCGGTACACAGCCGCACTGAACCTTAGGTCCAGTACTGAAACGGTTCGGTACGGATACATGTACCTTTACACCACATACATTATGTACCTATTTTCCTGTAGTTCGTACTTTCTTTACGTTTTCTGATCAGTGATGAGGCTGTGAAATAAATGATGTTTAGTGTTTCAGAAATGTGCACAAACATGTCAGGGAGAAGAACCCGTAACTATGACGTGGGCCTTACAGAGAGTTGGCTGCTCCAGATGAAGACTGTAAAAGAGATGAAATATTGGACAGGCAAATTATCATTTTATCTCAGGGGGCTCATAAAATGCCTGACATCAATATGCGCAGAAATGACCCTCTCATATTTTCTCACAAAGTCTGGCTGTTATCAAGTCAGGGAGAGCCTGGTGAGGTTTTCTTAATCTACATGGCTGGAATCTAATGGATAAGGCTCTTTGTGTTTTTGTATTACATTTTTCTAACGAGAAAAACTAAATGCACATCCAACAGGCTGAGATGCAGGTGCATTGGAAAGTGTTATTTCCTGAAAAAAGAGGAATCTGAATACTGTGAGGGAAATCAACCCGATCAATGATTGTAGATCCTCAAAGGCAGGCCTGGACTGGCCACCTGGCATACTGGGCATTTTCCCGGTGGGCCGACGCATATTTGGGCCGTTATAATTTTATTTAAAAAAAATATATAATATTTTTTTCTTTTTCTTTTTAATGTTTGGTCAATGACCGGCCCACTACTATGCTGGGAGAGCGGCCCATTGGTACTGACTGACACTGGGCTGGCCCAATCACATCTCTTACTAAGCACCCCCCCCCCCCCCCCCGCCAGTCGTGTGGTACAGACTGAGAGGGGGGCTGGTAGATGACTGAGTGGGGGCTGGTACATGACTGAGAGGGGGCTGGTATACTGTACATGACTGAGAGGGGGCTGGCTGGTACATGACTGAGAGGGGGCTGGTATACATGACTCCACGGTCACGGAAGTGCCACAGATGACCCAACTACTAGGATAAGGGTTCCCTTAAAGGCTGTATAATATACAATACCTCTAGCTCAACTGCAAAAACTGCTTTTTCTATTTGATTGGATTTGTATTTGGAAATTAAAAACACATCATAAAAACAAATGATCTTGACCAATTTGTATTCCTGATGATATCACCTAAAAGCATTAATTAAAACACTTATTTCCAAGGTGGTCCTCGATGGAAGACATAAAAACATAAAAACACAGCACATATAGCCTACTTTTTTGCTCAACTGCAAAAATGCATGCCTACTTTATGTATTAGCCTACAGGGAAAACACATTCACAACAGGCAGCAACGTTTATTTTCAGCCAAGTATGGTAATAAGGTAACTATTAGGATATATATGGTATGGATTACTTACTCTTATAACTTATTACTATCTGTGGTAGCTCTAGTCTCCACCTACACAAATTGTTTTTGTGCTGTCCATCGAGCATGCACCTTCACGTGGTAGGCACATTAACTGTAGGTCAAACTCCCCAAACAAACAAGCATACCATTGATTTAATTGCCATATAAATCACATACAAAGCTCTAACTATTACTCCTCTCTGAACATGAATATAAAACAAAAGGGTGATCTATTAACTGTATAAACCTTATGCAATATTCATCATTGATATTTGAATACTTGAAATCTGTATGAACTGAGTAGTTAGTATCAAATGAAATAAGATGGAACAGCTCCATGCATTAATTGAATAAACAACTATTTGCTCACCACTTACCAGTATGGTATTGTTTAAATTGTACAGATTTTTGCACATCTTTGTCAGGGAATTCCAACAATTCTGGACCTGAATGTACCAGTTAATTGTAATCATCTCAATCTCCTTATGTCTAGTCAAGCCAGGTTGTGGAGGAGAGAGACAGGGATGAACATGGCTATAGACTACTTTGCCCATCCTGAGCCTGCTATGATGCAGATGTTTTTACATCACCACCCAAAACAAGATTCAGCCCAGAGCGAGTGAGTACACTGGTCCACTTGCACTGGTCCACTTGTCCATGGCACTTACTACCCAGCTTTGTAGTGGTTTGGGGGAATAGTACAGTAGGTACGCATATTTAAGGGGACCGCAAGGATGGTGTACTGGTGGGTGGTGTGTCCGACCGATTATGGTGGGCCGGTCTGATTTTTGGTCCCAGTCCAGCCCTGCTCGAAGGTAGACTTGGTAAACAAAGGTTTATTCGTCAGAGTAATATAGCTGGATGACCCAACCAGGACAGTGGCCTCCTGTCCCCGGGTGGGCTCCCGAGTCCACTCAGGCGTGGCTCTTTATAGGGTGAGATAAAGACATTTGAAACTTGAACTTGAGCAAGAAATCTCTTTCGAGACTGAAGTACGTGACTCGAAAGTTGAGCAAGTACATCTTTATTTGACACCTTTCCATAGAGAGTTGGTTTGGGGGCACTTCACCAAAAAAAACAATGCTGATTAATGTTGCACATAGTCTCGCACACATCCAAAAATGTGCACAAATTAATTTTGTTTGACAGTTATGGAGAGTAAATTACTTTCCATTTGGTCACCAGTGATGCCATTGGGGACACTGAATCCTCAATGAAAAGGTAGCCGTCCCTATAAGACAAGGTATTGCTATTTTTTCATCTACATCATTTCATGAAGCTGTAATTAACACAACACAAGGATTAAATATCCCTGATGACGATCACTGGTGGCCATATTCAAACTCATTTACCCTGAATAACTGTCCAACTAAATGAATATGTGCAAAACCGTTTAGAGTTTTTGGATGTGTGTGAGATTATGTGCAAAATAAATCAATGCCATTAGCTCACTCACTGAGTCCCGCAAGTCAGAGTTCTTGCCCGTGGCATCAGCCACACATCCTTATCCCGTCTCCAGCTGGTTCAGAACTCAGCAGCAAGGCTCTTGACTGGCACCAAAAGGAGGGAACACCCGCCCCCGTGCTGACCTCCCTCCATTGGCTCCTTGTCACCCTGAGAATAGATTTTAAAATCCTCCTTTTTGTTTTTAAGGCAATGACTGGCGTAGCCCCCCTGTATATATCAGACCTCCTAACCCCCTACTCAGCCCCCAGGTCCCTTCTTAGATCATCCAACATGGCCCTCCATAACCCCTTGGTCCCTCGCACCAAGTCTAAAACTAGAGGTGACCGCTCGTTTGCAGCAGACTATGGAATGGTCTTTGGTCGGCTCTCTGAGCTTTTAAATGCGCTATATAAATAAATGACTTGACTTGACTTGATTCCGAGCGAGCCAGGAAGCATCAAATAGGTAAAAAGTGGGGTCACAAGACAACAAATTTGATTCCACACCTTAACATGCAGACAAGACTTCCGGTTTGCGACGTTCTGGTGAGCAGCCACATGAAAGAGCTCCCGGTCAATGAATATAAAAAAAAAGGAAGTAAAACAATTCAAAACTAAATAAAAAGTCATCATCATCATTTTTTTATTTATCCGTACATGGAATCACCACAGTCCAACAGTACATATTCACATAATTCACAAAAAATACCATGGCCGAAAGGAACAGGAAGAAGAAAAAATCTTATATATACCTGCCCCTACACACGTACAACACACCGATAGACATATTGTGTAAAACCAAACAGAATATACCCATTTTGCAAAAAATAAATAAAAATTTAACATCAACACAACCAAATTAAATCAACATAAATAAACCCATTTTGTCTATCTATCAGTCAAACTACATATTTAGGTTAATTCATTTACACACACACACCCCCACACACACACACTTATATAATGTATTATACTTCTATCTACTATCTAATTTCTATTTTATTATAATATAACTAAATCATACTATTTATTCTACACCATATTGGTACAGTATTATACAATATTTTAATATATTATAATTCTATGTTACGCTGCTATATACTATATTACTATACTCATACTGGCCTACACTACAACTCTATGCTACGTCCTGACACGCTAAACTGCAATATTATACTAAACTGTGCTATACTGTCTATGTATCTTTTCTTTGCACAACCTTTTGAAGTGAAATATATTATTGGAACTCTTTTCATCGTTCTGCAAAGAGTTCCATAGTTTGATACCTATAACTGAGGTGCACCTTTGTTTTAAGGTTGTTCGTGCAAATTGGTGTTTAAAATTTAATTTCCTTCTGCTGTCATCTGGACAGGGAACGAACAACCTCTGTATATTTGCTGGTAATACTCTGCATTTTGCTCTAAACAAAACTAATAAAGTCTGTATTTCAGCTAACTCTTTAAGTTTCAATAGTCTGGATTTAATAAATAATTCGTTGGTATGTTCTCTTGAATCTACATTGTGAACTATTCTTACTGCTCTCTTCTGTAATATAAATAATGGCTTTATGTTGCTTTCATACGTGTTACCCCACACTTCCACACAGTAACTCAAATATGGTAGGATGAGTGAACAATATAATATTCGCATAGAATTATAATCAAGCACATTCTTTGCCTTGTTCAAAACAAAAACACTCTTGGCTACCTTATTTTTTATGTACATTATATGTGGCTTCCATGTCAATTTCTCATCCAACATAACACCCAAAATTTTTAACTCGGATACTCTTTCAATATTAACTCCGTCAATACATAATGCCACATTGTCCTTCTTTCGATTAGTAAATATCATAAATTTCGTTTTTTCCAAATTTAGGGATAGCTTATTGTTATCAAACCATATCTTAAGTTTACACATTTCATTTACAATATCATCTGCTAATTTTTTAAGGTATTTTCCTGAACTGAAGAAATTTGTATCGTCAGCAAATAAAACAAATTTCAATATGTTTGACACTTCACATATATCATTAATATATAAAATAAAAAGTTTGGGCCCCAGGACCGAACCTTGAGGGACACCACATTCAATATTCATACATTCAGATGTGTAACCAGAGAGTTGTACATATTGTTGTCTATTTTCAAGATAGCTACTTAACCAGTTCATCGCCACCCCTCTCACACCGTATGTTTGTAATTTAGAAATTAAAATGTGATGATCTATCGTATCAAATGCTTTTTTTAAGTCAATAAACACCCCTATTGTGTAATTCCTCTCATCTACTGCTGTGGTTATTTCTTCATATATATTCATTAAGGCTAAGGCTGTTGATCGATTTGCCCTGAATCCATACTGACTCTCACTCAGCAGGTTATTCTTTTCAATAAAACTATCTAATTTATGAGCAAACACTTTTTCAAGAATCTTGGAAAATTGTGAAAGCAAAGACACTGGTCTGTAGTTGGTAAAGCTGTGTTTGTCCCCAGATTTAAATAGAGGAATAACCTTTGCTATTTTCATTCTGTCTGGAAAGGTGCCTGTTTGAAAGGAAAGATTAAAAATATGACACAGGGGGTTAATTATACAATCAATGGTCTTCTTCACAATTATCATGTCAATTCCATCACTGTCAGTTGATGTCTTATTTTTTGAATTTAATGCTATTTCTATAATTTGTCTTTCACTCACATGTCCTAGAAACATAGACTGCAACACTTTACTTTCCCCTGTCCAGTCTTTATTTGCTTTCCCTTCATTATGACTTTGGATATTCTTAGCAAGGTTTGGGCCTACATTTACAAAAAATGAATTAAATTCATTTACCACTTCATTCACGTTTTTAATAACCATATTGTTGTCATTAATGAAGTAATTGGGTAAATCTGCAGATACAGCTTTGCTTCCAATGACATTTCGTAAAATCTTCCAAGTTTCTTTGATATTATTTATATTTTCCTTTAAGACATTATTATAGTGTTCTTTCTTTGCATTTCTAATTATAGTAGTTAATTTATTTTTGTAAGCTTTATATTGATTTTCAGCCTTTTTTGTTCTTAATTTGATAAAATCTCTATAGAGTTTGTTTTTCTTTTTACTTGCATTTTGTAAGCCCTTTGTCATCCAGGGTTTTATTTTATAATTACATTTTTGCTTCCGTACTACCATTGGACAGTGTTCTTCATACAGCGACAAGTAAATGTCCAAAAATGCCTCATATGCAGCATTTACTTCTTCCACATAAACCCCTTTCCACTCCTCATTAACCAGATCATTCCTGAACTTGGCTATTGTGTCATCAGTTCTTACCCTTGTGTATCTAAGGGAGTTTTCTTCCTTCTTTGTCTTAATTTGACAGTCATATATTACAAATATAGGTAAGTGGTCACTAATATCATTTATCACAAGTCCGCTTTTAATATTGTTCTCCAAAGTGTTTATAAAAATATTGTCAATTAATGTAGCACAAGTTGAGGTTACTCTACTGGGTTTTGTGATCAGTGGGTAGAACCCTCTGCCATATAGAGCATCCACAAAATCTGACGTGCAGTGATTAGATTGCTTTAAGAGATCAATGTTAAAGTCTCCACAAATCAGACATGTTTTGCTCTCATTTAACCCATTCAATAACTCTTCCAAACTGTCTTTAAATGATTCTATGCTTGACCCTGGTGTTCTGTATACACAAGTAACAACAATATTCTTCACCTTATCCATTTCAATTTCCACAGTTATACCTTCCATTAAGTCATCGATTACTATACTTTGCACTTGTTTACATTTCAAGTCACTGTCCACATACAGGGCCACGCCCCCTCCCCTTTTGTTGTTTCTATCCAGGTGATACAGCTCATAACCCTCCAAGTGAAAATCAGCACAATTCTCCTGCTTTAACCACGTTTCAGATAATGCTATAACTGAAAATCTATTATTAAATGTTTTTAAGTATTCATTAATCTTGGTGAAATTCGCATAAAGGCTTCTACAATTTAGGTGTATCAACGAAAACCTATTTTCTGGTTTAACAATGTCATTAAGCTGTTCATCTGTATAATATTTACAGGTATTATTAATTGCATTAAACACATGAGTCTCAGGATCAACATCATATTCAAAATCATATATTTCTTCCGTATCCGACATTGTGGTTATGTACTTGATTTCCGGGCTCCAGTGAGCCTACTTCTTTAAAGTCACCCATGTATGTATCTCCAAATACAATTCCACCCAAGTTGACCATACCATACAGCTGGCCAACATGAGCCCTTGGCTGCCCAAGACACATCTCCATAGTCCATGCTGTAGTTGTCCACAATGCCTCTCCACAAAAGTAGTCCATGCCATAACTGTCCGTGGAAAACATATACACACCCAGATCCAAAATTGAAAACAATAGTCCATGTCCATAGTCGAGCAAAAAGTAATTCAAGTTATCTCTTTCAGTCTGCAGTATCCATGCATTCAACATGCGGTAGGAAACAGAATCCCAGTCCAAAAAAAGAAAATGGAATCCCAATAGACAGTATAGATAAAAAATAATCCATGATATCTCTTTCAGACCATAGGTTCTATGCCAACCAAAGAATGCCATAAAGTTGAAAATGAAAAAGCCAAAAAAAACAAAGAACAAAAAAAAACATAAAAGAAACATATCTTCCACATGTCCAGACAGAAAACATCTTGGCCATACAGGCCTACCCTGAATCCTCAATGAAAAGGTAGCCGTCCCTATAAGACAAGGTATTGCTATTTTTTCATCTACATCATTTCATGAAGCTGTAATTAACACAACACAAGGATTAAATATCCCTGATGACGATCACTGGTGGCCATATTCAAACTAATTTACCCTGAATAACTGTCCAACTAAATGAATATGTGCAAAACCGTTTAGAGTTTTTGGATGTGTGTGAGATTATGTGCAAAATAAATCAATGCCATTAGCTCACTCACTGAGTCCCGCAAGTCAGAGTTCTTGCCCGTGGCATCAGCCACACATCCTTATCCCGTCTCCAGCTGGTTCAGAACTCAGCAGCAAGGCTCTTGACTGGCACCAAAAGGAGGGAACACCCGCCCCCGTGCTGACCTCCCTCCATTGGCTCCTTGTCACCCTGAGAATAGATTTTAAAATCCTCCTTTTTGTTTTTAAGGCAATGACTGGCGTAGCCCCCCTGTATATATCAGACCTCCTAACCCCCTACTCAGCCCCCAGGTCCCTTCTTAGATCATCCAACATGGCCCTCCATAACCCCTTGGTCCCTCGCACCAAGTCTAAAACTAGAGGTGACCGCTCGTTTGCAGCAGACTATGGAATGGTCTTTGGTCGGCTCTCTGAGCTTTTAAATGCGCTATATAAATAAATGACTTGACTTGACTTGATTCCGAGCGAGCCAGGAAGCATCAAATAGGTAAAAAGTGGGGTCACAAGACAACAAATTTGATTCCACACCTTAACATGCAGACAAGACTTCCGGTTTGCGACGTTCTGGTGAGCAGCCACATGAAAGAGCTCCCGGTCAATGAATATAAAAAAAAAGGAAGTAAAACAATTCAAAACTAAATAAAAAGTGAAGATTCAAGGACAAAAGAAAGAAGGAAGAATGAACACAAGGCCAAATGAAAGAAAAGCAACCCCAGATGAAGTAAATACACTGATGGAAAAGACTCAACACGAGGCAATGATGCAACAGGTAGAACAAGCTAGCAGGATGCTGAATGTCAATGCAGAGAAGCTACAGGCTAACATATGAACTAGCTTACAAGCTAACATAGAGGCTAACCAGGCCACCACGCAGATTGGATTAGGAGCAATGCGGAGCATACAATGTAACACTGAAAAATCCAACGGAGGTGGCAATGAAGCGTCGGAGCTACAATATGTAGAAATAAAGAAAATTCAGAAAAAGAAAGGAACCAGGTCCCGACAACGTGCAGGAGGTGGGCAGGCTGAGTTCAGTGGGGGGGAATGTCGGGGGGAGGGGCCATCGTTCCGGCGGTTCGACCCGGGAGAGTGGGGTCTTGCGTGTTGTGGGATCGGTATGGGTGGGGTTCCCTGGGGCCCTCGGCTGCCGTGGCCTGGGCGGTCCGGTCGCCGGGCCGGGGGGACACCGAGCTTGGGGTCGTGGGGGGTCGGGGGGCCATTGAGGCATGGGGCTTTGGCCTTCTGCGGGCCTGGGCTTGGGGTTCTCGTGGGCCGGGGACCTGGGGGTCGGGCGGGGGCGAGTGGGGGCTCTGGGTGCTCGGCTCCGCGCATGGTGGACCAGAATATGGGGGTGCTCTGTTTCTCGGGGAGGAGGGCAGGAGGGAGGGGTTTCTCTCATGGGGGTCAGACCGGCTGAGCTTTGCCCGGTGGGGTCTTGTGTGTTGCGGGGTCAGTGTACGTGGAGTGGGGCTCTCGGTGACATGGGAGGTAGCGGGCTTGGCTCGGTGGGCGGGAGTCTCGGTCCCTCCCCTCTACTGGGCCTGGCCCAATTTATTCAAGGGACCCGTGTCGCTGGGGGCCCGGCTCCGCACGCATCGGCCTGGGATATAGGGAAGTTCTACGGGCTTAACTCAGGGGGGGAGGAATGTCGGGGGGTGGGGTGCTCGGTGACATGGGAGGTAGCAGGCTTGGCTCGGTGGGGGGGAGTACCTTCCCTCTCTCCTCTACTGAGCCTGGCCCAATTAAATTCAAGGGACCCGTGTTGCTGGGTGCTCGGCCCCGTGTGGGACGGACCTGGGATGTGGGGGAGCCCTATTTCTGGGGGTGGATGGCGGGAGGGGGGTCCCTCTTATGGGGGTCTGGGAGGCTGAACGCAGCCATATTCAAGGGGCGCATGTTACCAAAAACAACAATAATATAAGGGTATAAGGGTAGTGACAGGGAATAGTTTCATTCTTTGAAATGGGTTATAAACAAATTGAGATTCTGTGGACACACCGCTGTGCATGTGCCTTGGTACTGTAGACATAAAACCATGTTGCCAAGGTAATGATGTTTTCCACATTTTGCATACCATCTCTTGCGGTATAAGACACTATACACAGTTTTGTGTTTGGCTGGCCTTCATCAAACTTTTCCTCGTTAAAACTTTCGCTTATCAGCAGTGATGGGAGTAACGGTGCTATAAATAACGGCGTTACTAACGGCGTTAGTTTTTTCAGTAACGAGTAATCTAACGGATTACTCTTCCAATCTTAATAACGGCGTTACCGTTACTGCCAAAAAATGTGGCGCGTTCCTATGATTGAAGCTTTTTTTTTTTTCATCAGAGAGGCATTCTGTCCTTCCTTGGTTAAAGTGGGCAGCGCGCGATTGGCTGAGGTTGAGTAACATGTCATGGTAAGCCAATCAGAGGTAGAGGTAGAGGTGGGCGGGTGCCTCCAGAGTGCGTGTTACTTTTTAACAGCGGAGCAGTGCAAGAATGTGACAATTTGACCATGTGACCGCAGCAACGCGGGAGAGCGGCAGTGCGGAAATAGGCTGTCTATTGCCATTCTCTAAGCTCCTTAACAGCGCCTAAACTTAACCGTTCTAACCTTAACCAACTCCGAAACAATGCCTAACCTTAACCTTAACCATGCCTAACCTTAACCTTAACCATAGAAAGAATATTGCCATTCTCTAAGACAAACTCTAACCTTAACCAGCTCCTTAACAGCGCCTAAACTTAACCGCTCTAACCTTAACCAACTCCGAAACAATGCCTAACCTTAACCTTAACCTTAACCATGCCTAACCTTAACCGGCGAAAGAATACACGTTAAAAAAAAAATCACGTTAAAAAAAAAAATATTGATGGGATTCGAACTTGTCAACAACGGACCGCAGGACCGCTGCGTTGCCAGGTGAGCTGAGCGCCGAATGAAAATCATGGCGGATTAGGGCGGTTACATAATGCCGCAAGCTCTGCCGCTCCGCTCTGCGGTTGCTGCGCCTGCCGCGGGGCGTGTCGCAGCCAATCAGGGAAAACGCGGAAGCAACGGCAGCACTGCTCCGCTGTTATTAAGCAATAAGCCTCCAGAGTCTGACACACAGCGACACAACACAAGCGACTCAGTCAACGTGAGACCGCGGGTCTGTGTATGTTTTGATAGTTGGTTTGGCGAGCCCAAATAATACAAAACGAATCCAACGAACAACACAAGCGAGTAGTCAATGACAGACCGCGGGTCCATGAGCGTTTTTTGTTCACTCTTCTGTTAGTTGTGTTGCAGCGCAGGGCAATACACAGTATTGGAGGCTACAGACTTATCAACATAGTGCTGCCCTTCCTGGTTTAATAGCACAGTCTTCAGGTGCTCAGACTCAGAGATATACATATCTGTATGTCATGCATGTATTAAATGTCATGATTAGTTTAGATGATTAGATTAGATTCTTATATCTGTATGTTGTGTATGTCATAAATGTCATGAATTGAAAATGGGGGACCCTGATGTAAACAAGACAAAAGTCTTTCTCTGGTCTGCATCCAGCATCCTGCATGTATTGAGCTGTACTGTACTGTACCCATTCTGCAATCTGTTAATTAAAATGTTCAATCAATCAGTATATATTTGTTATTTATTTTTGGTATAATGCTTAATGTTACGAAGGATCAGATTAAACCGAATATATATATTTATTTATTGATATATATTGAATAGTATTTGTATATCGTTTGATATCCCTTGTATATTCCTTGTACATATACACGGAATATCCCATTAGCCTACTATAGCCCATAATAGTTCATTCTCTTATTGGACAAAAGGACCAGGCGCCAGGGGACCAGCCCCTGGCGTCAAGTTCAAAGGTACCGACGAGACATGTCCGTACTAGCCCCGGCTCCGCTCAGGGATACGGCTACCGAAATGAGAGTGGCACTATTTGTTCACCGTGCATATAAATATGGCGCAAGTAAATGTAGAAGACCCTTAGTCCTTTACCCTTCTACCCAACTAAGTAACAGAACGTGAAGCCTCACCCACGATACCGCGTGCGGTGTAGTATGGCCTGTTTGGCCTTAGAATAGCATCGAGACCTCGTGCGAATTAATAGCTGAATTGTCAGAGTTTGGCACTGTACCGTCGAGTGCGACGTATTTCTATTAAGTAATAATAGTCTATCGTGTATGGTGCATCGTGCAGTTAGAGTTCTAAAGTGACCAGCATCTCCAACGCTTCCTCGTGTTATCTAGAGTCTTAACCAGGCTGGGCCGACTACATGGCGCCTTCATCCGAGGAGATCTAGACGAGGACCGAGGGACATGTACACTGGATTACCTACCCGACGACTGCTGAGCCCTATGCGGCTGGAATATATTTGCTTTGGTACTGTGATTTGTGGAGCGGATAATCGCCGACGCCTGTGAGTGTTGGATTTACCCCCGAGAGGAGTCAAGTTGAGTCTGCGCTCAGAGAGACTGAGGTCGCCTAACTTCTTCTTCATTGTGGAGCTACAGCCTACAAGAGAACCAAGGTGTATTCATCTGCGGATCAAGAGTCTACTGCACTGTCTTCTGTACTTGAAGTCTCCCTAGATATCGTTGACCAGACGGTCTACTACCGACGTCTCTCCTACCCCCCCTACCGGCTTACAACCGGGAGGACCCCTTCCAGAATATCCTGCTATATCATTAAGAGTACCATAGATCTAATTCCCTAAGAGCCAGGTTGTATACTTGCTTCCTGCGTAACCAGAGATTGGACATTCAGTGTTGATTTGCCTACGAGTACTCATTTGCCTTACAAGTGCATTCAAATCATAAATGTAATAGTAAATATCATATGTACCTTTTGCTATATTAAATATTTGATTATTACCTTTGTGTGGAACCGATTTCATTGTGGGAAAGTGTTCATCATATTTAGATATCGTGTACTGTATGGCCAGTAGTTAAAGTACATAAAGCGGTAGTGGTTTAATGATACCATACTTATCAATACAGTCAGGGAATTGTACCCCTCAGTTACACTTAACAAGCATACTTTAATGTTGCCCAGTTGTGGCCTGTTGAGGGGCAATACATATCAAAAGTTCCAAAACATCTATTGTGTTTGTATTTGTATGATCCACTATATAAACATAGTAATTATAATATCTACATACATGGCATTTGATTGGAGGCTAATCTCACTTTGTCCCACAGCAACATTAAAATAGTTTAGATTTGTGTATGTTGTTTATGTAAAAAAAATGACTTGAAAGTAACTAGTTACTTTTATAATTTGTAACTGAGTAAGTAATTTAGTAACTTTTTGAGAGAAGTAACTAGTAACTTTCCCAACAGTCTTATCAGTCTGTAGACGTCTCTGCTTTCCAACCATCCCGGTAATTGCTGTCAGCGTTTCTGTAGATAAATAAACCCCCTGGCGCCGACCCCCATGCCTCTCATGCACTACCACAGTGGTTCTCACATGTTTTCAAGACTTTTGTCCAAGCACGTGAAGAGGGGGGGGGGGGGGGGGAGCTTTGGGTGTCCAAGCACTTGCCCATGTGCCCCTTGATGACCAAAGTACACCAAAAAAAATATATATGATTTAAAGATTTCTTTTTCTTTTATTATTATTATTATTATTATTATTATTATTATTATTATTATTATTATTATTATTATTATTATTATTATTATTATTATTATTATTATTATTATTATTATTATTATTATTATTATTATTATTATTATTATTATTATTATTATTATTATTTTGGTAAAGGACAATGCCCATGGTCCTCATCATCAAGAATAAGTTTAACAATTAATAATATTATAAATATGAATACATATTTGAATGCCTGTCTGTCTGAGATGTATGGTTTTCTGTCATGTGGCGCGACGCGTTGCCCTCCCTCTTATAATAGAAATCTAGCGCAAAAAACGGAGCATCTCGCCTCACGTAATCAAGCGTATCATATATATGATGCAGCTTGTTGTAAGATTCCGTGTTACACTCTCTGAATATTGGTTGCTAATGCTATAGTTTGGCTGGTTACATTACGCTGTAGTTATTTGATACATGTGCCCTTTTTAAAATGTGAGCACCTGCCCCTCTAAAGGTCTCTGCACGGCCCTGCTTCTGTCTTATAAGACCTGATGCTTCGGTTCACTCACACACACAGGAAGTACTGCATTTTGCAACACTCCGATTCTGTTGAACGCAACTCACCCCCCCCCCCCCCACACACACACACACACACACACACCACTCCCCATGTGTCACGAGGGCCCTCTCTGCGGCTGTCTGAATAATGGAGTCACCTCGCCCTCTTGGCTGGGACCCAGGCGTAAAAAGACTATCGTCAGCATGACAATGAGAAAGTACGAGGGTCCCCTGCCCCCCGTGTCCTTGTCCTCCTTGTCCACCTGTGCCCTCTCTCACCGCCACCACTAATCCCTCCCCCCCACACCCTCCCCCCCCGGGCTCATCACTCACTGTCGTGCTGTCACCCGCAGAGGAAGGGAAATTAAACCCGGAATGCATACTGACCGTTCCTCTCCCCCTGCTAGGAGGGGCACAGTAGCTATTGTCTGACGCTCAAGAGTGCTTACACGTGTTTGAATACATACGAATGGATGTTCTCTCTTCCATTTCCTTTCTCTCTAACACACTCACACACTCACACACACACACATACTCACACACACACACTCACTCACTCACTCACTCACTCACTCACTCACTCACTCACTCACTCACTCACTCACTCACTCACTCACTCACTCACTCACTCACTCACTCACTCACTCACTCACTCGTTAACTCACTCACTCGCTCGCTCACTCACTCACTGACTGGGGGCGACAGTGGCTCAGGAGGTAGAGCAGTCGTCTGGTAATCCGGAGGTTCCCGGTTCGATTCCGGTGTCAAAGTGTCCTTGAGCAAGACACCCTAATTGCTCCAGATGTGCAGGTCGGCAACTTGCATGGTCGCCTCCGCCGTCGGTGTGTGAATGTGTGAGTGAATGGGTAAAAATGTGAGGAACAAATTGTAAAGCGCTTTGGATAAAAGGGCTATATAAATGCAGCCATTTACCATTCACACACTCACTCACTCACTCACTTACTCACTCACACACACACACAGTGGGTGTAAATATTGCCAAGCTACACAGTAACTCTGCTTCGGGGAGCAGCATCCATTTCCCTGCTGGCTGCATTTAACCCTTTCACTACCACATTACCAAAGGGTTAACCCGTTCACAACCACACACAACCAAGGTTAACCGTCTGTAGTGTGGTAGTGAAATGTTAACCTTCTGTATTGTCGCAGTGAAAGGGTTAACCCTTTGGTAGTGTGGAAGTGAAAGGGTTAAGTCAATAGCTTCCATCTGCGCCAATCAGCACCAGAACTCCTAGGTGTCCCTAGTAAGGAGGCAGCATTCCTTGGACTTCACATCTCGCTTCGCCTATTGGACTCGCCTGTGGGCTAATGGTGCACCTGCTTAAGAATTTTCAACAACGCACTTCACTGACCTTCCTTATTGTTTCTTCACTTTGACCACTTTGCTCAGCACTTTCCAACGCTCGTCAAGATGACTTATTTTCCGCTTCATGGACACTGTTCCAGACCAATACACCCTTTTCAGGGCCAGTCCTGCAACGAGTTGCCACTACTGAAGGAGATGGCCCTCATCCTCGAGGCACCACTTCTGGAAGAACAGCCGTCATGATTAGTAATATTTTTGTTGACATCATCCCCCTGGCGGATGTGTCCACCAATCGGACTCTAGTCGGTTCTGATGTAGACGTGAAGTCTGTTCTGATGTAGACGTGAAATCGGTTCTGATGTAGACGTGAAGTCTGTTCCGATGTAGACGTGAAGTCGGTTCTGATGTAGACGTGAAGTCTGTTCCGATGTAGACGTGAAGTCTGTTCTGATGTAGACGTGAAGTCTGTTCCGATGTAGACGTGAAGTCTGTTCTGATGTAGACGTGAAGTCGGTTCTGATGTAGACGTGAAGTCTGTTCCGATGTAGACGTGAAGTCTGTTCTGATGTAGACGTGAAGTCTGTTCTGATGTAGACGTGAAGTCTGTTCTGATGTAGACGTGAAGTCTGTTCTGATGTAGACGTGAAGTCGGTTCTGATGTAGACGTGAAGTCGGTTCTGATGTAGACGTGAAGTGGAATTTTTTTGTCAAATCAGTTGTGCAATAGTCACTTTTGGTGAGTTGTTTCTATACAATTCAGTTATATGACATTTAGGTATGACACAGGACTACACAAGCATTTTTTGTATAGAAATGTGTCAACAGACTAAAGCAGGGAACCACAATATTTAGCATACGAATTATACAGAATGTAATATCATAACTGTCTATCTTGCAATTGAGCCAATTTTCCTTAGGTACGGTTTTGAGGTGTGTGTTCAACAGAATGTGGTATCAAAAACACGTTCACAAAAGGTATGGGTTACTGAATGCTGAACTGCACTATTATAATCACTAAGCCAGACCCTACCTGTGTCCCTGTATCACTTGTCTCTGCTGCCCTTTGATTAAAAAACGTCCCTATGTCCATTTTCCTTTTTTTTTGGGCATATTTCATTTAGTCACAGTAAAAGTCACCTAGTAAAAGTGAGATAATTGACAATATCAAAACATGCTAGGGCTGTACCGAATAGTTCGAAGCTTCGTTCATAATGTTGACATTCGAATTCTAAATCAACATACATTTTTTTTTACATTTTTATTTGCCAAGGTATGGCGAGTGCCATACCTTGCCATACCAAAATGACGCCCCTGCTGGGATTCCATCTGGCACTGTTTCTGTCTCTCGCCAAACAGAGCCAGTAGGCCTCCTGTTGAAGACGTTAAAGCGTTGAGCCTCTGCACCTCTGTTGATGTCACATTCACTCTAGGCTGGTAAAGATATGCCTCCTAAAATGTCTAAACGGAAGTACAGGAAGTACAGGCTACAGGCTTTCCGGTTTCGACAAAACAATTATAGAAACACTGCAACGGCTTTGCCTGAAGAATTTACTACATGACCGGGACGTTCTAGCTTGTTTGCCGACAGGATTCGGGAAAAGTTTGGTCCGTTCGGAGGCAGCCTCCAGGGGAAGTACATAGACCGGAAATGCTACCCCATACACACTTTCGGCCGTAGTTCTTTACCAGGCTTTATCTCACCGAGGAGATCAAACTGGGAACGAGGTTACATTCACTCTAAAAGGTCCGCACTCAAGACTTTTGAGGAAACACACTTTACAAGAAAATGTTGCACTACGAAATAGCATGGAGGAATTCCTGAGCCCATAATGACGTGGTCAGCAGGGTGTTTCCCCACAGATTCCCCCTCCCTTTATATCTCGGTCCCCCATGGGCAACGCTGGCTCACAACCAATTCATAGTCAGCCTACCTCAGCTAGAGGCTCGTCCACTATTTAAATTCTACACCGTGTGACAGGACAGAATGCCATTTGCCAAAATGAATAGACAGAACATTGAGACTGGGGCATGTAATGCTATTCACACCCCCTCATTCTCCATTCTCAGGGTTGAATCCTACTGTTCTATCAGACATGACAGCAGCATCTGCTCCTGCCTAAACAGCCCGCTGCTGCCATCAGAGGCTAAAGTGACTGCCTGAGATAGCCGGGTTTCCCCGTTACTACCTCCAGGTTATGTTATCACTGTTTCATGTACTTATGGTGTAAACCACCGCCTACCACAATTCCCCTTTGTAGGCAGCCTCACAGTCACACTCAAACACTGCCTACCACCTAGTGCAGGCTATGGCTTTCTATGGCTCTTCTGGTGCTGGTCCTTCTAACCTTGGGCTTGCCATGCTGTTCACTATGGTTCTCATGCAGACCTTGCCCACTATTCTGTGCCACTGTTCCAACTGCTTTCTCCCGTCACAACCAAAGATATTAGGAATGCAGGCCTAACCCAGCTTCCTCCTCAGCTCTCAACTGCTTACCGGGGCTCGGTCGCTCAGCCGCTGAGCGACCGAGCCCCGGTAAGCAGTTGAGAGCTGAGGAGGAAGCTGGGTTAGGCCTGCATTCCTAATATCTTTGGTTGTTGACTATTCCAGGTAAGTGTATATTCTTATCAACAACTGACATATAGCCTCCCTCCTCTGCCCATGAGGTAACAGTCACACCCAAACATCGATTCTGTTTGGTTGGTTGCTTCCTTTACCTCAGCCATCTCACTTTTTCAGTGCAGATAATGTTGCCTATAGTGCCGGTCTCAGCTCAACTCTCACTCACTTTGTCACTTTGGCTCTACCGACTTACCTCTTCAAGAGGTTTGTCCGCTAATTGTACCCTACACAGTATGGTGACAAGGAATTCTATCTTATTCCCCTCTCGGCGGTTGCTACTGTAGTGTGCCATGGTGAGTCAATCAGAGGCCGGGCTCTGTCTAAACAACGTCTGTCACATTGGAGGACATTGCTCTCTGTCACACTCAAACAGGACAGCCTCCACCAGTCTGGGTCAGGCCTCACTTCACGTGTGGAGGGGCCCTTTTTACTTTTGGTCTTCCCCTTTCCCTTTTATCATGTTGTATCTGTTGGACATGTCTGAGAGTTCTCTCTCTCACTTTGTCCTAGCTCTGCTTTTTTCCCAGTAGGGATTTATTTTCAATGAGCAATTATGCACTGTAATGCCCGTCTTCCCCTGTTCAGGTTATAATTCTTATTGATTAATAGGTATCCTTGTTGGATTGAGAGCATTTTGTCCAGGGTCAGTGCTTTTATGCATGAGTAAAGCAGGTCCCCTATTTTGTCTCTTACAATTCATAACCTGACTAGTAGGCTTCCCTGCTTTTCTTATTCCCTCCCCCTTGCCCCCCCCCCCCCCCCCCCCCCTTACTCTGTCAGTTGTGGATGTATGGCGGGCGTGCTTTTACGCACAGTGATCAACTTTAGCCCTTACTTATTCCTTCCAGGTTTAACAGGGGCATGCGTTGGTCTTTCCCCAGAATTTATATACTGATTAGGGCTGCACTCTGGCTTCACCTAATTGACCATATTCACACAGCGGCCATTTTGCTCTTATGTAGGGGGGGGGGATTCCTTTCCACTCTGTTCCCACCCTGAGCATTACGTAAGCGCAAAATGGCCGCTGTGTGAATATGGTCAATTGTCCAATAGGCGAAGCAGGATGTGAATGCCAGCATTATGAAATATAACAACGGTTATATATTATAACCCTAGCCTAGATATATGAATGCTGGCAAAGCATCGTTCTTTTCCCCCTGCTGGGTTTTCTTTTGTGTGAGGAAACTATGAAAGGGAGATTGCAGCCACTGCCCCGTTTGTATACTAGCAGAGGGTGTGGCCCTGGTCAGGCACGCCATTGGAACACGGGCTAGACCAATAGGCGAAGCAAGATGCAAGATGCCAGCATTCATATAACTCGGGTTATAATACATAACCTTCATTACCAACTATATCCATCCATTCTGTCAAGTGGGGCATCATTATTCTGTGTGTGAGTCCAGGCAAACTCATATTGATAGAATAATAATTTCCTGGTTAGGGCTATTTCCTGACACAGGACCGTGAGACACTGCACAAGCGGCGTGTTTGTAAACCTTGTCTGAGAGCAGAATAAGATATTGCCCAGGGAGGCTGGAGCGTTCTTCGTTTAGAGGACGGAAAGATGATGCATTGCTTATATGAAATGATTAAAGGCAAAGAAGCATGACGTGGCAGGGAGTGGAGGCAATCTCTCTGGGTAAACCACCTGGAAACCAAATTAAAACAGGCCTCTGGAGTGTGCACACACACACACACACACACACACGCACGCACACACACACACACGCACACACACACGCACACACACACACACAGACACGCACGCACATAGATCAAAGATGGATAGAATGGCTATCACAGTTGAGGGCCTTCTGTCTTTTCATCGATTCCCCAATACACAGTGTCTGGGCATGGGGCTGGAGGAGAGATGGATGATTGGCCATGCAAGGATACCTCCCTCGAATGCTATGAATGCGTTCAATGCTTTCAACATACAGTACTGAAGGCAATATCACCCTGTCAAACGTGTGTTGCATTCTATTGAAGGAACGGAATTTCTTCCTCGAAACAATGATCATAGAAGGAACATGTATACATGATCATCAACCAAAAAGCATGGGGGGGGGGGGGAAAGAGCAAAAACACTTTCCCAGTCATTCATCTTCACAAGTTGTGAACTTTCTGGCTGGACATAAATAAAGGGAGCGTGGAGGGAGTTTCTTGCTGAACGCAGTAAATTGGAAAGCGTTCAGTGCTTTCTGTGGACTGGTCATCCCGTGGGCGGCCTGGAATGATTAGAGCGCGCGGGGCTCAGAACCTGTAGGAGGCTGGACCTCGCTGGAAGAGCGAGGCACGGCCAAAGACATTTAATTACCACTTTTGCTGTAAGCACCTCGGCTTTGCACGATTGGGTCGAGAGAAGGAAAAAGAAGAGAAAAAAGGTCTACGTTTTATATGAGCTAAGTGGCAAAATGACAAATGAAGTGCCTTTCGAAATCCTCATTGTAACAGATACCAATTTCCTTTTAATTTTTTTTAATTAATTTTTTTTTACAATATATTACTATCATTACGTGTTTTTATACATTGGTTTATATATTAATCACTTTCAAATAATTTTGTACATGCGCTCGTGGGACCTGACGTTCCCTGGTCAGATGAAGCTGTATAGAGAGAGGGGCGGGAGGGGGGAAGGCACGTGGTTGCTTGTGTTTGCAGTGTGCAACACAGTCCAAAGAAACAGAAGGAGAATCAGAGTGGTTGAGAGTGAGTGCAGGTGAACTGCATCCCGGTCAGACGACGAACAGCCTTCTTTGAAGCTGATTAAATCTCTTACCAGGATTGCCAAAAAAATATATATATAAAAAAGAAATCCCCAAAGCAATTTTCAAAATCACAGCCTGAATTAATGACATTGATGTGGCAATTGATAGCAATTTCATTTCATTGATTTCTTTTCACTTTTGCTCAGAGGCATTCGTGAAAGAAAAAAAACTCCCTCTTCATCACATCTGCAAAGAGATCTCTATGGTCAGGTTTACAGCAGAGACAGGAACATCCCCAGAGATTTTGAATCACCTTAGCAGGCTGCTTTCTACTGGCCTGTTATTCTTTTCTATACATGGAGCTGGGCATGAGAAACATAGGGCATTTCGTACAGCACAGCTTGGTCTGTGTATACACACAGCTCGGTTGAACACATTAATTCATCATATTTCTTCTTTAGGATTCAGTCCTTGAAAGCTCTCTGCCCTGAGGGCGAGAGCTCAGTGCGCACAAGAGTCAACCCACTCTGAACTCCACCCGTCCAGAACCTACACAGCTCCAGAGCACGGATTGCTCTGTGAACCGTCCACAGTTTGCCATCCAAACCGAGATCTGAAATGTTGGCTTTCAGTGCCTAGGGTGCTTAATCCAGTTCCGTATCATCCACTTCTGTCCGGAGCACCTCTGGACGACCAGTCGAAGGCCAAAGTTGGCGTCTTTGGACATCTCCACCTCCAGGCAGCGACCAGTGTCCCTGCTGATGATTGGACCATTCTGCAGGAACAGAAAAGGGGTTGTGAAAAGATTGTCTAATTTGCTTACACCACTTTAAGGAAAGGCAGATGGTTCCAATATAAAATTGTGTTTATTCTCGCATTACAGTAACTTTCATATTCCCCACACTTGCTCGAAGACGGTTATCACCCATTCCGTGATAACACATTTCAAAATAACATGCTTCAGTGTTCATGCATATGGTTTGCCAATAATCTTGGGGGAGAAAAAAACACATCACAATCCCTCACAGTGTCGGGTACTTCTAGAGCGATGATCATGTCCTGCACAGTATTCTGCTTAGTGGTGGGACTCGATTACAAATTTGTATCGAATTAATTCGAGACTTTATAGTTAATTAATCTAAATGAATCACATTTTAATCGCATATCAATATTTGATGTGAAAAGCAAAATGTTTCAATTCAAATGGATTTTGGTATATGAGTGAATCAATGAATATACATTATACATACGTTTAAGCAGCAAAATCCTGTATTAGCTACTACACAGATCAATGCAATTTTTAACAAAGTAATTTTAGGAATAATATATATAGGCTACAGTATAGCGCAAAGGACCTTTTGTAAACTCAAGCACTTTCGAGGTAAAAGTAAAACGCAGTACTTTCAAGTACATTCCAGAACAGTTGACAGTTAAAAAAATAAAAACTCTTGATTGATCTCAATTTCTCAATTTTTTTCAGTATTCTGTATGAACAAACCAGACTAAGAAAAAAAGTTATTTGCGATTTATTATACTTTATACTTATAGCACATGCATGAGGCTGGTCTCCTTTGAAAGGTAACATTCTTCGGAGGGGACATGCGATACCCTCCCTACGACCGACCAGTGGGGGGCACATGCGAGCAACGATCAAAGACAGGGGAGGGAGAATTGGCACGAGAGGAAATTGGGATGGGAGAAAAAGTAAAAGAATAAAAAAAAAAGTAACATTCTTACACAATAAAGAAAAATCATCATGCGATTAAATGCATACATTTTTTTTTACTTTTAATTCTTTCTGTAGTTAATTAATCGCAATTAATGCGATAAAGTCCCAGCCCTTTTCTGCTCTTTTACCTGTGTAAAGTCCCACAGTCTCTGGGAAACCCGTGAAATGGCGTCGCACTTTTTCAGGCTTGGCGCGCGCCCTCTGCCGTCGTCGACGAGGCATTTTGTGTCGGGCAAGAAGGTGGTCGACCCCAGGGGTCCCAGCTGGAGCAGTCCTTCAGTGGAGTAGCGAGCCAGCTGCAACACACAGAGAGAAAACCACGCGTGAGCTGGAAAATAAATACAATACCACACTTGTTTTTAAACCTTCTGTAGTGCGGTAGTGAACGGATTAACCCCCTTTGTCGTGTGGCAGTGAGAGGGTTAACATTCTGTATTGTCGCGGTGAAAGGGTTAACCCTTTGGTAGTGTGGTAGTGAAAGGGTTAACCGAATGTTTAATACTTGGCAACCGTCTCACTGGAAGGGAACCATCTGGAATTTCATTATCCCTCTAATTCAATGAGGACAATTTCATTCATGGAGTTAGCATCCCACTCCGCGGCTAAGTTTGATCGTATTACTTTTCCAATCCGGGGCATTGTTGTGCGGAGCGTTGCACATAAACCGCATATATACGTATACCGAAACTTGATCCCTCACCGTTTAATCCCGCACATGAAAAGGCCTCTGTGACTATGCATATCTATTATGTAAGGATACAGTAGGGATAACATCTATTATTCATTGGAATGATCCTCTCTGAAAAATGAGATGCCAAAGATAGAGAGGGTCTTCAATACAGGCCGTGCTCCCAGTAAGCATGCGCTCACGCACACAATTCGTGTGTGCAGATGCAGGCCTTACACACCTGAAGACACACACACCTGAACACACGCACACCTGAACACACACACACACACACACACACACACACACACACACACACACAAAGTCATCCATAAAAGCCCAGCGTAGGTAGCTGTATTATGCAGGAGCTTGTGGGGATCAATGCAACTGAATGCCTTTGAACCCACCCTGCTGATAACGTGCCTTATGTGAACAATGTGTGCTCTGCGGTTAAATGAATGCCAGTCAATAGCTATTTGTTGGACAGTTATTCTAGACACCACCCATGTCTAGCCACAATCCAGGATTGTTTTCAGCATATCAATTATGTGTAAATATGGATGGATCCTTGGAAGGATGGACTTGCCGGGTGTAAAACAAGCTTTTGATAATTTCATATTCCATTCCAAAACCCGATTGTTTACTATTGTGTGTACAAACACAAACTAATTTATGCCATCAAATACTGATGGCACTTTAAAGATAATCAATTCGACAATGCAGAATATAAACAAAACCTTTTGCAGCGTCAAAATGTGACAAAAATGTATAACAGTCAAACACTCCAAACCATTGTTTGTTATGCATTTATCTTCTGTTTATTTGGATTACAGATTGAGCCTTTAATACAATGACACTGCAGGCAGCCTGCATACTATTGCGTAGGCGTTACAAAGCACCACTTTCCAGCAGAAGAATCATATTGTTAATGTTCTTTAATCAGTTTCCTGTCCTTAACAATTAAAGGAAATGAGGAAACAAAGAAGCACCAATCACTGTGTTCTGTGTTCATGTCCCAGGTGTTTGTTTAACCCTTTCACTACCACGCTACAGAAGGTTAACCTTCTGTATTGTCACGGTGAAAGGGTTAACCCTTTGGTAGTGTGGTAGTGAAAGGGTTAAGGGTGATTCATAATAGGTTGGAGCGGAATGGGGCGGTGTTTTTCCATTACATTTAATTTTGTATCAAGTTAATGTTGCCAACCTTGGATGAGGACCTACAATAAGACATGTCAGTTTAATATACATTTCTAAAAGAACAATTTTATTCAACAGAGAATAAAGTATTGTCAAAAATGATGATTCAAATAGTTTTGTCTGCCTTAAAAAATGTATGTGGTAGGAAAAAACTTGGTATAGTGGTAGCCTAAAGGGTTAGAGAAGCAGACTTGTCCCCGGAGGTTCGCTGGTTCGAAACCCCTGGCCCAACAGGGAAACCAGTGTTGGGGAACGTGAATGAATAATGCTCTACACACATACATGAACAAACGCTTAATTGCTCCCGATGAGCAGGTTGGCACCTTGCATGGTTTCCTCTGCCGTCGGTGTGAGTGAACGGGTGAATGAACGGGTGAATGCGAGGAACAACATTTTGATAAATTGGATAAATGCACTATATAAATGCACCATTTAAAGAACTACTGTTGAAGTGCCCTTGAGCAAGGCACTACATCTCCACTGCTCCGGTAGAACTGCTCTGTGGCTCTAATGGGCAGCTCCCAGGCGTGACTGTATGTTACAGTGTGAGCATAAAGCATGTGCTCAGCATGTTTCCCCAGGCTAAATAAAGGTAAAACATGTGTTTCCACACAGCTTGTACTCGTGTTACACACATAGTGCCCTGAGCTTAGAAGCTAAAACATCCTAAATCAATAACTCACTTGATTTGTCGTTCACACTTTCTACACTTGTTTCCCCCGTCTTTCAGGGTTATATTATAACAGTCTAAGCAGATTTACTGTATGGTGTAAACCAGGACTGGGCATTATTAGATTAGATTAAATTAGATTCAC